>NW_011887298.1:157819-166166 GCF_000151315.2 Capsaspora owczarzaki ATCC 30864 | reverse complement strand
GTTTCCACTCACAAAAAGACAAACAATGGCAGACACTCAGATCAAGATGACGACGACCGCGGAGGTCTCGGTCTACGCATGCGCGCCACAGACTGTGTGGGCAATGACCACCCTCAAGGCGCCGACGTTTGAGAACATTCGCCGGCCGACCCTCGACATTGTCGCCGTGATTGACAAGTCCGGCTCGATGGCAGGCACCAAGCTCGAGCTCGTCAAGAAGACGCTCGAGACGCTTGTGGCGCAGCTGCGCGCCTGCGACCGACTCGCACTGGTGACGTATGACACGGAGGTCACCCTCGACCTGGCGCTCTCCCCGATGGACGACAAGGGCCGCAGCAAGGCCACCCAGGTTGTCAATGGCATCCGCGACGGCTCGTCCACCAATCTGTCGGGCGGCCTCCTCGAAGGCCTGAACATTCTGCGCAACCGACCCACCGACAGCCGTCGCGAGGTCTCGTCCGTGCTCCTCCTCACCGACGGCCTTGCCAACGTCGGCATCTCCACCACCGAGGGCATCATTGCCGCCATGGGCGCTGTGGCCGCTGCTGCCGCGCCAGAGTCGTCATCCTCATCGCTTGCGACGACGCTGCGCCGAGCTTCCCTGTCCAACTTTTTCCGCCGCAAGAGCCCTACCCCCGAGCAGCAGCAGCAGCAGCAGAAGACCGAATCCGACAGTCCCGTTGCTCGCCCTCCAACCAACCTTGTCGAGGGCTGCACCGTCTACACGTTCGGCTACGGCTCGGATGCCGACTCGAACATGCTCAAGGCCATTTCTGACGCTGGCAGCGGCACGTACTACTTTATCGAGAACAAGGACACTGTGGCCACCTCGTTTGGCGACTGCCTCGGTGGCCTGGTCTCGGTCTGCGCGCAAAACCTCGCGCTCGAGCTCCGTGTGCCGAACGGCTGCAAGCTGCGCAAGATCCACGCCCGCAACCCCGTCGAGTTCAAGGAGGAGAACATGTGCGCGGTTGTCCGCCTGGCCGATTTGCAGAGCGAGGAGCGTCGTGACATTGTTGTCGAGATTGACCTGAGCGAGGCCTCGCCGTCCGCCAAGCAGCTCGTGCTTTCCAGCAGCCTCGAGTATCTCAATGTCATCACCATGAAGATGGACAAGGTGTACGAGACCCTGACGGTCGAGCGTGCCACCAAGCTGCCCTCGAACATTTCCAAGAGCACCGAGGTTGACGTGCAAAAGTGCCGCGTCGTTGCTGCCGACGCCATCGAGCGTGCAGCTGCCAAGGCTGCCGCTGAAAGCTCCGAAGCCTCGTTTGCCGCCGCTCGTGCCATTCTTGACGCTGCCCTGGCCATTGTGCGCGCCTCGCTCACCCCCACGGATCCCTACATTCTGGGCCTGATCAAGGACCTCGAGCGATGCCGCACTGGCGTCGAGAGCTTTACTGCGTACAACTCGTACGGTGGGTCTGAGATGACGTCGCGTGGCCAATCCCACTGGGCGCAGCGTTCCAACAAGGCCGAGTCGTCCATGTACGTCAGCTCTGCCAAGTCCGCCATGCGCAGCCTCTTTTAAAAACATCACGCCTGTGTTTTGTTTTTTTGGATGCGGTGATGATGAGAAGAGGTGTGTTGTTGATTTGTGTTTTGAGAGATTTTATAGATTGATTTGTGCTTTGTACTTGTAGTCGATTTGCTGTTTCTGACATGTTCATTAAAATTTCGATTTGATTTTTGTACTGTATTCGACTTTCTGATTTCTTCACAATAGTTGCGCATAACAACAAGCAACAAACAATAACAACAGCAACAAACAAACAATACCACAACAACAAACAAACAATAACAGCAACGTGCTGAAAAATGACAAGCGAAAAAGAACAAGTAGACTAACCCTCATTCGTACATGACACTAGACCACCAGTACCACATTTCCCGCTTGTCATCAAGGATCCAACGAAACAAGGATGCTACCAAACGACGGACGGTCATCGGCAGCTTCGTCAAGACACTCCATCGCAAGCGTGACAAGCTCGCTGATCCTCTGGAGCTCTGCCTCGCTTGGTTTGAGGGCCGAGTCCAGCATTTCAACTAATTTCTGGGTTTTCACAGCCTTGCGCATATCAGTTTTCAATCTGGGCCCGGGCTTGGCGGCGGTCGCGAGCTCGAGCAGAATCATGCCAAAGGCGAAGACGTCCGTCTTGATGGTCATTCTGCCCTCGGCAAAGAACTCGGGGCACATGTAAGCAGCTGTGCCTTGAACGTTTTGAGTACGCAGGTAGCTCTTATCATCGAGGTGTTTGGCAGCACGGACGAGACCGAAATCAGATATTTTTGCATTGAAATGCTCATCCAAAAGCACGTTGTCTGTCTTGAGGTCGAGGTGGAACAGTGCATGATCGGGGAAGGCTGTCTGGACGTAGTGCATGCCGCGGGCAACATCAGCTGCGATGCGATGGCGCTGAGACCAAGTCAGCGGAGGAGTGTTGTTTTTGCGATTCAAGCGATCGCGGACCGATCCGTTGGGCATGAATTCGTAAACCAGGCATCGCTCGTCGCCTTCTTCTGCATACGAAAGAATGGCAATAATGTTTGCGTGGCGGAATTTGGACAAAGAGTCCAGTTCCGACTTGAATTCGACCGTGCCTTGCTTGGATTCGGCGGATAGCTTTTTGATGGCAACACGAGGGCCAGGCAGACTGGCGCTGTACACGCGACCAAATGCTCCTTCGCCGAGCAGAGAATCAGCGGCAAAATTGTTCGTGGCGGAGACGAGAGTTGCGAGAGGCACTTGTGGGACGGGTCCGTCAAAGTTCGAAAAAGATCCATCAGCTGGTTGGTTGCGTTCAAGTACATCGATTTGATTAAGAGCTGATTTGAGTTCAAGATCCTTGGCAGCGAGCTCCTGGTCTTTGGCGGCGAGCTCCTGGTCTTTGTTAGCAAGCTGTTGTTCTTTCGCAACGAGCTCCAGCTCTGTTGTTGCGAACTTCTGGTCCTTGGCAGCGAGATCGAAGCGAAGTTGTTGCAGCTCCTGGTCTTTCGTTGCGAGCTCTTGGTCTTTGGTAGCGAGGACTTGCTCTTTGGCAGCGAGTTCGGAGCGCAATTGCTGATTTTCAGCTGCAAGATTGACAGAAAGTTGGGGCTGAGCGTGTGCTGCTGCACGAGCTGCCATCTGCGCCCGTTCGGCAGGCGACGGAACACGCTGGTTGTCAAAACTTCCAGCGAAGAAGCCCAAGTTCGCCATGCAGGTGATTGGCTTGTTGTTCATGCAAGAATCCCATAAACAAGCAGTCTTACATGACGTTACAATCGGTATTGGCCGTTTGCCTGAGTGCAATAATTCCAACGTTGGTCAGGAAGTTCTGGGACAAACTGTTGTTGTTGTCATTTACATCATCATATTGGAGTATGAGTCTAATGGCTGTCAGAACATCGTGAAGCGATCAATATTTACTTAAGCCTTGTCAGCGTCTTGTTCACTTTGAGTGCCTCAGCGTTCGCCTGCGCTCCAGCATCGCCAATCTGATTCTGGTGCAAACTGTTCATCCCCGCAATCAATGAGCACTCTTCTGGATCGTCCACTCTCATGCATCCGTCAAAGTGGAATGGCTTACTAGACCGTAGTCAGCGTCGTGTTCACTTTGAGTGCGTCAGCAATCGCTCGCGCTCCCGCATCGCCAATCTGATTCGCCCACAGACTGTCCATCCCCTCCCTGCAATGAGCACTCTTCTGAATCACCCACTTTCGTGCACCAACAAGAGTGAGATGCCTGACCTTAGCTTAGTCAGCGTCGTGTTCACTTTGTGTGCTTCAGCAATCGCCAGCGCTCCATCATCGCCGATCTGATTACTGTACAGACTGTCCATCCCATCCACCAATGAGCACTCTGACGACCCTCTGATGGATCACCCCTCGCAAACTTCAATTAAAGTGAGATGCCTTACTAGATCTTAGTCACTGTCTTGTTCACTTTGAGTGACTCAGCAATCGCTTGCGCTCCAGCATCGCCAATCTGATTCTGATGAAGACTGTCCATCCCCTCCATCGGTGAGCACTCTTCTGAATCGCCTACTCTCACACATCAGTCAAAGTGGAATGGCTTACCCGAGCTCAGTTAGCGTCGTGTTCATTTTGAGTGCTTCAGCAATCGCTCGCGCTCCCGCATCGCCAATCCGATTCGCCCACAGACTGTTTCTCCCCTCCATCAGTGAGCACTCTTCTGGATCACTCACTCACATGCATCAGTCAAAGGGAGGTGGCTTACGAGAGCTGTATCAGCGTCGTGTTCACTTTGAGTGCCTCAGCAATCGCCTTCGCTTCTTCATCGCCAATCTGACTCTTGTGCAAACTGTCCATCCCTCCATTCTCGTCAGCACACTCGCGCTGTCAAAACTGTGTTCCAAATCAACTCGGGCCTTTCTCTTACAGGAGCCTTCCACTCGCGTTCTTGAATTGGTCATACAACTCGCGCTGTCTCTGATTCATATTCTGATACGACATCATGTTGGAAGAGTGTTGTTCAATCAAAGCAGCGAACGACGACTGTCCCCCTCCTCACTCAAAACAGAACGCATGCGGTACAAGTACGCAAAAAAGTATGATCGAAATTGAATACATGTTCATCACAAATCCCAACAGAATCGGGGTGGGAGGGATGCGGTCAGAGCAAAAGCAAACGAGCGAGCAATTTCAAACTCGCATGCACTCAGAGTCACTTGGTGATACTCGCAGATTGGCACTTTTCTTTGAGTATCGTCATCTTTGTCAACCAATCAAGTGGAAACGCCAGCGGTGGCCATGGTGCTATTCAGAACGCATTCGCCGCTCGACCGACCTCGAACGGCCAACCCGTTCTCCACGTCGCCGAGCACTTTTTTTCAGCATACAAAGAGACATTCGGGTAGTAAAACCACTTTGCGAGCCTTGTCGCGTCCAACGCCGGCCCGGAGACCCGGCACATCGTCGATAAGCCTTCCAACTCGAGCGACCACTCAAGGACTGCACCAGTGCACCAATTCTTCACTCAGGATATCTCTCATTCTAGCTACAAATACAATTGATACAATATTCACATATATTCAAACGCCATGGCATCATGATGAAGTGCTTTGGAGATGGCAGCAGCTCTGGGCATGGCCAACTTGGTGCAGTTCCAGCCTCTTGTCAGCGGGCAGACCGCGCTTGCGGTGGAGACGTCTGTCTGTAGCGTCAGCCATACTTGTAACCAGTCATGGATCCGCTTCAACGGCGGCTGCGCACTGGGTGCAGATACAGCCACGCCAATCTTGAGACGTAAAAACAGAAGTGAGCTCAAATCGGTCACTTCCTTTACTTGTACCGCTGGCAGTCTTGCGGCACTCGGTCCTCGCTGCACATCAATGCGTGTCAAAAATCATTCAAATGTAATACAAGTGAGTGCTGACGTCAAGCGTGCGGTGTGCGCTGAAAAACGAAGTTGATCGGTTGTAGCGTTGTTTGTCGCGATGGGTGTCACTTCCGCGAGCTTGATACCGGCCTGTGACAAAAATTGTGAAGTATGATGATTAGCGCATTCATTGTCGTGAAGTTATGCTCAAAGAATGTCGCAGCAGTTCCAGTCCAGTGGCAGTAACAACATGAAAACCTAGCGTTCAAAGAACGCCTGCGGCCGGCTTCATTTTTCGCGAATGTTCGCTTGAAAATGACAGAAACCGCGCCCCGCACACCAAAGTACAATATGGCGTTAGGACGGCCACTCATTCTAGTATTATTCAAAGCAACGAGCGGGGCAAAAGAGGCCAATGCAGCGACAGGACAGGCGATAACACGAAACGAGTGAGCTTGTCCTCACCGTTTGTGTGGCTTTTCGCGGTGTTTCGTGCTTCTTTTCTCGACTTGTAGTGTTCTGAGATATTATGACATATTGTCCAATCGAGGTACGCGCGATTGGAGCAGGATGAGAAAGTGTAGTTTCATGCCTGCGATCGAATCCCATTTCGCCTGCCAATGTCAGTGTTTTCTTGCTCAAACTCGAGAACTTTCCCACTGAGATTGCTAATTTCGAAGGCAACTTCACTTTCGCAAAGGGGAGCAACGTCTTGAAACAAGTCGGCAACAGGACATGCACGCCAAAGTCATTCTGCAAAATGGTACAGCGTCAATCCAATATTCAAGGCGCTTTCCTGCACAATAGCCAACCAAACAATCAAAGACGCGTACAGCAATCGACGACAACAAGTATATTGAACATAAAGTTTCCCAACAAATCGAGACCATCGAGAAAAAACAAAACAAAAACAGAAAAACAACCACCGTCCAACAAAACAAACCTAAACAAAACGTTTGTGTTGGGAAGAAGAAGGACAAGGCTGCAAGCTCCACTTCCTTCAACGCGGAAGGAAGGAAGGAAAGCATACAAAAGAAACGACAAGGCAACAAGAATAATAGAAAACAATCATATCAGATACAAGTTTACTCGGCAGTCTCGCCATCATTTTCTGCAGCAACCTCAGCAGGCGCAGCTGGCTTGGAAGGAGGCAGCGGCACTGAGGATTGCGAAAGAGTAAACTTCTTGCCAAGGGCGACGGCGATGCCCTGTGTGCGGCTGCGAATGCGAACGCGGCCGACAATGCGACCTTCGCCAGTGAGCTCGATCGACAGATTGGCCAGCGCATCCTACAGCAATAAAAATAATAATAATAAAAAGACACCAAAAAGCACAGCGTGAGATCAAGACGCCCGAGAACAACAATCAAATAAAAATAAAAATAAACCAAGCATTGAAAACAAAATCTTGAAATACTCCAAAACAGTGCCTACCTCGCCAAACAAGCTCTTGGCTGCCAGGTTGGCAACAAGAATGCCGGAATCGGACATCAAAGCGGCATCGGTGGTTAGCGTCTTCATGTTGGTGATCTTTTCGAAATAGTGCAAATAGTCGGTCAGGGAGGTCAGACCAGTGAGAACAGGAAGACTGTTCTCCCAGTCAAAGGTCGCCCACATGGAGCGGAATTCCTCGTCCGAGCAGCTGGTGGGCACGATATAGTCCATAATATCAACATGAATATCGTTCAAGACGACGCAGTTGCGATCGGCAGCAGCAGAGCCAGCAATGTCGTAGACAACGTTGCCGAAAATGGTGCCAGTGTCTGTGGACGAAACCTTGATGCTGGCGCGAATGGTGCAAAAGTCGTGCGGCCGAATAGTGTGCGTGGATGGCTTCTCGCCCAGCTTGAGATCGGACATGGTGGTGAGCTCGATGGTGAGGTTTTGCAGCGTGTCGTTGGTCTGGTTGACAACAAGCACATCAAGCACAATGTCATACTGGTTGATGTTGACGTAGGCTTCGGCGTAGATGGGATCCGAGAAGCCCGTCAGCTGGAAGACGCGGCTCAGTTTTGTCATGTCAACTGCGCTGGCAGAGCTCTCGCCCTCGGCAGAAGCTCCATCTGAGGCGCCCTTGGCGCGTTGCAACGAGACCTCAAACTCGTCCTCTGTGGAGCCCAAGTCACTGGCGCCCTTGGGCTTGAGCTGTCGGAACTCAATCATGTCGTCGGCTTGGATGGCCGCCTTCTTATTCTTCGAGTCGGCAACCTTGGCTTCCTCTTCGCGTTGTCGCTGCGCTTGCAGCATTTCCAAGAAGGCATGGTGGCAGTCACGACGGAAGATGCCGGCAAGAATAGGATCGTCGGGATCAGCGAGCACACGCACGCAAACCATGAGGCGTTCGTGCACGTCGTCGTCAATCTCGGCGGTCGCCAAGCCAGAGCGGCCCAAGTGCAGAATACTGGCGAGAATGAGCATACATTGAGCAGAGAACGCATTGCTAACAGGGACGCCGTTCGGCTCGGCAGCAGCGAGCTCGCGAGCGCGCAGGGCAAGCTTGACCAGCGTCGAAGCGAGGATGGGAGCGGTAGAGTAGTCGCCATCGAGGTACATGGCACGCAAGGCCGGCTTGTCTGAGCGCGAACCCACAGGGCCAGCAGAAGCCGAAGGACGAGCTTGCGAGAGGGCACTCTGTGTAATGTAGGTGCCGTCAGCCGCAACCAGACGCTTGGCGGGCATGGGTGCGCTGAGCGATGGCGCTTCGGCGGAGGACGGGGCAGCAGCCTCAAATTCGCCGGCGGCAAGCGCAGCAGCAGCACGGGCCTCGCTTTCGACAATTGGCAGTTCGCCGATGGCGCGTTGAATTTCAGACATGGCCTGCTGCACCTGTTTGAGCGAGTGTGCATACTCGCCGGCAATCCAGAGCGCCGCTCCCGAGACAACGGGGGTGCGAATCATATGGAAGCTATCGAGGAGTTGGTTGAGCAGGCTTTCGCGGAGTTGGGGCAACCGTTCGATGGCCTCGCGGACAAAGACAATAACGTCAGCGGCGGCGCTGTTGGCATCGGCGTCCACAATAAAGTCCAT
>NW_011887298.1:105064-157315 GCF_000151315.2 Capsaspora owczarzaki ATCC 30864 | reverse complement strand
CACGGCAGACCTTGTAGATGAGCTCAACAATGACGAGCTGCAGAATGTCGCCGAAGGACTGGAGCTGGTCCAAGTGGGCGACGAGGTACTCGACAGCGCGGTCTTGGTCGACGTGAACGAGCATCATGAATGCGTTGCGCTTGCACGTCATGTCCTGTTCCGCCTGGAGGAAGTTGTAGACGAGCTCGGGAGCGTCCGGGATGAGGTAGTCGCTGCTGCGGTAGATTGTAAAGATGGCGAGGACGGCGTTGCGGCGCACATACATGTGACGATGCTCGAGGCAAGCGCGGATGGCGGGCATCACGGGCTCGAGCAGCTCTGGCGCTTTTAGCTTGCACAAAAAGCGCAACGTTGAGCCGCGAATGAATTCGTTCGGGTGCTGCAAGTCCTTGCGGTAGGCGTCGCACACGAGAATCATCTCACGGAGCAGCTTGCCGTCCGGCGAGGTCTTTGGAACAAGCTCCCAGTACAACAACAACAGCTTCTTCAGGCGGTGATCCTGCTGTGGCATGACGTACTGGATGACCGACATGAGCAGCGAGGGGAGCTTCTCGCCGTTCAACAGCAGAATGATTGCTCGTTTGAGAGCAGCCACCTTGACGTCGGCGTTCGGGTCCACTGCGCAGGTTGAAAAAAAATGACGGAGGATGAGAACAGGGTGGAAAGTGTACACAAGACGAACGACGTGGACAAGACGAACAATGGAGACGATGCCTCAACAACAAAACGCCCACTTACTCAGGTCTTTGCGCAGCTGCTGCTCGGTGGGAACGTCGCCATCGAGCGACGCATTGATGATTGTGTAGCTCGGCAGATCTGTTACGGTCGACATGTTTGCCTGCACAACAAACCAGAGGGGAGACAAAAAGTAAGTTGGGTGCGCAGATCAGCAGAAGGGCGGCTCTGGCGTCCCCTCGACGACCTCAGAGACCACAGCGATCGCAATATGGGGGCTCGGTGCAGACACGAGCGAGTCAGCAGGAACGGGTCAGCAAGAACAGACTCGTGCATCGAAGGGAGAATGAATCGCAAAAAAGAAAGAAAGAAAGAAAGAAAAAAAAAAAAAAGAGCGATCACGTAAAAATCACTCCAAAGGTGCGTTATTGTGTTGAGAGATGGAGCGAGATGGAGAGAGAGAGAGAGAGAGAGAGACAATGCAAGCAAGTGGACTGAATGAACACCGCGGGACCAGAACGCACTCGGGGGAAAGCGAGCCAAGCAATGAGAGATTCAACCCAAAAAGAAAGAAAAAGAAAAAAGAAATGAAGGAGTTGTCGACGCGGCAAACGGTCTTGTTCCAGTGAGACGAACGCGTGGAAGCGAGCAGAGCGTGCGAGTGTTAGGGAGGGTGACGATGGGGGGGGGATTGACAGCTGAGAATCAGCAGCGGTGGCAACGGCGGCGGGGAGAAGAAGAAGAGGTGCGGCGCTCAAAGTCGAAAACAACGCAACTCACCACCACGACTACAACAATCGAGAAAGAAGACTACAAAGGCAAGTTTAAGTTGGGCTCATCAGAAAGAGGCAGCCAAATGGATGGCAATGTTAACGGCGTAGTTTGATCGAGATGGGATGGATCAAAAACAAAAGTACAGCAGATTGAAAGGGAAAACACAAAAATCAACCAAAAAAAAAACAAGCGATCATCCACCAGCAAAAAGGACCAAAAGAAGGTTTCAAATAGAATTGGAGCTTCACGGTTAGGTAAAACCATCTTTGTGCAAGGGTTTCGCTAATCTTCTCTGTATCTTTTCCAATTTTTCATATGTCACGGTGTTTCCACCGGACAGCAGACAAATGTATGGAGTGCGCGATTTGAATCCTTTCGTTGTGGGAATGGTTTGCACTTGTGGGTCGCGATCGTCGCCGCTCTCTCCTTTGTCACAACACACAAGATCCATCCACTCTGCCTCGCTGTGAGTGTACTACGAGTGTGGATGGGTGCGATCCAGGGAAGGGGGTGGTGGTGGAGAGAGAGAGAGAGAGAGAGAGAGAGAGAGAGAGAGAGAGAGAGAGAGAGAGAGAGAGAGAGAGAGAGAGAGAGAGAGAGAGAGAGAGAGAGAGAGAGAGAGAGAGAGAGAGAGAGAGAGAGAGAGATTGTTGATGAAACGAGTAACCACACTTTTTTTTTTGCTCTCCGGCGAACAAAAAAAAGAAAAAAAAGAAAAAAGAAGTCGACAACACCATCAATGCAACATTGGTGTCTTCAACTGGCCGTGATGAAGCTTGATACAAGAAACAAACTAACTCACCATCGATGCCCGCCGTTGACGATGCCCAAAACACTCGATCGGTTTGGCAGGTTCAGTCCGTCCTCGCTTCTTTGGACACGATGCTGAGAACCGCGCGATTCTTTCGCCTTCCGCTCGCTCCAATCAAAGCGGCGCTCTTTAGTGCTGCGAGGCGTAGCCCGGCTGCTGCGGCATTCCGTGCTGCTGATCCGACTGCCAAGTGCCTGTCGACCAAGGCGGCTGCGACGACGATCGTTCAACGTCCGGATGGTAAGCTTCCTTTGCTCTCGTTGCTGTGTGAGAACGCAGCATTGACCGACCATCACTCTCACCGACTTCTTTTGTGTGTGTACTTGATTTGTTGACCAGCACCAAACGGTAGGCGGGGTCTGTTTGATCTGAACCTGCCCTTGGTCAACCGGCACGATAGCTTAAAAGAAGCTGTCGAGAATCTGGCCGACAAATCCAAGCGGCCTAAGGGCATGTTGTTCACTCTACCTCAAATGTTCGGCTCGGGCAAGACAAGCTTTGTGGAGCACATTGGCAATGAGCGCAATCCCCACGCTAAGGAAATCCTCGATTCGGCCCCGGCAATCAAAAGGCCGCTGTACGAGTCCGTCCTCAACGCGCGCTACATCCTCATCGATCTGACTCGGTTCAACCCCATGAGTGATATGGCTGATGATGTTCTGGAAGCGATATTTTTGAACACCTGCTCCACGCTCGGCCTGCCACCGCTCGCAGTGCCGCGAGGACCCCTTCTTGACTTAGTGATCGAGACTCTTCAAAAGCATGCCGGTGTCCCTCTGCTCCTCCACTTTGACGAGATGGGCGCCCTCGAGAATGCCAAGTTCGATCCGTGGTTCCCTGGTCCTGAGTACCGCTGTTCCAACCCGACTAGCGTGTTCGCGCCGAACACTGGTGCCTTGCGTCGTCACCACCAGTTCTGGTCGCGTTTCCTTACACCGCTACTCAACCTCGACAATGTGTACATTGTGTGCTCCGGCAAGTCGGTCGCATTTAGTCTCATCCAGCACGGGCTTCTCAGAGCTCCAAGCGATGCGCCTGTGGATTCGAGCACCGCTGACCCTCACATTGCCATGACATCGCCGTCAGAATTGCAAACGATCATCCTGCCACCACTTGGCGGCGAGCACATTGAAGAGATTCTGAACCGACACCGCCCTGATGTCAGCTCCCCAAAGCTGATTGATACCCTCGGTCTGCGCGACAAGCATGCTCAACGCCTTGCCTTCACCGAATGCGTTCACACTCTCACCGCTGGTGTGCCACGTCTGGTTTCGTATGCGCTGCAAGTGCCCTGGGGCAGCGGCATCGACTTTGGCGCCATGACACCAGACGAGATCCGGGCGTACTTCGCCCTCGGTACCACTCAAGCGTCCATCGCCAGTGTCTTCCTCATGAACTCGCTCGAGATGACCGCTGTGATCAGTCGCCCGCATGATCCACTGTATCTGGCGAGCGCCAACATTGTCCGTCGGGCGCTCGCGGGTGAGGTGTTCGATCCCAAGTCAACAATCGAAGTCCGCGTTCCAGGAAAACCTGACCCTGTTCAAGTTCAAGTTCTACTCCTGTTGGACAGACTCTTCTGTTACACCCAGCCCGTGGATTCCTCTCGTGGACCTCAAGTTCAAGTCATCCTGCCGCAAATTGTTGGCACTCGGAAGGAACTGGCTCTCGCGACCTTGATCATCGAACTCGCAGGAACCGTCGTTACGTCGGAGACACTCGAGGGGCTGGCGTTGTGGTCCATCTTTGCTGCACTTTACCGAGCCACAATTGGCGACCCCAGTAGCAGCTGGCTGCTGGCCCAATCGAAGGGCGTGCTTCCTCAAGCAGTGCTCGACTCGGATGTCGTGCAGCATATTCTCCAAACATCTGCGCCTCATCAAGGCATTGGCTTTGACGAGCGGACGCTGAGCAAGCGTGCGGGCTCGATCACCGTCTCCGTTGCACACGCGACCAGCGCGAAGCGCCATGGCATCGACGCAGCTGCATTGCCGGATCAGTTGGTGGCACGCCTCGTGGAACTCCGGACGACAATTCCGACTGGGCCTATTGCGGTTGTCGAGTGGATTGGCAAAGCGTCCCAGTCGTCTGATGGAATGATTGCTGTTTGCACGGCCGCAAGCCCGACAGTGCAAAACACTGTCTGGATCGGTGTTGCCTGCAAGCTTTTCAATCGAAACAAGATGTCGTTCACCGGCCCAACCATTGTGAATGAGGACATTGAGCGTCTGAGTCGCCACTTTGCTCATCTTGAGAAGAACCTCCGACCGTGCCAACTTCTCATCTCGGTGTTGTCCAGGCCACCAAACTACCTCAAGCCTTCCATGAATGGCAAGCTGCTCGAAGGTCGGGTCACAATGTCCGGCGCAAAGAACAAGAAGAAGAAGGAGGTCAAGAAGAAGGAAGTCAAGAAGAAGAAGAAGGAGGAGGTCGTCGATGAGGAGGAGCTCGAGGTCATCGATATTCCCCCGCGGATGCAAGTGGCGCTTTGGGATCTCGATACTCTGAACAACGTTGTCGATCCTTCTCGCAAACTTACCTTTCCGGACCAAACATAGTCATCGCCGTTTTTGTCAACAAATACAGATTTTTCGAGTCCTTTGTGGCTTGGCGAGCGCGTCTTGTTTCGAAACGCGACTTGATCAAACAATTGTGCAATCCTGACACGGCACAGATCTCTGTCACTTGTGCATTACTTTATCGAGCTTGACGAGTTCTTTTTGTTTCAATCTCGTCGATGTCGTGATTGTTTTTGCTTTTCTTCTCTCAAGTTGTTGTTTCGATTTCCAAACGCAGAACTTGGAATCGCTCCTGTCAAGCCAGACCGTCTGCCAGAAGATTGCTTTACAGATTTATGGCTTGTCAAGTTGGTGGGAACTTGAACAACACAAAACATTTCACAAAATTGGAAAAACAAAAGCATTGAAAAACACCGAAATCCAAACACGCCCTAAGAACAAGCTCAAATCTGTGCAGGCTAAGGAGACGCAGCAGCGCCAGACTTGCCCTCGGCCTTTTGCTTGATTTGCTCGGCTGCAATAAAGTTGAGGGCGCTGCCTGCGTGGATCCACTGGACTTGCGACTCGGACAACGTGTGTCGCAGCGGAATCGTCTCGGACGTCTCGTCCTTGTGCGTAATGACTGCAGCGAGCTTGACAGTCGGAGTCAAGCTGAATGGCTTGCCTGGGCCGAGCTCTGCATTAATGATGGAAACGGTATCGTCCGCAGCAATCTTGTCGTAGTCCGCCGGGTTGACAAAGGTGAGTGGAAGGAGTCCCTGCTTTTTGAGATTGGTCTCGTGAATGCGCGCAAACGAGCGGCAAATGATGGCACGACACCCGAGAAAGCGTGGCTGCATGGCGGCATGCTCGCGAGCGCTACCCTCGCCATAGTTCTCGTCGCCAATCACCACCCAACCGACGCCAGCTTCTTTGTAGGCGCGTGCCACCGCAGGCACCGTATCGTCCTTGCCGGTTTGAGTGTTTCGCACACAATTGATCTTGCCAGTCTCTGCGTTTGTCGCGCCAATGAGCGTGTTCTCGGAAATGTTTTCGAGGTGGCCCTTGTACTTGAGCCATGGTCCTGCAGCTGAAATGTGATCTGTCGTGCACTTTCCTTTGACTGCATGGGAAGGTGAGCATTCAAGTCCACCCAGCACCACCCACAACAACAACAAAAAAAATAAAGCAAAGAAGGAAACATTGTCTTGCCTTTGATCAAAACAGCCAAGTCATGCATCAATCTGCCATCCCAGGCGGGGAAGGCCGCCAATCGCTGCAGTCGGGAGCTCTTCGGGTTGATTTCAATCTGCTCGATGGGGTTTTCGTTGATGGGTTGTTCGGTTGTAGGTCAGTAAAGAAGCACATTGACAGCACAGTCGAGCTACATTAGCGGCCTCGTACCTGATCGCCTGAAATGCTCATGCCGGACAGGTCGCTGGGTTTGGCTCCAGAAAAGCCAGAGGCAGGCAGTTCGACGCCTTTGTGATTGTCAACGTCAGACATGCCACTTTCAACCGATTGCCAACCAACCACAGCAACAACAACCACCAAAACAACAACAACAAAAAATAAAAAAAAATAAAAGCCAACTGACCTTGTGGGCTGGAGAAGCGGAACTCGCTTCCATTGGCATCCGTTAAAGCATCAGCGGTGGGATTAAAGTTCAGCGTGCCGGCAAACGACATGGCCGCAACGAGCTCTGGGGACGCGAGGAAGGTGTGCGTCGCAGTGTTGCCATCGTTTCTTCCGGCAAAGTTGCGATTGAACGACGTGATGATGGAGTTTTTCTCGCCAGCCTTGATATCTTCGCGCTTCCACTGACCAATGCAAGGCCCACAAGCGTTTGCAAGAATCTTGCCTCCTGCATGTACCAGAGGGTCAAGTACCCCGTCACGATCACACGTGTCTTTGATTTGGCTCGAGCCAGGAGTGATGTAAAGGGGTGTCTTGAGCTTCAGGCCGCGATCAGTCGCTTGTTGCACGAGTTGCCGGACCTTGGTCATGTCTTCGTACGACGAGTTGGTGCAGCTGCCAATCAACGCCCCCTTGAGCTCTGTCGGCCATCCGTTGGCCTTGGCTGTGGCGGCGAACTCAGAGATGGGAGTTGAGAGGTCTGACTCCACACAGGGCAACCAAGCGAACAGACAAACCAAATAATGCAACCAAACCAAAACCGAAAAAAACAAAAACAAAGCAAAATCCCAAGCATGAGTCATTATTGGGCATGCCCACTGTAATCTGCAAACAACAGTGCCCTGACGACTGTACCAGGGGTGAACGGGCCATTGATGTGCGGCTCAAGCTTGCTCAAATCAATCTCAATGACTTGATCGTAGTGGCAATTCTCGTCTGGCTGCAACATGGCCGCGGCAACGCTGTCGGCCGCGTTTGCTTCAGCTTGGCGGTTGGTGGCAATGAGGTATCGACGCATTGCCGCCGTGTAAGGGACGATGGAGGTGGTCGCGCCGACTTCCGCGCCCATGTTGCAAATGGTCGCCATGCCAGTGCACGACAGTGTGTCTACGCCAGGGCCAAAGTACTCGAGAACAAACCCGGTGCCGCCTTTCACGGTGAGCTTTCCAGCCAGGTGCAGAATGACGTCCTTGGGTGACGCCCAGCCCTGGAGCTTGCCCTTGAGTTTGACACCCAGGACATACGGCGCTTTGAGTTCCCACGGCATGCCAGACATGACGTCCACTGCATCAGCACCGCCGACACCGACGGCGATCATGCCAAGGCCACCGGCGTTTGGCGTGTGGCTGTCGCATCCAATCACTTTGGGACCAGAATCGAGCCGACGAGTGAGCAACATGCCATACGCGACAAGCAACCCTTGTTTCTTTTATCGGTCTGCAGATCAGATCGTCTCTCTCGCTCGCGCGCGCTTCCCCCCGCCTCCGTCTCTCTCTCTCCTTCTTTCCCCAGCCATCCTTTCAACGACAACGACAAGACAGAACCATCCTTACTCAATCCGCCTGGAGTGGCATAGTTTTCCAGCACAATCTGATGAATGATGCCCGAGCCCGGTGCCCAGAACTGCAGCTTGAATGCGGCGGATGATGCTTGAAGGAAATCAAAGACCTCGCCGGATGAGCGAAGGGCGGTCTGGACATCGCCAGCCGCGCCAGATTGCGCCGTGGCGACAATGAGATGATCACAGTGGACGCTGGTTGGCACGGCGGAGGTCTTGAGCTTGGTGAGCATGAACTGCAGCAGTGCAGTCTGCGCTGATGCATCCTGCAGTGCAACGCGATCGGCTCGGAGCTGGAGGTACGACTTTCCGCGCTGAGCAACTTGGCGGGGATCGACCAAATGGGCGAGGAGAATCTTCTCCGTCAGGGTCAGATTGTGGCCGCACGACAGCAGCGCTCCTGCCCGCGACGCGAGGCTCGGCTGGTACTGGCGCGCCTTGGCCAGTGTATCGGCCATTCTCGCGTACAGTGCCGCGGCGGGCGTCGGGATGGCCGATTGTGATGACGTCGGGTTGGAGGTGGTGCTGGTTGTCGCCAATCCGCGCACCGTTGTTGAGCTGCCAGCCAGCACTCCGCGTCCCGAGCTCGAGCTCAGAGCAGCAGACGGCGGCTGTCCGTGGTGTTGGGCGAGGCGATCGTGACGGTAGTGGTCGCGGTGGTGGTAGGCGCGATTGGGTTGCTGACGCCAATCTCCGCGGACGTTCAGTGACGGCGTCGCTGGGATGAGTCCGACAATCCCCGTGCCAATGCTGCGACTGCGAGCAGAAGGAGCATCAGCACCAGCACCAGCAGCATCAGCATCAGCTGCAGTAGAAGCAACAACAGTATGAGAAGCAGTGGGGATACTGATGTTGTTGCAGGGCGCTGCTGAGGCACTCCTCGTCGTCGTCGTCGTCGTCGTGGTGAAGCGCCTCAGTGTCGCAGTTCGAACGCCAAACAACAGCTGCGCCGACATTGCATTCAATAGGAAACTCTGGAAAGCAGACAACAAAAACCCCCCTTCGCAAGGTAGACAAAGAAGAATGAAACAGAAAGACTGAGTGAGACGAATGTACTGCACTGCAAAAGTGAATGGGAGTTGATCCTCACTTGTGATCTGTTACCATCCATCCTTCAATCCATCCATCCATCAACCGATCGATCACATCCTTGTATTGGAGAGTCGGACTTCAAATGCGCACGACAAATTCGACAGCACGGCAATTTGAACCGATTGGAGCCAATTTTGACAGAGTTTTGTTTTGAAACACAAAAAAAAACTCAGACGTTTGAATCAGATTTCCAAAAACAAAACTAAAAGTGTACACTTAAGTGTCGAAAACGCAGCTCACTTTACATTTCACACACCAAACAGGTGTTCAAAATCACAATGACGCAGAACGCCTCCGCTTCTGAGAAGAAGGACCTTGCGGCTGTCTCGAGCGATGCTTCGACGGCGACTCCAAGCAGTGGCGCGCCGTCGGGCACTTGGTTTTCAAGGCGAAACAAGTCCGCTAGTGATGCCGGTGCGAACACTGCCACGGCGACAGGCAAGGCTCAGCACTACAACGCGGTGCCAACAGCAAAGGAGCTCGGCGCGTCATCGCTCAGCCACTCGCTGCTCCCGTCGTGGCACAAGAAGCCAAAGCGCGAGCCGTCGAGTGCCCAGAACGCACTCATGCCAGATACAAGCAGCAGCAGCATCAGCACCGACAACAACAACAACAACACCAACAACAAGACTGCTGCTGCGGCGACCGAGCAGGAGCAGGCCGCATGGGCGGCACGGAGCGCGGAGCGGCTCGCCATGCTCGAAGACGCACAATGCTACGCATATGCGTGTCTGGTCGCAGTGCTCCTGCCATACCAGGCAGCACCCGAAAGCGAGGCCAACAGTCACGACATTGCGCACGGAGGTGAGCGAGAAGGCCAGCGCGCCGCCGACCAGACTGATGACATGATTGACATGCAGCCAATTCCGGGTACGCCCTCCAACACCACCGCTCACGCGATTCCCACTGCTGGATCTGCTGGAGGTGCAGCATCAACGTTGGTAGCATCGTCATCGTTGTCGTCGTTGGCATCATCGTCATCGTCGTCGTCATCGCCGTTGGCAGAGTCGGATCCGCTACTTTCACAGAGCTCGTCCCAATCCCCTTCACACGAAGAGCACGTCGTGGCAAAGCTTGAATTGACCCGTAAGTACCAGCAAAGCCATTGTCACTGCGAATCATGTCGGACAGGCTTGTCAACTTACATAGCTGATCGCGTTTGGGATGTGTGCATCCGACAGATTCAACTCCGAAGGGCGTTCCGCTGATCGACGCTACCCGCAATGCGCGGTCGCTGGCCGTCGTGTCGGACAACAAGTTTAGTCGTCGGTTCCTCGATGGCCTCTGTGAGCGACTCAAACTCCCTCGCGGCACGCACGCCGGTGTCCAGCAGGTGCTGAGCGACCGCACCCTTACGCCAGAGCTGTGCGCAGCAATGCTGCTTCATCCCGACAAGGTTGGTAACCTGTCTTTTGTGTTTTCTTTTCCCCGTACCAGTGGTATCAGCGCCGCAACTCTCACACCCCCTCCTCTACGCACACACACACTCCAATCTGCTTTTGAATACTCCATCTCGTTGTTTCTGTTGCTTGTTTTGTAGCCACACATTCCGTGGGTCGTTTGCCAAGACCTCGTTGAATTCTCCATCCAATCCGGCGAGTACGACTCCCGAGCTCGTGTACTGCTCAGAAAGGTTGCGGCCGCTTTGTCGGTGGCGTGGCCCTCCATGGTAGAGTATGAAGACATGATGGCGTCGGATCTCTTGCGCGTACGCACTTTGACGCCCGAGGAAGAGGCAGAGCGAGAAGCTCGCGCCAAAAAGCAAAAGATGCGCAAGTGGGCTCTCATGGGTCTGGCGGCCGTTGGTGGCGGCGTCCTGATCGGGCTGACTGCTGGGCTAGCTGCCCCTTTGATTGCAGCCGGTGCCGGTGCCGTTGTTGGAACGAGTGGCGCTGCCTTCTTGGCTTCTGCAGGCGGCGTGGCTCTTGTCGGCACCCTCTTTGGTGCTGCCGGTGCTGGGTAAGCTTCTGTTGGTTTTGAGCTTTGAGAAAATTCCCAAGGGGTGCTGACAGCCATCCCCGTCATTTCGCCTTTTTGATTTGGGATGTACAAAACAGGCTTACAGGGTTCAAAATGAAAACGCGTATCGGCGGCCTGAAAGAGTTTGCATTTGCACCCATTTCTACCGGCGGACGAATGCATGTGGTCATCACGGTGACTGGATGGCTGGCGACAGAGGAAGCCACCTACCAAGCGCCCTGGGCTTCCCTGGACGATGTCGGGGAGCAGTACACGGTTGAATGGGAGCACCAAAAGCTGGTTGATCTCGGAAAGGCACTGTCCAATCTGATCAAGGACCAGGTTGTGGGCTACGCTGCACAACAAATTCTGCTACACACCGCGCTTGCTGGCATGCTGGTTGCGTTGGCCTGGCCAGCAGCGCTTGTGTCTGCTGCCGGTCTTATCGACAACCCGTGGGCTGTTGCTACAAATCGAGCCGAAGGTGAGTCGACTGTCCACGCGCATCACACGCAGTTCGGCCGGATTGGATTTTTTTCTGTTTTTCTTGCCGTTCGCGCTGACTTTCAGTGCTTGATTCTACCAGAGTGCGGAATTGCTCTTGCCAATGCTCTGCAGGCGCGGCTGCAAGGCTGCCGACCAGTGTCGTTGATTGGCTTTAGTTTGGGTGCTCGTGCGATTCTGAAGTGCCTTGAGGAACTTGCTTCCCGCAAGGTCCCAATTCACGGTTTGATTGAAGACGTCTACCTCTTTGGAGCCGCCGTTCCCGGCGATCCCCTGCAATGGCAGTTGGCCAAGAGTGTTGTTGCGGGGAGGTTTGTCAACGGCTACAGCAGGTCAGCAGGCGCAGTGTCGTCAGTGATTGTAGTTGTGGTGACCTTGTTGCTGCAAATTCTCTTGATACTAACTGTTGCCTGTTGATTGGTGGTTCTACATGCAATGGGCCCCTTGCTCACAGAGGGGACTGGCTGCTCACGTTCTTGTATCGAGCAGCTTCCGCCCAGCTGTCGATCGCAGGCATTGCGCCGGTCGAGGTGGAAGGAATCGAGAATGTTGACCTGTCCGATCTCATCGTGAGCCACACAAAGTATCCTGAACAAATGCACAAGGTGCTGGCGCGTGTCGGCTTGAATACGAGCCCCGTCCAAGCGGGCCCGTCTGAGAGCGACGATGTAGGGAGCGCAACTATGCCACCGGCGGCGGCTTCCGAGACAAGCGCAGTGGGCGAGGCATCCGCTGCGCTTCCTGATCCTTCAAGCACCGCCGAGTTGTCAATGCCTTCCCGAGCCCCTCCGGTCACTCCTTTGGCCGCTGAAACGCCGGCCTCGGCAAGTCAAGAGCCGACTCGTGCTCCAGATCTTCCACCGCTTTAAACCAAGCGATACCACCTGCAGATTACCGCCAATCCGGTGACGACTGTCAATGTTAATAGATTTTATTTGCAACCAGATCGACATTGCTTCATATTTTGAGCGAGGTGAGGCCACGAGCAACTGGTAGGCTAGACGAAGCGGCGGTTGCTGTCGCTGTCTGGCCTTGGTGCTCTTTCTGCTTTTCCAGCTCGCCTCGCTTCTTACGGTCGCGCTTGGCTTCGGCTTTTCTTTGCTTGGCGCTCGGCTTGGAATTTCGATGACTGGATGAAGCAACGGCGGTAGCCGATGCAGAGGAAGAAGAAGAAGAAGACGAAGAAGAAGAGGAAGGAGAGGCAGAAGCCGCGGACGAGGAGGAGGAGGAGGAGGAGGAGGAAGTCGCTGAAGCAAAGGCTTGTGCCGATTCGGCTTCTTCCTCGTATGCCTGAATCAGCGCGACTGCGTTTGCAACGCTCTCCGCATCCTCGGCATCAGCGTCCGAATCGCCAGTTGGAATGGGGCCAGCGGGGCTGGCTCTGTCTGCCGCAATCACCTCGGATTTGGGAAGAAAAGTCGAACTGGATGCGCCAGCCGGCTCGGAGATACTGCTTGCAGCGAGGGCAGCATTGAGGGCATCTTCTTCCTCCTGTTGATCATGCTTCATGGCCCAGATTTTATCCACCACCACGTTGGTGTTGTTTCGATGGACCTCGAGCAGCGAGCGAATCAGTTCGACATCATCGCATTCTGTGGCCTGGTAGATCTCGCGCTCAATCGCGCTCATGACAATGCCCAGCCCACCACGTTGCTTGTCCTTGGCCGCCGCTGCCTGACTTGCGGCTTCTGCTGCTGCTTCAGCCGTTTGGACCGCTTGGAAATTGATAATCGCGACAGCGGTGGAGGGCCCGACGTTGGTTTCGTTGATGCCTCGGACTGACGAGTAATGCTCGTGGTTGTGATAGGCAAGGTTGATCCAACGTGCGGAGGGGTCTTCGTTGGTGACGACTTCAAACCGAGGCGAGTTCAGCTGGTGGATGGCAATGTTGATCCGATTGAGCCGCGCGAACGCTACGATCGTGTCGTTGCCGGCGAATGTGCCGAGTTTGGCGAGCTCTACAATGTAGTGATCAAACTTGACATCGTCTTCCATGAACGGCTCAAAGTCCTGCAGCGAATTTCGTGTGAGAAAGTGTTCCATGTTCGAAAGCAAGAGTTCGAAAACAAGTAGCTTTTGCTGCCAAACTTTACCTCTCGATGTGCCTTCATGTACGCCACAACTTCTTGGCGCATCATGACATGGTGGCTCTCGTCGCCAGCCATCTGGTCGGCGAAGGATCGGAAAAGACAGTTGCCATCTCCTGGCACGTCCTTGAGCCGCATTCCCAACAGTTTCAACTGCTCTGTGAATCTGTTTCCAGCAATTCGGTTTCACATTGAAGTGCTCGAAAAATGAGTGCAAACAACTACAAATCCAAGCTCAGCAGCAGCAACAACAAAAGCTGTCAAAAGCTGTCAAAAGTTCAATCTTACTCTGCATTCACAACGCTGTGCCAATGAAAAACACAAGTCGGACATCCAGAATGACAGCCAAATAACGAGGTGCAAAATTGTAGAATGCGAAAATCATTCAACAACCAAGCAACGAGCACACAAGAGCAGAAGGATTGACGTCATTCAGAGTGAGTGAAGTTTGTATGCAAACAGCATTACGCAAGCGGCTCACAGCCCAAAAGCGATCGTCGATGCGAAAGGCACTTGAGTTGTTGCGCCCAACGTGCGGTTGCTTACTGAGGCGGCCTGTCCTTCCTGAGCTGATTGCGCAGTGCGCGGTCTTGCGTCTTGGAGCTGCTGCTGCTGCTGCTGGAGCCTGAGCCTGAGCTTGATGGCTCTGCAGCGGCAGCAGCGTCGTGGCGACCGCCTTTCTTCTTGGCACCGTGCGTCTGCTGCTGCTGCTGCTGCTTCTTGCCCATGAATACTGATGCAGTTCAGCAAGTGAAAAGAGACCGAATGGCGGGTGTGTGTGTCGTGACGTGGAATCAGCGATTTGCTGACAAAATTGAAAATGAAACAAAAGACTTGCTCTCAGATTTTCGAGGAAGACTGAGATGTGGGACAAGAATGGAATTTCACAAAGTAGATCAACATTTGCTAGCGAAAGTTCAAATACTCTGCTCAGGCAGATAGTTCCAGTACCACCCCCTCTTCGATTTATCTACACCGCTACTCCGATCATTCCTCCCCGCGAACCCTCAACTTGAATACAACTTTAGCCCGACTTGGTAGGTTCAGTCTCATTGCGCACTTTTTTTTTTGCCCTGTTTGCGCATGGATGGGGTCACCCACCACCATCTTGACCGTCTTGTGCCCGCGTCGGAGCAACCAGACTGAGCCACAACCAGCAGCTCCCATCGCAGCAGCCAGAGCGTGGACGGAAGCACTGCCGCGTCATCTCGTCGCTCCACAACAATGGCGAAATTTGCACTCACAGACTGCAGTGGCACAATGTCATGGTACGGAGGAGAAAGGGGGCGAGGGATTTGGGGTTTGGGATGAAGAAGCGATTTCGATGGCAGCTCACCAGATTTCACGACTCATTCATACTGCATTCACTGTGTGCTTGTAGTATGGACAGGAATACACAAACCACCCAGCTTTGCACAAGTCCAGAAAAGCATGCTGCGGCCACCAGAGATGCCAGCTTTTGTTTCCTCCCTTGAGACGTACGCTCGTGCAGCATGCGAAACTGCGCAGCAGTCCGTCTGGCCTCCGCCCTCATTGTCCAGCTTGGACTATTGCATGAATGACGACCAGACCGAGGCAGCGGCGGCGTCGCATCGTTCAGAGGCAGTGTCATTGCTCTCTCACGAGTCCGAGAATGCTCGGCTTTCAGACCGGTCTATGGTAACAAGCGAGTTCCAACAAAATGAATCGCTGGAGGCTGTTCTAGTACCAAACTCGCAGCCAAGCTCGAATCTGGAGCGCGAGGCTGGAATCAGCAATAATTTCTTGAAAGTTGTTGTGGCCAGCCCTCGTTCGGATGGTAGTTCAACTGCCGTGGTGCATGCGGTCAACACTGAGGATATCGACGCAGATGTGATCCACGCTGAGCAAGCGTTCTTGAGTGCTAAAACGCCGGTTTCGGATGTTCTCGACCTGGATTTCGAGATGGCGCGCAGATGCCTGGCGGAAGTGCCAGAAAGTCTGTTTCCGCGTCCTGATAGCTCTGCCGCTTGGCCATCGTTTGAAAGCATGCAGGCAGCAGCCTGTTGCCAGGCCGCCCAGGTACATGCAGACACATGCACGGCACGTCAGTCGGATGGGCCGGCTGATGCAGAAGCCAAATCCAGTTCCATGCTCGAGGCGATGCTGTCTCCCAGGGCCAGCTGGAGAATAGGCTCAGAACATTTGTCTACAACATGCATGCAACGTGCGGAGGCCCTTGGCATCTCAGCACTCGAATACTGCTGGGCATGTCTTGTGGCGCTCAGCCAGCACCGCCAGCAACTGCCCCTCTGCACGGCGTACTTTGACCGGAGCGAGTCCACGATTTCGCTGACGTGTCCGCGCACCATTGCATCCTTTGTTCGTCGTGTCCTTTTTCAGCACGCGGGTGTTTCCAACCCACAGTGTCCGCTCGTATGATGTGGATTTTTGTTGTTCAAGCGATTTTGCAATCCCCTCCCCCTCACTCACTCTCACTCTCACATACTGTACATACATACACATTCACACACCTTTCCTTGGATACTCTCCTGCTGAACGAGTCGTTCAGCTCATTCCCCTTTTCACCCTTTCAATGGACGATTCACTGTCGCTGTCCGAGTCGCAGAACAAGCGCCTGCGTGACTTTCACCTCTCCGGCGAGTCGGAAGAGCTTGCTGAATCCTTGTATGTTCGGATCCGTTTACACACACACACACACACACACACACCGTCCCCGAGTCGTCTTCTGCTGACTCACCGAGTTCAGCACAAATCGAGGTTGTTGGCGTAAGAATGCGAAAAAAAATAAAATAAAAATAAAATAAAATAAAAAATAGTAACAGTAACCGTAACAATAGGCGAGGGTTTTGTTCGTCTTGGTCGTGAGCCCTTCTCGCAGCACTGCCAGCACTGCATTTGGGGGGAGGGGTGGATGATGTGCATGAGGTGTGAGCACAACTGTTGCTGCTGCCACTGCCATCCTCTGCTCCACAGCAACAATGCTGCACGTCTATTTTATTTTATTTTATTATTATGATTCGAGTTTGCCCCCTCCTCCTCCCTCCTCCTCTCGCTGTGGCTGCTGTGTGCTGAGGCCGGATTCACTCATAGTGCGTCTGCAATTTTGTCATGCTTGTTTCTTTGACCCGAATCCCCGGTCGTGCCCCGGTTAGGATGAAGATCCTCCGCATCCCAGAGGGCGGCAACCCGCAGCAGAAGCGCGTCGTAGTGCAAGTCTTTGTCAATCGCATCTTTTCCGTCAACGACGTCGAAGCCTCCGTCAACCTCGACTTTTACCTCAAGGTAACCATTGACCACATTCAATTGGTTCCCCCCCCCCCTCTCCGTTGTGGCTGTCGCTGTGCCATTGTGGATGCTCCACCCTTTTTTTTTATTTTTTATTTTTTTATTTAGTATTGATTTAGTATTGTTTTGGCTTTTTTTTTTTTTTTTTTTTTTTTTTTTTTGCCATCACTCACTCATTCAACTCACTCATTCAACTCACTCATTCAACTCACTCGACATTGTTGTTACCAAACAATCATCCAACCCCAAAAATGTCATCATCTCTGGATCCAGGTCAATTGGATTGACGAAAAGTACGTTTTGCCCAATTTTGATGTTTTGAGCTAGCTGCAAGGTTTGTACATGACTCACCCCCTCCTCTTTCCCCCCCCTTTATTTAAATGGACTATTTGCTGTTGGCAGGTACATTGGCGTGTCGGACGACGACTTCCAGGACGACGAGCAAAAGTTCGAGGAGGGCTGGTGGGAACCAGGCGTGGAAGTGAGCAATGCGATCGAGCTCGAAAAGCTCATTGAAAAGGACGAGGCCTTCTGGGTCGAGCATCCTGCGCACGGCATTCTGGCGTACACCCAGCGTTTCATCGGCACCATTTCGACACCCATGGAGCTCCAGCACTTCCCTTTCGATTCCCAAAAGATCCCGATCGTGTTCGAGTCCTTCCACTGGAAGGCCGAGGACATGCTCATGTTCCGCCTCGAAAAGCACGCTGTGCAGTTCAACCCTGGCCCGAACAAGGAGTGGCCGACCATGAGCATGGCTGTGACGCTTCCCGAGTGGTACAAGATGGGCATCACCCTCGACGACCGCATCAACTACTACTCGTTCGAAGACCGCAACTACTCGCAGATTGTCTTTGCCCTCCATGTCAAGCGCAACTTTAAGTTCTTCCTGTACAAGGTCTATGCCATGGTCTTCCTCATCCAGATCATGAACTGGAGTATCTTTGTGCTCGATCCCGACCAGCTCGATGCGCGTATCGGCATTGCCGTCACCTTGTTCCTTGCCGCTGTCGCCTTCAACTTTGTCCTCGCTTCCACCTTGCCACGCATCAGCTACAACACTCGTCTCGATTGGTACATTTTGATTGCATACGTGTAAGTTTTGCGACGCCAAGCTTTGTTTGCGTGTTGGAGGCGGGGTTTTTTTTTCTCGGGTGGGATTTTTTTTCTTGGTTTGTTTGTTTGACCGTTGCTCATTTGCATGCCTTGCTTATTTCTGATTGGTCGGTCATTCTGGATTTTGAAATGTAGGTACATTGTCGTTGCCCTTGTTGAAAGCTGTATTGTCTTCCTGATCGCCAAGTACCATACCGAGTCCGACGCCTGGGACATTGCTAAAAACATTGATTGGGCCTTCCTCGCCTTCTGTCCGTTTAGTTTCTTCCTGTACAACCTGAAGTACTTTATTTCCGCCTGGCTCTTGTACGTTTTCGCTGGATTGAGGTGATTGGTTCTTGTGTCCTCTGCATGCACACTCACGTTGCCGTCTTGGTTTTTTTTTTGCAGGTATCGCAAGGATCGTTTCAAGCGCTCGTTGGCGCCCGAGCAACTGGCCAATGCTCCGCCTCGCCAGACCAACCGCCCCCAGCAATCGAGCCAGGCGATGGAGATGACTCGCAATCCTATCAGCAAAGCTGCTGCGCAATAGAGCGAGTTTTGTTGTGTTACTTTCGTGCAACAGAAAGAGAGAGATAATGAGTACTTTTGTGTAAGTGAGAAAGAGAAGTTAAAGCCCAAATAACAACAATAGCAAACAAAAGGTCAAATAACGAACGAACGAACGAACGAACGTCCTTGTCGAGATTCCCCCGCCCCCCCCCCCCAAAAAAAAAAGCTCACGGCGATAAGGGAAGGTTGGCTGCTTTTGCAGTTTAGCAAAACACCAAAAAACGCGCGAACGACTCGTGACTTTTTGGAGTCAGCGGGAATTTCTTCAAACAAAAAACAAAACAAAACAATAACAAATCCCTTCAAATCCCTTTCAAATCCCTTTCAAATCCCTTTCAAATCCCTTTCAAATCCCTTCAAAAACAAATTGCACCAAAATAAAGCCCAAATGCAGCTGATAGCTGATGGCAAACACAAAAACCAACAACAACAACAACAAAGCGACAAAACAAGAAAAATCTCGCACCCAATTCCAGCGATTCGGTAACAAGAACTCAGCATCTGTTTTTGAGTTGAAGTGCTCAGCAATGGACACTGAATGCCCTGCCAGCTTGCTGCTGATGAGCGCTCACTGCTCTGATCTGACGCGCGGAAAAGGGGTTTGGGAGAAGTTGTGTTTTGAGCAGAGCAATGGGAGTGAGAATGCACCCTTCCACCCCCAGCCTCAATGAGTTGCAACTCAAGGAGCTCAGTGACTAAAATCCGGACGTCCGTCAGTTGGCAATGTACATCCATTGAATTGCTTTGGTCTGACTCGGGTGGTGGTGATTGGAAGAGAGCAACAACTGTCATTCACCCATCCATCGTTCGCGAGCTACTGTTTTGTTGCTTCCTGCAGTGAACTTTCGTAAGGGGACTGTGCGCCTTCTTTATTATTTTTTTTGATTCCAGTCACTTTTTTTTTTTGAATTCTTTGCCTTTTTTTTTTTTTTTTTTTTTTCTCTTAAGTCCCGCACAGGCGCGTCGCCCCGGTTGCAGCCCCCGCCACTCGCGTCCAAACCTGTGGACACACAACAAGCGAACAGCCCTCACACGTTGATACTCCGAGCACCGGCTGCCTCGTCGTGCTGGTCCAGGGGGGAAATGGCATCGCAGCAGCAGCAGCAGCAGCAGCAGAGCTCAGCCGAGCCGAGCTACCGCCAGCTGTCTCCCGCCGGGCAAGGTCAGCCGCAGCAGTCGCAGCAGCAGCAGCAGCAGCAGCAGGCACAGTCGCAGTCGCAGCTCAGGCATCAGCAGCCGCGGGCTGGGCAGTTGCCGCCGCCACAGTCGCATGTTGAGCAATGGTTGAGGAGCAGCATTGACGACGCGCTGGCACACAGCTTTGCCGCCGCCCAGCAGGCCATCCTGGGCAACATTCAGCAGCAGCAGCAGCAACAACAACAACAGCAGCAGCAACAGCAGCAGCAAGCTCCACTCCAGCAACAGCAGCACCAGCAGCAGCAGCAGCATCGCCCCGTCGCTCGCTCCCCGTCCCTCGGAAGCAGCCCTCTTCCGCACCAGGTCCAGTACCATCAGCAGCAGCAGCAGCAACAAAATCAGCAACAGCTCCAAGTCCAGCAGCAGCAGCAGCAGCACGCGCCGGTCGCACGGCACAACAGCCAGCCCGTCCGCCAACGCAGCGGCAGCAACAGCAGCGCGTCCAGGTCCCCTTCAGCGACGACGATGACAACAACAACAACAACAACAGCTCTGCAGATGATGCCGCCGAGACAGCAGAGTGTGTCCATGCTGTACGAGGGATTGAGATCCGCAAGCGTCTCGGAGATGGACGACATCCCAATGGACTCGGGCAGCCCCGCCGCTGCCGCTGCTGCTGGACTTGGAGGCGCAGGCGCTTTCTCAAGGACGGACGAGATGGTTCGTGACATGATGCAGCAGTCCCAGGCAAGCGACCCCGTCAGTGGGCTGATGGCGACCAACGCGACGCTGCAGCAGTTTGTTCTCCAACAGCAGCAGCAGCAGCAGCAGCAGCAGCAGCAGCACCAGCAGCAGCAGGTTCAAAAGTACCAGCAGCTCTTGCAGCAGCAGCAGCAACAGCTCCTGCTCAATGGTGCCAGTCCCAGCAACATGGCGCAGGATTTGACGGGTTACACCAGCCTTGCGAATGGCGGCGATCTGCAGACAAACTATGCCATGCAGCAGCAAATCTTCCTGACCCAGCAACTCCAGGCTCAGCAACTCCAGGCCCAGCAGCTCATACAACAACAACAGCAACAGCAGCAACAGCAGCAGCAACGCCAAACGCCACAACAACAGCTGCAACAGCAACAGCAACAACTGCAGTTGCAACTGCAACAGGTTCAGCAACAGCTGCAGCAACAGCAGATGCAGCTCCAACTCCAGCAGCAACAGCAACAGCAACAGCAACAGCAACAGCCACTCCAGCAGGAGCTTCAATCCGAGCAACCGCAAATGCAAGGCCAAGGTTACTTGCAACCTACCAAGCAGCCAACTTCGTCCAGTAACAACAACAACAGCAACAACAACAACACGTTCCTGTTCCCACCAATCTACCGCCGAAACAGCTGCGCCAGTGTGTCGACCGCGCCGTCATCACACAGCTCGCAACGCTCCTCGCGTGTGCACTCACGTAGTGGTAGTTTTGACCAATCTGGCGTCGATGGCGACGATCTGGCCAATTTGCAACAAAGCCTGGTCGAGCTGTCAAACCTGAATCAACAACAGCCGGGCGGATCCCTGCAGCCGCAACAATCCAGACACTTGCAGTTGAGTCAAACACTGCTTCAACAGCGGTTTGCCTCGTCGCAGGGTGTGCATTTGGCCCAGCAGGACTCGTTCGATTCTTCTGGGTTTGTCGATCCCAACACGTTGACCAATATTGCGTCGTCCATCTGTGGAAGCGATATCAACGCTGCGCTCAGCGCTGCTGCATCCGTCCATCTAGGCTCTGCCGCCGGCTCGCATGCGGGCTCTGTCGTCAGCATTCACTCCACGCACTATTCCCCGCAGTTGCAAGTGGACCCCGACCTCCTCCTGCTCCAGCAGCAGCAGCAGCAGCAGCAACAACAACTACAACTACAGCAACAACAACAGCAACACCAACAACAACAGCAACTGCAACAACTGCAACAACCACAGCTACAACAACAACAACAGCAACAAGACTCGCATGACCAGCTCCCTTCGTTTGGCGTGCCACAGCCCAAATTCCAAGTTTCGTTGCAGTTTCCTTCAGAGACGTCCTCGGAACGATCGCTCCCCGTCAGCACACCTTTTGTTCGCCCCCCTCCACATCGCGCGCTTGAGCGCTCTCAGTCCGCGTCTGTGACTCTGATCGCTCCCGCCCTGCTCGTTTCAGAAGCACCGCCCGTGACTGACGAGTCAGAGCTCGAGGCAATATCTGAACGATCGGCGCTTGGTGGTTTGCAGACTGCCCTTCCACAATACGGCAAAGGTGTCGCTGGCAATCGCCCCGCTTCGCCCATCTTGACCGTGAATGGCGACTTGTTGCCTGAGGTTGTCCCGCGTCCTCGTCGACAAAGTCTCCAGCAGCGCAGCTTTAGCTCTGGCAACGTGTTTCCGGACGACTTTTCCCCTGCGGGTCTCACTGTTGGTGCTTTCTCGCCCACAAGTCCCACTTCGTCAGCGGCAGCCTCCGCCGCCATCACCTCTTCCGCAACAACGACGACCACAGCCGCAGCTGCGTTTGATCTGAGCATGCGAGGCACCTCACTGAGCAACAGTCCAAACCTTAGCGAGCCGGGTGTCGCATCGTTCCATGTGACGAGCGCAACGCCAAGCAGTGGTTCACCCGGTGCCGGGTCGGTCAGTGCTGCCGGCTCAGTCCGCCCTTCCGCCCAACGCCCCACCCCTCAACGCTCCAGCTCTGGATTGTCAGCATCGTCCCTGCTTCCCCCTGGTGCCCTGGCTGGACAACCTCGTGCGAAGAGTGATTCCAATTTGCTTGGCACGGATTCGTTGCTTTCTCCTTTGCTTGGAGTCAATCCAGCCCAAGCTGCGTCGCACCAGCAGCAACAGCAACATTTGCTCCAGTTGCTTCAAGAAAACCATCAACAGCAAGACTCTCTCTTGCTCAACCTTCTTCCCGCCGGCTTGATGGTGCCACGCACCGCCATTTCGCCAGACGTTTCCCTCACATCGCCCGGCTCTTTTCACGACACCTTCAGTCCCTTTGATGACGCTTTCTCCTCGGAGAGTCCGTTCGGTCGCGACACCAACCCGCTCAGCCCTGGAAGTCAGTTTGCGCTCTCGTCCATGCTCGAGTCTGCCCATGTCAACGGCCTGCCTGTCGACCTGCTCGGTCTGGGTGTAGATGCTGCGTCATTGCTAAACGACCCTGCGTTCCAATCGTTCGATGCTGGAGACCTGCACGATCCCGGCCAATTGCTCTCTGCCAACCACGTCAATGCCTCCAAACGCAGGAGCAACAGCCTCAACGAATTGCACGGCGATGTTGTGCCAGCGGTGCACTCTGGCGCCATTCGATCGCGCTCGCGCTCGCCTAGCCCCACGCCTCTCTCCCGCACCTACAGCATGGGTGGCACTCTGACGACCTCTCGAGCCGCTGCTGTCGTCGCAGCCGTCCAAGGAGGATTATCACCGAACGGGCCGCCGTCCAATAGCGGCAGCGTCAACAATTTGTCTGGCAGCTCTGGCAACCTTTCCAACCTGTCCGGCAGCACTGGCAACTTGTCAAACAACGGCGGTCTGATGGGATTGTCTGGTGGAGTCGGAGGTGGCGCTGGAATAGGCCTGGGAATAGGCCTAGGATCTGGAGCCGGAGGAGGAGCAATCGCGGGAGCAGGAGGTGGAGTCAACTTTGGCTTCCCTCCGTCGCTGCCTGCGTTCGACCCGTCTGGCTACTCGTACCAACCAGATCAGCGCGGAGGCTCCTATTACACAGGGCCAGGTGGACCAGGGCTCATACCCCCTGGTATTCTCGCGACTGGAGGAGGAGGAGTTGGCGATTTCGGAGGAGCGTTGGCTGGAGGCAACGGTCGCAACATGTCTTGTTCCGTTTGTCACACAACTCAAACGCCACAGTGGCGCAAGGGGCCAGATGGAACGGTTTCGCTTTGCAATGCCTGCGGCCTCAAACACGCAAAGCTGCTGAAAAAGCAAGCGGCCAAGAGCAATGGCAGTCGTCCAGTCGCGCGCTCCAACAGCAGCACCGAGTCTCCGACCTCCACATTTGCCTCAAGCAACAGCACAAACAGCTCGCCAAGAGCATCTGTGCTTCTTGGCGAAGATGGTCGGCGTGCGAGCACCAGTTCGTATGACGACTCGCGCCGCGAGAGCATGAGTTCGTTTGACGAATCGGAGCTTTCGTCCGTGTCAGGCGTCTAGTGTCTGTCTTTCAAACCTTTGACCAGTCTTTTTTTTTTTCAAAATAGCTATTGCTTCATAGACGTTGTTTGCATTGTTACATTTTTCATTGTTCACAAAGTACAGTACTATCACAATGCTTCACACAGCACCCAGGTTTTGTGTGTGTGCCAATTCGATCCATTCATGCAAACACACAAGCAAGAGAGGATACCAAAGTATGTGATTGGCAAAGCTGGGCGATGACACAATGATAAACCATTGGGGGAGGAGGGGAGGGGAAAAAAAGAAAAAAAGAAGAGGCAAAAGACGTACTGCCACGCGAAGATGGCAAACGAGGAAACATCGACTTGTATGATTTGTTCAATTCCTGCACTCTAGCCAGCAGCTCAAGTGCGAGTGGAAGAGCGCGCGTGGACATGTGAATGGGAGCCCTGGGCGTTGCCACGAGAGGTGGAGCGGGTTGATCGGTGAGTGTCCTCGAATGGCTTCATGGTTAGGGACCGATTGGCGCTGATGGTTGGTAGACCGCCCGTTCCCTCGTGCTCATGCGAGAGATGTTCATTGAGCAGAGCGACAACACGTTTCGCCTCCGCCGTGTCACGGACGCCCGGAGTGCCCTGAATGGCATCTTGAAACCAACGAAGCGTGGACGCAATTTCCGTGTTGGCAACACGACCCAGACTGTGCGTCCATCGTGCGCGAACCAGCAACGGCGCGTCCAGATAGGGCAGCGCGTCAATCCCGTTGGCACGCACAACCGCATCAAGCTCCTGAGAAACAAGCCTGTCCATTTGCTGCATCACGTCGGGCGCACGAGCAAGGAATGGTGCACCGAGTTTGGTAAAGCCAGAGCGAAGGAGGAGACACATGGTCTTGGAATTGGGGACATGGCCAAACTTGTCTTGCAGCACTCGAGCCACCTCGAAGAAGTCCGGACCCACCAGTCTGCCAATGGATTGGAGGATTGCATTGCCGTGTTCAACCTGCATGGGCTTGGGCAGCATTCTGGCCATCTCGTAGCAGACTTCTTGAAGAGTCATGCCCCCGCGCGATTCATTTCGGTTGTGCCAGCAGTCCGTGGCGATAGACGTGGCACGGTAGACGGCCGCAAACGTCAAACGGACTTGGTGCGCTTCAGCAAACTTGACAAGTGCCGGGAATTGATTGAGAAAGTCGCGCACGGACAAGGCGACGACGCGCTCCACAACGCGCTTGTGCAGCTGGTCAAGCGTGACCTCGATGAACTTTGTGTCCACTTTGACTTCCGAGCCAGGATGCTCCTTGGCGAGAAGCCGAATGCTGGCTTCGATCGCGGCAAACACCTTTGGAAAGGGCGCAATGCCAACCATGTCTTTGCTAACGAGAGTAAACGAGATGATGTCAGGCAGCGCGTTCTGGCCAAGCTGGCCCTGTTGCATCCGATGAAGCCACTGCAGCGCCGCCTGAGTGTTTGATCCAGAAGCCAGGCCTTGCAACACAGTATTCGCAAAGGCAAGTGAGAGCGGAGGCGCAAAGTTAAGCGCCGGGTCGCGAGTGGCGCTGGGAATGTAGCGCGGCACCCATGGTGCGCCCGCAGCGACCGCATTTAGGTTTTCGGCAGTGGATTTCAAGTGGTGAGATGAAGAGCTGTCTGAGGCAGAAGCGCTTGCTGGCGGGGCTGATGTGTCGGTAGTGACCGCGACTGCTGGACCTGCTGGACCTGCTGCAGCCGAGGTACTCGTCCCGGATGCTGGTGCTTCTGGAGGAGCTACAGAGTCGGACGGTTGGTGTGCTTGCTGTTGGGGTGGTTGGGCCTGTTCTTGTTGCTGCTGCTGCTGCTGCTGCAAGCGCTGGCGCTCTTGCAATTCGATGGCAAAGTTCACACGATTGACGGCTTCAAAGGCTAGCTCTTTGGCGAGCAGCATGTTTTGATGAGCCACCGCCGAGTCTGTCGCCAGCATAAAGAATTTGACGTCAGGGTGGATGCCGCAGCCGTTCATGACAGCTGTCATCACTTCAAAACTCGAGAACTGGTTGTTGGCAGTCGGGGAATAAGTGCGACGGTTGGTCGGAACTCGGGACAAATAGCGCGTGTAAAGGTCGCCAAGGCAGCTCGCCAGTTGAGCTGCGCTAAAGCTGCGGTACCCGAGCAGACCCGAGAGATGGGATGCATTGATCTTGGTACGGATATCTTGAGATAGGAGCTTGGGTGGTCGTGGCACGTTCGTGTTTGTCGCACTAAGATGCGCAGCGGCGTCAGGGTCGTTCAGCACCATCTCCATCAGAAGGCTGAGTCCGATTTGCAAACTGTCGAGTCCCGAAGCTTTGTTGACAGTCGTTGAAGCGTGCAAGAGCAGCTGGTACGTGGAAGCAAGCTCGTCCGCAATGACCAGCGCGCGAAGAATAGTCATTTCCAAAATGTTGGTTCGGAAGACGAGGTCCTTGTCGAGCCCTTGGGTTTCAATGCTCTTGAGCAGGTCGTCCAGCAGCTTGCGGGCAAGCTGGAGGATGGTGTCGAAGGGATACTCGAGCTTGATGAAGAGCGAAATGACCGCGTTGATGACTGACGTGTTGTACATTGGCACAGTCCCCTCGTACAGGGCGTCAACGAGCGCCTTGAGATCGGTCGGGGTAATTTCAACACGCGTGCGCGTATTCAGCTCGTGGCAAGTCGCGAGCAACTGTCCAACCCGGGTCCGTACGAGATTCAAATGGTTCATCGTGAATTGTTGCTGCGTCGTGAGTGCTGTACGGATGAGCGGGTTGCTCTTGTTGAAGATGGAGTTCATAGCCATATCGTTGGTCACGCTGTTTGCGCGCTCTTCGACGCCTCGTTGCACAGTCAAGTTGCGTTTGGCAAACTCTTGGTCTGCCGCCAGCAGCGGCGCATCGTGATTCAGGCCACGGAACGTTTGCACAAGCAAGGCCTTGATTTGGGGGTGCACTTCGTTCTCTTCGGTCATCGCCTGCCAGTCCAAGAGTTTGAAAAACGTCGGCAAGTCGTGTCGGTTTTCGCATGCCTGAGCGATGCCTCGCGCAGTGACGGGGAAGAGCTTGTCTGCGCCGCTGTAGCGTGAGTTGTGGAAGGCCTGGAGAAAACAAGAAACGGGGGGGGGGGAAAAAGAAAGAAAGAAAAGCAAAGCAAAAAAAAAAGTCAGAATCAACCGTGTGTTGCCGCACCCGCACCCGCCCCGTCAGTTTCTTGATTCACATATACAAGCAGCAGTAGGAACTTACCCGAATGAGACATTCATAGCGCGCCGCTCGGGTTAAAAGTGGGGCAATGGAGCGCAGCGTTCTCTGGTCTGGGCTAACGTTCGCGCGCTCCATTTGCTCGAGCAGCTTCTCTGCCGATGCGACTGCTTGCGTGCTGTCCTTCAGGTTCAGCAGTGAGAGAAGGTGGTTGGCGACCGTCAGATGCAAGCCGTTGTGGGCAATCAACGTGTCCATGAGGCGGGACGTGGTCTCGATGCGAATGTCGAGCGGGATGTGCGAGCTCACGGACGCGTGGAAGATTAATCGCCCAACCCGCTTGAACCACGGGATGGGCAGGCTGAGCATGTACTCTGCGCTCATCACAAACTCTTCTGTCGTGAGTGCGAGCTCGTTCCGTCCGAGCTTGTCCAGGACTTTGCTGCGCTGGAGCACTTCTGGCAGCGCCGGATCGTCGATGGGGACGCCCAGCTCGGGTTCTGCCGCGTCATGCGACGGGACCTCCGCAGCTGGAGTGGGAACACGCGTAGCGGAAGCAGCGGACGACGATTGGGCAGAGGATGGGGAAGCAGCAGGAGCTGAAGACGAGGCAGGCGCCGGAGAATCCTGCGTAGCGGACGACGCAGACAGCGTGATGGATCGACGCGGCGCGCGTGTGGCAGTGTGACTATAGGCCGCCGAGGGCAGGGATTGCGGAAGTGCAGGAGCGAAGGCCAAGGAAGAGGAAGAGAAGCAGAGGGTGGAGGCCAAAGAAGAGACGGATGGATTGAGCCGGCCACAAGCAGACTCGACCAGCAGCGTCGCTCTGCTGCTTGCAGCGGATGATGCTGATGATGCTGACAGTGACGATGGTGACGATGTTGATGCCGATGCCGATGCCGACGACGCGCGTGCCGGCACAGGGGCTGCGAGCGAAGAGGCGCGGAACTGGCCATGCTGCCAGTCAGTCCAGGTGGAGCCGCCGGCTCGGATCGCCCGTGCCCCGACGGCCGCCGTGATGGCAGCCGCACAGTGGAAGCCGCGCACTGTTGCTGGGGACGAGAGCCGCGCAGTCGCAGCAGCAGCAGCAGCAGCAGCAGAAGCAGAGGCAGAAGCAGCCGAAGCAGCGACCAGCATTAGCGAAGAAAAAAAAAAAAAAAAAAAAAGAGAAGGAAAAAAAAAAAAGGGGATTGAGATTGGAGTCCATTGCTGGAAATAATAAAACACTGGTCGCTAAAGTGCGGGGAATGAAGGAGGGGAATGAAGGAGGGGAATGAAAGGGGAGGGACTACTGAAGCGAGATCAAAGAGAAGAGATTGAACGCGACGGCTCAGAGACAAAGAGAACGGGGAAAGCCGACCATCTGCGACCGCTGCGAAGCTTGAGAAAAACAACAACTCCAACTCCAACACCAACAACAACAACAGCAACAACAACAACAACAACAACAGCTAGCAGCAGCAAACAGAAACAGTGGCAAGTTAAATTGTGTATTGACTGAAATACGAGGCAGACTTTGACAGACAGCCAAAACCTCCCACCAAAACGCCAACAAACACATTACCGGTCCTCGTGATGGACTCTCTCGCAATCTCGAAGGCAGTAGCACTTGTAAGAATCCTCAAAGCCCACCGCTTGTGCTCGACGAGTATCACTGGGAACGGTGCTGCAAAGAATCGGCTCAGTAGCGTTCGTCCGTGTGCGACAAACGCTCCTTCCAGGGACTGGAGCCCGAGCACAAGAGTACGCTTGACGTCAATCTCTCTCTTAGCAAGTAGGCTGGCTCAGCATGCTGTGTCCGGTGGTCACTGGTTTCCTGGTGACATGAGGGGGGCCAGGCTGATGGGAACCGCCACGGAGGTTTAAGACAGATTTCGACTTTTTTTTTTCGCCATTTGACGCACAGTTCAAGTGAGATTCGCGGTTGTCGAGAGACTAAGAGCACCGACTCCAAAAGCAGACATGAGGACAGTGCAAACAGCATAAGGGGATGGGGGGGGGGGAGACGAGCCAACAGGGCACGCCTCCAATCTCAAGTTGTTCACACTGAATTTCAGCGATTTCGAGCTTTTGTTTTTGGCGGAGAAGAAAACGCGCACCAGCTCTTCGGTACCGTGTAAAGTAGCACTGTGGACATGGCCTATAACTGCAAAGACCGCCTGCCGAGATCCGACCAACCGAACAAGCAAAGTGAGCACATCTTGCAAGAAACGAGAATTGAAGAAAAAAAAAATGAAGGATGCGCCATTTTTTTTTGAATGCTGTTTCAGATTAACAGGAATGTGTATCCTTGTCATCACGAAACAGCCACCAACACCCACCCCACGCATTGCTCCACGCCCGCCCACCAGGAGATAAAAATCGCGAAGCACACCGCCCCTCGGAAGACTGGAAGCAGGGCTTTTGATGGGAAAGCACAGAATTGTTGAGCGATCGCCTAAAAACAGAAGCCGAGCAGTCTAACGCATGCAGGAGGCGCAGGCGCGTCCAGTCGCCAGAGTAGCCACAGCAGCGACCGTCGCAGCACCCCCAGCATTGGCAACAAGCGCAGCCTCAGCAACCACAGCGGCAGCGGCAGCGGTCGTAGTCGCAGCAGCAGCAGTGCAGGTGGCCGCTGCAATGACACAAGACGATGAGACATTGCCAGCAGCGCAGCCCGCGCAACCCGACGATCTTGCGGTTGCGGTGCAGCAGCCGTCCCAGCACCCAGCGAGCGACGCCAGCACGGCAGACTCTGCACTAGCAAGCACATCCGCGAGACACGACGCGAGCAGCAGCAGCAGCAGCAGCAGCCATGCGGAAGAAGTGCAAACTGAGACCTCGCTCATCGCTCAGCGGTCTGCTTCTGAGCAGTCAGTCACGGCCTCCAGCCCGCCGCGATTGCCTGCTGGGGGCAACCCTCCAACGCCAAATCGTGCGAGCTCCACCACAGCGCCGGCCGCCGCTGAGCCGTCCACGCGGCGGATCTTTGTTGGCGGCCTAAGTTACAGCACGACGGAAGGTAAAAAAAAAAAAAAAAAAAAAAAAAAAAGAAAAGAAAAAGAAAAAAAAAAAAAAAAAAAGAAAAAGAAAAGAAAAGAAAAAGAAAAGAAAAGCGTCGAAGTAAACCCGACAGTTGGAGACCGCTGGGACGGCAGGTGGAATCGACTCGATGACTGAGAAAGCCAGTGGAAGAGTGGAATCAAGGTCCATGCCATGGGATCGGAGCGGGCCTTTTCTGACTCCACACCAGACGAGAGCCGAGGGAAAGAAAAGAAAGCAAAAACAAAAAAAAAAAAAAAAAACCGCCAAAAAAAATACGAAAAAAAAAAAACGAAAAAAAAAAAAAAAAACGCACGTTCTGTGAAAAACGAAATCCACGAAGGAATTTGACCAAATCGCACTGCATTGGGCCCCGCACCGGAGGCGAGCGATGGCGATGGTGAGAGGCCCATCAGGGTCTTCCCCTCTCTGTCGGGGACGTGGCGATAGGAGGACAGCGCTGAAGGCGGAACACAACAACAAAACAACACAACGTAAAAAAAAAAAAAATAAAACCAAAAAAAAAAAAGAAGAACAAAGCGCGTGTTGTGGCCAAACGTCTCCGAAAGTAGCCGATAATGGCACAATGAAGCCCTGCAACAGAAACAAAACAACAACAAAAACAAAAAACAAAGCGCAAAAAAGTCGACATGTCACAGGAGAGGCCGGCCAAACACCGAGCTCGAGCCTGGGCGCCGAAAGAGGTGGGTGGGCTCAGATCACAAGTCGGCCTTTTTTTTTTTTTTTTTTTTGTTATTTCAAAAACTCTCTCCTCGTCGACGTGAGCGCGTTGTGCCAAGTCGGCCAACGACCATGACAAGCCCATTTACACACTCTCGATAGAGCACCCCTCGGGCGATAGGCTGAAAGCCACGAGTCTCGCCGAGGTGCAGATCTTCCTCTCAGAAATCCATGCCACTCCCTTCTTTCGCTGCTTCTCGCTCGCACGCAAACGCTGACACGCAGCACACCACAAACCCCTCATTGTTGAGAAGCTTGCACGTGCGGAAAAGGTCGCGGTCTGCAGTTGCGACGGCGTGCACTTTCTGTTCCAGTGGCTTGGAGCGAGACTTTTTTTTTTTTTTTTTTTTTTTTTGTTTTCTTTCGTTTTTCCCACTCTTGACTTACAGCTCGCTTGCTTTCATTTCTTGTCCCGGTGCTGTAGAGACGATGCGGAGGTACTTTGATCAATTCGGCACTGTCGTGGAATCTACTGTCATTCGTCGTCAGCTGGATGCACAGCCAAGGTAAATAGCACAACAAGAGCAAACACACACAAAAAAAAAATCCAATAATCAACAACCAAAAAAAAAAAAAAATCGGGTGTTTTTTGGGGTTGGTTGTTTGTGTTGTAACGTCTGGGTCCTGATCACCTTCCTTCGCAATGGAGTCCAGTGAGTTATAGTGCTTCGTGTGCACCACGAAAGGACCAGTGCAATGAGGTGAACTGGTGAAAGAATCGTTGGAAGGAACGGGATTCTTTCATGAGTTTGCTTTCTTTCTTTCGTTTTTTTTTTTTTTTTTTTTTCCTCAAACCGTTTTTCGAAAACATAAACAAATCTGCAGCTAAGACGCGGGCGGATCAAGCAGTTTGATGGATTTGGCACAACCAACGGAGGCCATTATGCACCTCCCTCCCATTTCGCATTATGATATCAATCTTGATCAGCATCATGCCACCAACAGGAAAAACGCAAATGAAATGAAAAAAAAAAAAAGAAAAAAAAAAGAAAAAAAAAAAAGGACAACAAAAACCAAACCCCTCCCTTGTTTGTTGTAAAAACACAAACAAGCTCACTTCCAACACCCAACCCACAGAGGCTTTGGCTTTGTGAGCTTTGCTGAAGAAAATGTCCTCGACATCATTTTGAGAGACGCCCCAAACATGCTAGACGGCCGACAGGTAATTTGCTGCAAAAGCCGACTGCATTGTGTGCCGTCTCTCATACCCTCACCGAACGACCTGTCTCCTCACACTACCGCGATGTGACAGGTTGACCCTAAGATTGCAGTTCCCCCAGTTATAAGTCAGCGGGGAGATCGCCCAGACCCGCCAGCTCGCGAGCGGCGAGCGAGCTCATCAGCACCACAATTTCCTCGCTTGCCGGTCGCAGTCGACCATTCCGAGAGCACTCAAATTCCCAACAATTATCCCGACAATCGAGCTGCTGGACCAGGTCAAGGACGACACACCGGTCGCACCCGATCATCACATTCCGAGCCCGCGAGTCCCATCCATGGCCAGCCGTACCGACCATGCCGGATATTCGTTGGAGGACTCGATTCTCAGACGAACGAGAGTTCACTGCACGAGTGAGTTTTGCTTTGCTAGAGTGTTGAGGCTGTCGTTTCCCGCCGTTTGCATTTCTCACTTGCTTTTTTGTTTTTTTGTTTGGGTTTTTTTCTTTTGTTATTGCCCAGGTACTTTTCCCAATTTGGGGTCATCGATGCTGTGGAAGTGTTGCGCGAGCCCGGATCAGGATTGTCGCGTCGATTCGGATTTGTGACGTTTGTGAATGACAGCTCGGTTGTAGCAGTGCTGGACGCAAGCAAGATTGCCATTCACAAACTGGACGACAAGGCAGTCGATGTCGATCGAGCATTCATCAACCGAGCCTCGCAGATCCAACACGCCTCGACACGTGCATTGATGTCATGGGGCGTGCCGCATCTGCAGCAGGTGCCACCGCCAGGCCTGCGTCGGTCGGTGTCAGCCACGCCACAGCTCATGCCGCCAGTTTATGCGCCCTACACCCAGCCCACTCCATACCCCCAACCAGAGCCACTCTCACCCCAGCAGCAACGGCAGATGCAGCTGAATCAACTGTTGCTGTTTCAGCAGCAACAACAACAACGGCAGCAGCAGCAACACCAACACCAACACCAACACCAACAGCAGCATCAGCAGCAGCAACAGCAGCTCTACAACCCGGCTGCGGCGCTACCGCTGGGCCCTGTCCACCACCAGCAGTACATCAACATGCTCAACTACGTTCCCGTCGACATGCGCTATCTGCAAGGGCTTTTGATGCAGAGTGAGTATTTTGTGTTTGAATTTCGCACGCAAAGGATGCTTGAACAAAACAGAGCAAAAAAAAAAAAAAAAAACTGGGTGGATGCGAAAGTTGTTGGGGCTACAATCCATTCCGCAGACAGTAGTCAGCGAGTGAGATTGGGACGGTTCATTCTCTTTTGTGTGTGGTTTGTGTGTTTGTGTGTGTGTGTGTGTGTGTGTGTGTGTGTGTGTGTGTGTGTGTGTGTGTGTGTGTGTGTGTGTGTGTGTGTGTGTGTGTGTGTGTGTGTGTGTGTGTGTGTGTGTGTGTTTGGCGGGAGAGTGATGTACTGTGCGCAGTGAGGCAAACAGCCATGACAGACAGGTGCCAAACCGGGATTTTCAGCAACTCATCGCCCAATACTCTCAAAGCCCTGCTCTCAGTCACGAACGCCAAAGCAAACACTTGCGCGTTTGCGCGCGAGATACGTCCTTTCACACAACGAATTCTTGGTTTTTGTTTTTTTGACGATTTCTTTTTTTTTTTTGACGATTTCTTTTTTTTTTCTTCGCTTTTGTTTGCACTCACTCGCCTGACCACCACCAACCACTCTCCATTGACAATTCAACCCTACAGCAGCCTCCATGACGGTGCCTGCGTTCTTTGGCGAGACAGCCACTCCACAGGCAGTCGCTGCGCACGAAGCCCAAGCGCGATTGCTGCAAGCGGCTGGGCAACAGCATGACGCTGCTAACGTCGCTCGTGCGAATCCAAGCAGCAGCAGTAGCGCCGCGGCCCCGCCCCTGGTGGAGGACAGCGACGCGACACCCCGCTGACCCGCTTGCACCGCTGCTGGCACCCCACCACCTCTGCGGTTTTACCCAGCCATTTCCGCGCCCGCGAACTGAAATACGCAAAAAATCACCCAAAATCACCAATCTCACCATCATCATCATCGTCGCACCAAGAACAAGACTGTCCGAGGCCCACTTCATTGTCCAGCCATTGCATGATTCCGTATCCAGGAATGGACTCTGCTGCAAGCACATTCGCTTTCTACAGTCTGCCAGATGTTTCCTGCCAAGCGCCTTCTTTGGCTTGTCGTTCAATCTCGACGAGCGACCGTCGCGGTTGCTGAGACAATATCTCAGTTCTGTTCTTTCGTTAGTTTCTACTTCTTCGCTCTCACTTTTGATACCCCCCCCCCTTTTTTTTTTCTCTTGCGCTCGCTCTTTTATCATTTGATTCCACGCAGTCCGGTCTTCGCAGACCAACCACCCCATAGTTTCGATCGTTAGTTTTTTAATGCTCATAGTTTTTGGTAGTCGCCAAAAAGTTCGTCTCGTCTTGTCTTGTCATAGTAGCAGTCAAAAATACAACAAATAGCACAACAAACATCAATCTCAAGGGCCCCTCACTGATCTGCGGAACACAATGTTGAAACAAGTAGTGGCAGAACAAACAAAAACTTAAAAAGCAAAAAGCAAGCTCATCAGCCTGCTCAAACAATGCGCGTGCAAACACTCTGGACGCAGGAATTAAATGGAGGCTTCTTGGGGATCAAAATGAGTGGTGGCGTGGTGATGTCGAGTGTCGACCACCAAGTGACGCACGGCTGTTCGGAAAAAGGAGACTTCGCGAGGATTTTCAGCGTACTTGTCGTACTGGTCCAGGTTGTCTTGCAGCTTCAAGGTCAGTGTGTCGTAATTGTTTTTGATGACAGCAAGCACCTAAACACGACCAAGAAGAAAAAAAACCAACCAAAAAATAAACCAATAAAACAAAAGAAAAAACCCATCAAGTCAAGTCAGCACGCGTGTAAGTGCCAACAGTCAGACCAACAGGAACAACAACAACTCGGTACCTGCTCGGGGGTCACAGAGGCCACTTGATTTTCAGCAGTCCAGGCTTCAATCTTGGGCGAAAAGTGATTGATGATGGAAAGAATGTTCACAATGTTTGCCATGACACGCCGCGCCGTATCGCGCCACTCGCCTTCAGACGTGTAATGACGTTTGGCTGAAGGGACAGGAAGGGTTAAAATTGATTGAGCAACAGCAAGCATCGGTACTTTCGACAAGAATAATCTTACCGTCCTCATACAGGGCGTGGAAAACTTCGTGAACACGCATAATCTCGTAGTAAAGTTCGTCGTAGTTTGTTGGGTTTGCCAGGAAGGTATCGCCATACGTGATGAACAGATTAAAGACACTCACAATCTGATCCAAACAGACATGCCAAGGAGCAACGATGAGCAGTTGGCAACCACGCGAGCGAAAAACACAATCTGACAAAGATTGCCCTTCTCACCTGATCGTATAGTAGAAACACATTGTGCTTGTCAATTAGAGTGGTCTCGTTGGAGCGGACGAAACGCAACACATTCACAAGCGAGGTCCACGTTTCCTTCCAAGTGTACGCCAGGCGAACGCGAGAGCGCTTCTCGTAGCAGAGGAGCCGATGAATGATGCCAACACATTTGCAATACAGATCGATGGACAGGTTGCGCTTCAGGTTGCCGCCCATGAATTCAATCATGAGATCAAACACACTGCAAACCAGCGGACGCCCCGTTCCACTAATTCCAACATTCGGGAGCGGGCGTTTATGTCTGGTGGGCTGGTGTTGCCAATAAACGGGGAGCATCATCAGCAATCAAGAGGCGGGGGGGGGGGACAAAGGGTGTGAGACTGAGACTTCCGCGAAAACATGTGACAGTCATCAAAAGCGCCAATTCGAATAACAATTGGAACGTACCCGACGATATAGCGAAACCGGAATGTTGGTGCTAGGGTCATGCAAAAAGGCATTCGAGTAGGCATCCTCCGACACGCATTGCAGAATTAATACACAAAGGCGGGCATTCTCGATGGACGGCTCGTCCTTGATTGCTTGAAACACAAACGAACAGAACGTCATAAACCGCGACAACAGATTGGAAGGGACTACCGTGGAAGTGGCTGTGGTTGCAGCAGGAGCGGAAGTCGGCGCCGCTGCAGCAGGATTGGCTGTTGGTGAGGCTAAGCGAAGGGAGAGGGTGGATAATCGCAAGTCAGAGCACTGCAGTCTTCCGACGCCACAGGCATCATGCCAACGAGTCACGCAAACCTTTTGCATCCTTGGCTTGTGCAATCATGACGGCGAGATCAGTCGTCAGCATGGGATCGAGATAGCACATGACGGAGAAGAAATTGCGATTGAGATGAATCGCCTCGTACAACGTCAAGAGCACGGGACACGGAGTCTCAGGGTTCCAACTGCCAAAACAAAACGAGACAACAAACAGGTGAGTCGGAAAAAAGACTTGTCAAGCCATGCACGGATCCGCATCCACTACCTCTTGGTGGTGGGACTGGTTGTAGTGCTTCCAAACCAGCTTGTAATCGAGGAGAGAAAGCCACCTTTGGACGACTTGGCGGGATTTGTAGTGTTATCAAAGTAGCTGGCAAAGGCAAACACAAAAACACACATACACATGAAACACCAATGTTTTGTGGAAGAGGAAATTGTTCATTCGCTCGAACAACGCGCTCTTACCGATTATAGCTGGCATACATGGTGGACATGACAGAGCCAAGAGCCTACATGAATTCAACCAACGCATGAGAACGACGCAATCCATATGGCTGCATGATTAGCCATGGCGACCTCACATTCAAAACCAGCTCGTCGTGAACTTCGGAGAGCCGCTTGACGTACGGATTCGGCACTTCGTATTTTCGGTAGTTGACAAAAATCACAATCAGCGTGAGCGAATCTTGGGCAAGTAGTTCCCGTGTGGAGGTTTCGACCAAGGTCTGTTTCCAATCATTGTCGATGGCAGAGGTGAGTTGGGTCCCCTCCTTGAGGGGTTGGACGGAGATGAGCTACGGCGAGTTTGCGCGCTCGCTCTTCTTCAAACAAAAGAAAGTCACATCAGCACAAAGGCTCGTACCTGCAAAATAGCGTCGAATAAATCGTTGCGCATGATGTGCTCAAGAATGCTGTTCGAGTTGATGCCCTCGCTAAATGTCGCAAACACAATCAGAAGCTTGAGAGCCATTGCCTTGACTTGCGTTGAAAGTGTCGACGAGAGGACCGACGCAATGCTGGCGAACAAGTCGGTGAAAATAGCCGATGCATCTTCGCTTGGCACGAGCAACTGAATGGGATCAAAGCTCAGACCAGTGAACTTTTTGGTAGACACTGCGCGAGCAACAATGCAAAGTGTCTGTGGAGCGTGGAATGAGAGTGAGTCGAGGAGCACGACCAAAACAGAAAAAAAAAACCAACAAAAAAACAACAAAACAGACCCCTGCTCCCCCCCCCCCAAAATGCCATTCATCTCCGTATGCAACCGTCAAGCAGCAATGTAATACACACCTGAAGAGCGTTGGCTACGCGAATGGCATTGTCGTCGCGCAGCGCTGAGATGGCGCTGCAAACAATCAAATTGGTAATGTCCTGCAAGGTCGAAAGCAAAATCCCACAAAAGCAAACAAACGTTGCCGTCCCAGATTACAACGTCAGCACGGTCAACGCTCGTGCCTCCCCCCATAGGCGCACTAGCAACAAACAAGCAAGAGCGCAACACCGCGCACCTTGAGCGACATGAGTTGCTCCTCGGAGAGCGACGTGATGCAGCGATCCAAGAACACTGCGTTGACTTTGAGCAGAAACAACTCGTCCCAGAAATGCGGGCTTGCGGTTGATGGATTGTCACCCTGTGTTTCAGATTGTGAGTTCAGATGGAAAGTGAGGCCAGTTCGTTGCAGGAAAGCTACTCGTTGGCAAATCGCTTTGCCACCACGTCACCCCCCTCTGGTAATTTAACAAAATAAATCTCAGACGTGCCACGTCATCTTCCAATTTGCGCCTCATCTCATTGGCAACTACGCGGTTGGTGTGCGCTCACATTGAAGAAGGCCTCGTAGATTTGGACAAACTTCTCCTTGAGCGGCGTCTTTGACTCCTTCCGGCCTTTCTTGCCCGCCGCCGCAGCAGCAGCCGCAGTGCTCTTTGCAAGGAGCGCCTCACTGGCAGCAGCAGCCGCGGCAGCAGCAGGAGTCGTGCTGCTATTGTTCAGCAGCAGCGTTGTTGAAGCGTTGGGACTCGCTGCTGGCGTCCCAGGCCCGCCTGCAGCCACCGCGCCAACAGCAGTGCCTGTGCCTGCGTTTGTGCTTGTGCCTGTGCTTGCACTCGTGGCTGTGCTTGGGGCTGGCGGTGCAGTGGCTGCGGCTGCGGCTGCGGCTGCGGCTGCGATGGCTGCTGGCGACGAGGCAACGTGCAGCAGCGGCGCTTCGGGCGCTCGCACGTCCATCTCGCGCATCATTCGTGAGTGATAAGGGGAGAGGGGATGTCAATCAATCCACACAACAAGGACAACCGCAGTCACAACTCGAACGAACACGACGCGCGGTGATTTAAAGAAAAAAAAAATAGGGAGGAAAAAAAAAAAAAAAAAAAACGACAAGAAACTCAGAAAAAGAGAGGTGAAAAAAAAAACAACAAAAAACCAAACCCCCCAAAAAATCAAAACCAAGACTGAGAAAGCAGATAATTTGTTTCGTCCGACGACCAACGACAGCGAGGGTGTTGCGTTTGATCACACCCAACAGAACAGCGCGTTCAATCTGGCGTTGAATGGGAATGGAGCAGAAATGGTCACCGCAGCAGAACTGCACTGTACTGTACACGAGTAAGTGCTCTATTTGTCTCTGAATTTTGCTTGTTCAGTCTGTCAAAGTTCAGCCGAACAAACAAACAAACAAACACACACAAAAACAATGCCAACCCGGTATCGTCCTGCTCGCACTCGACTCGCTCGGCTGCCGCAGCCGTCGACGCCGTGCAGCAACGGTGGAGTTGCAGATGAAACCAGTCTCCAACCACACATGAGAAGGCATCTCGAGCACCAGGAGCACTGGTGGAGCGGCGTTAGTGCCTGGCAGCAGCAGCAGCAGCAGCAGCACACGATAGGACGTGACGTTCTGAGCAGCTCCGTCACGAATCAACAAGCACGCCAGGAACCGAGTCCTCGCGCTCGCGCGACCCCCGCGCCTGCTTCCGTCGCAGAAAATGAAGACAGTGCTCGTCAAGGTCGGAGCTCTGACGTGACTGGCCATGCTCACGCAGCAGCAGCCGCAGAAGAGCGAGGCGACGACAGTAGGAACCAAAGTCACAACCTGTCAACACCTACCGCAGTCACGCTGTCGTCCTCCGTCCTTGCACGCCGCCGCAATGCCCGAGCGTCCTTGTTTGATCTCGACAGGCAGCCTTCTTCTCCAGATGCAATGGCGCTATCGCAACCAACTCCCCGACGCTGGCTTCAACTTGAACGAGCAACAAGAACAAGAAGAACATCAACAAACAACGCAACAAACGTTTCCTCCGCTGAGACGACGTCGTCATCACCGACAATATTCTCGTCGGAGCTCGTTGTGCAATTAGATTGCTTGTAAGTGACCGAGAATCATTGCCATACGACGCTTTGAGCGTGGCGCGTAGCAGGCACAGTTTGTTCCTTTTCCAGCAACGACCCTTCATTGGTCTCAGTCAACTGAATCGACAACTCATCTGCTTTGAACTTTGGCATGTACGCATATATTTGTTGTGGGTGGTGCCAGATATTGCTCGGCCAATATCACGAATCGTGGCATGGGCGGCAAGCTTCGCGCCGAGCCTTGTAACCAAGAGCTGTACTCCACCGATGCAGAGCCTTCGTCGGTAGCCTTGATTGGGAATGCTCGACACGCACCCACTTGTCGGTGTCTGGTTCGGGACGCAGCCTGCCTGACGTGTGGCAATGCTGTCGGCTACCACGTCGAAACACCTTGCACGAGGTGTTTGGGTGACTGCACCAATGGGCACATGTGGATTTTCCACAGCCAATGCACGATTGCTACAATCCGTCAGGCTCCAGGCCAGCCGGCGGCGATGGTGTGGGGACGGCTTCCGAGCCCAATGCAAGATCCGTTGTTGCAGCTGGCTGCTCAACCAGACGCTCCGGCCACGTACTCGGCCAAGCCTTGCCGATAGATTCAACGTGGATGCAGTTGTTGATTGTGTCGTGAGGGACAGACCTGAGAGGAATAGTACTTTGTTGTGGCGCACAGACAGCTTGTATATTCAGAGCGGCCACATCTCCATGCAAATAATGTACAGTAATCGAAAATAAGGTGCATCCCATCGATCGGCAGGTCTACCAAAAGTTACAATGGGACTATCCGGCATCTACAGGGGGCGAAAAAGCGAGACAGCAACGAGTGAGCTCAATTTGCAGCGAATCTAGTCTCACGTTCTCCCGAGAAACAGCCGCTCCTTACCCGAGCAGACCTTGGCCAGACCACCGCCGTGGTGTCAATGTGAGCGCAAGGAGTTGGCTGTGTCGATCGACCAACACGTCGACTGGAGCCTGCAGAGATGCAACGCAAAATCGGTGTCAGATAGGATGCACGCCACTGGCCCACAACAACAACAAGACGAGAGCACCATCGCAGCCAAACACTGACATTCTCGCTCGCACGCACAACCTCGCCCACCGATGCAAGATTGGTAAAGTTATGACGGCGGATGGAGCCAAGCTGCAGCAGCAAATCGCCAATCACGAGCCCTGCAGCGCTCGCTGGCGACGACGGCGCCACTTGATCGACTCTTGCAAATGGCAGCAGCGCGGCGTCTGCATCGGCGGGCACAGAGACTTGGCGGGCGACGGTCAGACCGGTCATTGCGTCGCTCAATGTGCTTGTACTTGGAGCTGGAGCGGACTGAGCTGGAGCCGGGGCAGCAGCAGCAGCACCTTGGGATCGCTTTGACGCGTGCAGTGCCTGCAGAGCGACCTCTGCTTGCTTCATGATTGCGCGCAGGTCGTTGCGGAGGACGACGACTTGGTTCCGGAGCGACCTCACTGCGTGGACGTCAATGTCATTGCGCGGAAACCCGTCGCTGTCCACGAGCGGCGACGCCATGTCCGCACCGTGGCTCGACAGCGCACTCAGCAGCGCGGCCAGGTCGGCCTCCATGCGCGCCTTGTCGCGGGCAATGCGGCGCGCTTCCTCAGTCAGGTCGGCCGCAGTCGTCATCGGTCGAGTTCTCGTCAAAGGTTTCGAGAAACAATGCAATGCTAAAATGCTGGACTGATGGATGATCACCTATGGAATATGGACTATGAAATAGGACAAGATACTGTGCGGTACTGAAAACTGAAACAGAGGCTCAAAGAAACCCAAAACACACAAACACGTCAAACAAACAAAGCAAATAGAAACAATGGTTGACGGTTTATGGCGCGTGGCCATAGGCGTCCCCCCCGTGCTGATGCCCGTGGTGCTCGGACTGCTGCTGTGCATGGTAGTGATCATGGGTGGCATGCGCGGCGGTTGTACCGCACGAGTTTGTTTGGACGTGCTTGAGAATGCCTCCGGTCATGGCGGACAGGGCTTTCTTGAGCTCTTGGTTTTCTTCGTGCAAGTGCTCGTACTTGAGTTGCCACTGAGCGCACTCGTATTGCAGCTTTTTAACATACTCGACCGTATCGAGAAGGACGGTGGCTTTGCTGGATCGTCGATCCTTTTTGGCACGAGGCAACGGCACGAGCTGTTTCAACTGGCTGTAGCCGTCCTGCATGTCATGGCGGCGACGGCGCTCTGAGGTTTTGTGCATCACTTTGCGATCTTCCACGGCCTTGACCATGTCCGGGTTAAAGTCGACGCCCAGATTGAACGCATGCCCCTCGGATATTTGCAGGTAGTTGCTTTTGCTGGCGAGCAAGCTCGTCGTGTGGGGTGCAGCTAGAATCACGGGCGGTGCCGATGATGAGGCAGAGGGCGCGATGGCCGCTGGTGTTGGCGTTGGAGCGGCGGGTGCGACTGGCGCTCGCTGCTGCTGGTGCGCCGCGTTTGCGACAGGGCCGGACTGCGCACGGCCTGGTGCAGGATGCAGCGGGCACAGCACACGGGCGCCAGATGGCTTGACAGCTTGCGGTGTCGACGGAGGTACGCCAGAGAAGCCTCCCATGGCCACTGGAATGTTGGTGGACTGCGGCACACTCAATGGACCCGATCCGTCTGGGTGTGCAAACAGCAAAGTGGATTCGTCTGACGACGTGGCAACAGCATTGTGCAAGTCGCAGAGGCAAGCAGTGATTTCGTTGTGATACTGCATCATGTCTTCGGCGTCGAGGTCGTCCGAGCCGTCCGATTCATCGCCAAAGTCGAGCGGACTGGCGTCAGAAGGCGTCGTGGCCTGCGAGCTTGTCAGGGAAGTCGCGGCAAGGGCAGCAGCCGTTGCTTCGGCCATGGCGGCGCTTGCATTGGGACCATGGTACATGTGATGATGGCAGTGCCCGTGGTGGTGGTGGTGCTTTCGCAAGGGCTCGCTCAACGCTGCTGCCGGCGCTGGTTGCAGATGCTTGGCAGCAGCAGCTTCCGATTTCATGGTCCACATTGGCGCGACCATAGCTTGTGCTTGAGTTAATGATGTGGATGGTGATGTATTTGGCAGGGCTTGCAGATGATGCGACGATGGCGGCTGCTGCAAAACCACCGATGGCGGGAAACCGTCTGAGCGGATTGGCGCCAAATCAGTAGAAGAAGTGGCAGCAGCAGCAGCGCCAGTCCGTGTGTCTCCTGCATTGCCAGCTTGTTGATGGCCGTCGTGGTGGTGGTCGCTGTGTTCATGGTCGTGGTCGTGGTCTTGGTCGTGGTCGTGGTCGTGGTCTTGGTCTTGGTCGTGGTCGTGGTGGTCGCACGCGAATGGGTTGAGCAGGAAGGCGAGCGTCGGGTCGTCAATGCCAAACGCAGTGAGCTCCTGCGACACGTGGAATGGGTCGTAGCCATCGAGGATGCTGCTTGCGCTCAGCAGTGGGACGGTGCACACGGGCTGCAGCAGCGCGGTCGTTGTTGCCGCAGGTGGAGCAGTCATCGCAGCAGCGTCCATTCCACTCGAGAACTCCCCTCGATGACCCCCCCGAACACCGATAGTATCAGCAAAAAAAAAAGCGAGGACAAACACGACAAACTATATAACAATGAAAATAAATGCTTGTGCTGAAAGCAAGAGGAAAAAAAAGACTGGGAAATGACTGGAAAACGAAAAAAAAAAAAAAAAAAAAAAAGGAAAAAAAAAAAAGGAAAATAAAAAAAGTTGCTCGTTTCAAAAGCGAACGCGATTGGCCGGCAATGCAACGCCATAGAGCGAAGAGCGAAGAGAGGAAGAGGGAAAGAAAAGGGTCGCGCACTATTTCTCACTTGGAGCGCAAAAAATGTGTTGGTGTCAAGGCGGCCATCTTGATAAATATCGCAGGGAACGAGCGGGAGTGGGTTGGGTTGGAGGGTCAGGGTTAGGGTTAGGCACAAGGATTTTGACAGGTTCCGTCGGGCTTGCTCAGAAATTGTATTTTCACCGTGTTCAGTTGGAGGGCTTCGGCGATGACTTGCACGCCTGCTACACCAAACTCATGGTTGCTCTCGGTTGAGTTTCTGTGTTGCAACCGCCTTCTGAGCCAGTTTATATCGACCAATTCCAAACGAAACAAGTGCAATGCGTTCACTCTCCTTCTTTGATTCAACTCTATCATTGTTCATTGTTTCTCGTTTGCTGTTGTTGTTGTTGTTATTGTTGAGGGAAGGATGGCGCAGCAATCAACTCACAGTGAACCAGCGCTCGCTGCGCCCGAGTTTGAGAGCGCCGCCGCCGAGCTCGACACGCCCGATTTGACTGGGTACGAGCCGTTCGTCACACACAAAGAGTTCACCATCTACCGGCGGCCGCGCGAGCCGCTCTACGAGTACAAGGTGGTCGGCGTGTTGGCGGGAATCGACCCGGCGACCTGTCTCGCAGTCTACACCGACCACCAGTACCGCCGCACCTGGGACGAGTACATCAAGGACATCCGCGCCATTCCAGACACTGGTCAGTTACGCACACGACGGTGAGAGCGCGTGTGTGGATTGGGTGGGGTTGGGGATAGGGGGATACTACTGGGACAACGTTTTTGTCGGCGAGCGTTTTGCCGTCAAATTTCCAAATGTCTGAGATTCAACAAAACAAAATCAAGCAAAAGTCCAGCAGTGAATCGCGTGGGCGTGGGAGTCTGCATCTCTTCCTTATGCTCCGTGACAGTCACACTGTCGAAAGGCCGAACGCAGGCTGATTGTTGTTGCTTCCACTTTTACCTTGCTTGCAGACGGCGGACACTATTGCCGAATTGCCTATCCATGGCCACTTGCACACCGAGACTACGTGTACTGGATGCGAACGCGACTCCTGGGCGACGGCGATACCCAAGTCAGCGTTACAATCGGGCGTTGTCACCACCACCCTGCTTTCGCCGAAGTGAAGGGCGTTGTTCGAGTCGATAGTTATGCGCAAACTCTTGTCATGCGCAAGGCGTCGGGCGGTACGTTGGGCACTCAGGTCTTCATGGAGTACTTTGACGACCCCAAAGGTCACATCCCGAGCTGGCTGATCAACTGGGCCGCCCAAAAGGGCGTTCCAGCGTTCTTGGGTGAGTTTATACGAAGCCAGTAAATGTGTGGGCATGATGTTGACCGTGCTATCGTGACAGTGATTGGCTCAGTGAGATGCCGGGGTTCTTGTTTTTGGGTTCTTCTTGTTTGGTCATTTCTCTTTGCAGATCAAATGCACAAGGCGTGCCTCAACTACCCCGGCCGAAAGTAGTCCTGAGTGATGCGATTTTAACCTGTCTTATGACCTTGATTTTGTTTGATGGACGAGGTTGATACTGTGCCGTTCAAGTGACAAGATTTGGCAATTCAATGGTCTTCTTTGAGCCCACCCCCTTCGCCTTCGCGCCGCCCCTCTACAAGCACCACACCTCATCATACGACGATACACGCCTCATTCAGGTCTATGTGGGAGCGTTTTTTTCTACGACGCTTCGTTCAATCTCAATCTCAATCTCAATCTCAATCTCAATCTCAATTTCAATAGCAAAGACCGCTCCCCACAACCTCTACCCTTTTTTTTTTCCCACTCTTCTTTGACTTGCCCCCATTTCATTTTCTGAAATTTCACCCCAACTCATCCATCGCGCTGCTGTGCGATTGTTCCGCACTTGCACCACCGCCGCCGCCGTCGTCCAAAATCCCGCACCTGTCGGCGTTTTCCCCAATCCAGCCCCAGCCAAGTCCTACTCAACCCAAACCAGGCAGCGGCTCACTCTTCCTTCCACAACAACAGCTACTCCTCCATCATCGCTCTCGTTTGCGTCCGCTGAGCTGCTGCCACATCAGCTTCCGTTCGCTTACGTCCCTCTTCGCCGACGAGCTCAGCTTCACGCCGCATTGAAACCGCAGCACTCCACTCCTGCTCCTGCTCCTGCTCCCTCGCCCGCTCCTTCCTCCTCCTCCTCCTCAATCCAGAGCAAGTCGTGCTCCCGCCGCCAGCTGCTCTGCGCATCGACTGCCAAGGCCAACCGCTTCGCCCGTGCCGCTCGCTCGCTGTTGCTCTTCAAGTCCGACGACGGCAACGACGGCCGCTTCTTCCTCCGCGCAGCACCCCCCACAACTGTCACTGCTGCTGCTGCTGCTGCGTGCCAACTCACAGCGACTGTCACTGCGTCTGCGTCTGCATCTGCCGCAGCAATGGGCCAATCACTCTCGCAAATCTACTGGCCAACGTCATCGGCCGCAATGGCCAAGGCCGAGCAGGAGCTTCTCGCCAAGGTCCACGCACAGACGCCATTCCAAGTCAGGGACATTGACATTGATGCTACGTCAGCGTCCACGGCGGCGGGGACTCAGGCTGCCGCAAAGTCATGCTCAAAGTCCAAGCCGCTGAGAACAATCCACACTCTGAGCTTTAACGCCGAAACCTCGCAACGGGAAGCCAACCACAAGTGGACACTTCACAATAGCCGCAAGCGTGTCGTGGTCCTCACGCATGGATTTGGCGCAGGCGTTGGCGTGTTTTACCGAAATCTGCCGGCGTTGGCTTCCACGCCCGGTCTCACCATTCATGCCATTGACTGGCTCGGCATGGGCGGATCGTCGCGCCCGCCATTCCTTGCCAAGAACGCCGACGAAGCAGAGAACTTTTTCGTAGAGTCTCTGGAGCTGTGGCGTCAGCGCATGGGCATTGAGAGCTTTGTGCTGTGCGGTCACTCGCTCGGAGGTTTCCTGTCTGCCACGTATGCACTCAAGTATCCCCATCGTGTCACTAAGCTTGTCCTCATTTCTCCTGTCGGTGTGCCAAAGAGACCCGAGGTGCCCGCCTTCGAATCCCGCCTGCGCGCATCGCGACCCATGCTGGCTGCCATCATTGAGCGCATGTGGAGCTCCAATGTCACTCCTCAGTCTCTTGTGCGTGCCGCTGGTCACTTTGGACCGGCCCTGGTCAGGTTTGCTGTCGGTCGTCGGTTTGACCTCCCGCCGGACGAGCGGCTCTTGCTGCAAAATTACCTGTATCACATCAGCGCCGCGACTGGATCCGGCGAGCTGGCCTTCAATACTATTCTCTCGTTTGTAAGAAACTTGCATTGCAGTGACGTGCTCCGTGCTGAGGGCATGTGATGGTTTTATTATGTTGGGCGCTCACCAATTTTTTTTTGAAAATTTTGTTTTGTTGTGCATCGTGCAGGGCGCCTGGGCTCGCAAGCCACTGCTCGACCGGCTGCCGGGATTGGTCATGCCGACCACTTTCATGTACGGTCTGTATGACTGGATGGATTATCGGCCCGCTGCGGAGGCGCAACGTCACATGTCGGTCAAGACCAACATTATCACGATTGGAGGCGGTGGACATCAAATGTACATTGAAGACCCCGTTGAATTCAACGCACAGTTGATCAACGAGTGTTTGAGCTCTCCGTTGGAGCCTGCAGTCAGTGTGCCCCCAGTTGTTTCCAGTGCGGCATCATCCACAGTGCCTGAGTCTGACCTGCACGGTCACCCCACCTTCCAACCCCAACCCATCGCCGTTGTGAGTTAAACTCTGTTCCACCACTAACTCGTGTGCAAATACTATCGTATTGTGTGTTTGTTTTGTTTTTGCGTTTGCATTCGATGAAGCTGTGTAAACTTTTGTTTTCAACAAATATTGTCTTATCGTTGACCCAAAGCACGCATCGGATTGCTTGCAGTCTGTGGCTGTTTACAAACTTGACCCAGTTGGGAGTAGTTCGGCCAAGCCCGGACTCGTCCGCCGAGATCGCCACCAGACGACATTGCGTACGCTGCAATCCACAATCTGCTCGCACAAGACCACGCCAAAATGGGGAATGGCGATCGGTCCATCGAGATCTGCAATGACTGGGACGCCACGAAGGGCCTCAATGGTGAGGAGATGCGGTTGCAGGGCGTTGCGGAAGCGATGGGCTTGGCCCGTGAACTTTAGGTTCCATGGCAAATACATGCCGTCCTCGGAGGCCAAGTAGCGCCGGACAAACGGAACGCCTCGGAACGGATGGCCAGGCGGTTTGGTGATGCTGGAGAGCAACGTATTCGCTCGTGTTCCCCCACGCACTTGGAGCTCGGCCGTGGACGGTGTCGTCCGCAACGAGTGAGCAACTGCTTCTGGTAGCCGCAGCGTCATGGTCAAATCCATCATGTGCTCAAACCTGACTGCATACGAGGCCGTGACAAAGCCGTCGGAGGACGGCGAGGAGAGTTGCGGTGGGGCGAACAGACTGCGCGAGTTTTGAGCCAAATTCACAAACAATACTCCCTCAGGAACGGCATTGATGGAGCAGTGGTTGGCAGAGCGAATCGGCACAAATTGGTCTCGCCGCCGCGAGCCAAAAACCCTCTCGAGGAGATCGGCGTTGGGCAACGTGCAAGTAATCGGAGCCAGGAAGGACGGGTGGAACCATCCGCGACTGCCACTGGAGTTGTTGGCCTTTCCCTTGTTATCGCGCTCGCCAAACTGAGCACGATCAAAGGAGCGAATGTCCTGCAGCAACCGGGTCAGTCCTGCAGCTGTGGCTCTCAGTACCGTGTCGTTGCTGTAGTACCCAAGAGTTCGCTTGACCGCCCGAAGCGCCACGTCAGCTGGGACGGCTGGACTGAATAGCTCCCACCCCAGCAGGCACCAGCCTAAAAGGGGATGGACGATCGAGTGTTTTATCAGCGCTTCATGCACTGCAAGCAAAAAAAAAAAAAAAAAAAACACCGAAAGAAAGCGAACAAAAAAAAAAAAAAAAAAAGGCAACATCAAAAAATCTTGTCAGCCACACTTATCCAGTTCGAACAACATGATTCCAAGATTGACAAAGGGGCAATCTTACCTTCACGTTCGACTAGCTCCGAAGTCGTGACGATCTTGTGTTGCAATCTGGTCAGCCCAGCAATGAGGTCGAGCGATGGTTGAGTGGTGGCTGTTGCGCTTTTGGCGCTGGAAGTAGCACTGGTCGACGCAACTTTATTTGATCGACCCTGCTTTTGTGGCGCTGCTGGTTGCTGCGAACAGGCAGGGATTGTCGAGCGAGTCTCGGAAGTCGCAATTGCCGCTGCCACTTCACCTGGCAGAGCACGCAGCGCGAACCGAACCGAATTGCGGCGGAATGCCAAATCATCGTTGCTCGGGTCCCGCACATAGGGGACGCCCATTGCCTCGCATGTAGCAACAAGTCGTGCTTTGGGAAACGGCAGCAACGGACGAACAATCGAAAAGAAACTGCTGTTGTCTGGCGAAAGCCGATTGTACCAAGCCATTGGGCCTCTCAGCCCGTCCATCTGACTTGCGCGCGAAAACCGCATAATCATACTTTCGAGACGATCATCGGCGTGATGGGCCACGGCCAACACCGGAGAAAACATGGATTTGGCAGGGGCGTTTGGAGGAATGTCCGCATCCACCTTGGATAGAGCTTGATCAATGATGAACGAGTGGAGATAATGACTCATCCAGGCGTCATCCAGACGAGGCGGTCGATCCCGAACAAAGGGACCAGTGCGAATGGTGGGGATTTCGATGTTGGCCAAATCTGCAGTGCGCAATTTTCCGCCTCCCCCGCCAGCCGTTTCACACAACTGAGCCAGCAGCTGAGCAGTTCGACGCCTGCGTTGCGAGAACAGCGCCACATCCGCTGCAGTATAGTGGCTCGCATACGGCAGATGGGCGGCCGGAGCAGCAAATGTCGGACTGGCTGTTTGCGCTGCCGTCTCGAGGGTTTGCCGCATCTTGACCAGCTCATCGGCCATCATTTGGTATCGCTGATCTCGAGCATCGCCGAGCTTGCTGGGTCCGCTTGGCAACCCGTCAGGCCATGTAATTTTGAGCGGGTAGGTTTGAATCCCGAATCGGCGCTCGAGCAACTTTTTGACAAACACGACTTCGTCAGCACTTTCTGGTCGAAATCCATGATCTACCGTGAATGCCAGCAGATTCCGAGGAGGCTTCTTGTTGGAGGTGTGGTCCTGGGTGCTGTTGGCCAAACCGGATCGAATTGCAGACTTGGCTTCGTCACGCCGCTGTTTCCCACCACGGGCGGTCGGTGTATTGGGCATTGCAGCAGCAGCAGCAGCAGCAGCAACGGTCTCGTTTGATGGCTGTGATGCGGATGTCGCTTGACTCGAGCCGAGTCGTGAGGTCATCATGTATCTGTGTAGAAGCGCCACGAGCGCCATGCTGTCCGGACCGCCGCTCACCGCGATCGCTGCAAAAAAGAACCAATAGCAAAAACAGTGGTGTCCATCAGCACAAGTCAACACACTACACACCACGATTTGTGCAAGTCTGACGGTGTTGCGTCGTTGCACGCTTGGCGATCGCACATGGCGGGATGTCCTCCACCCCCCCCGCCCGCTTTCGCCCTTTCGCCGCAAGCGACTGCATGTCCTTACCAATGTGGGACTTGGGAGTGATGCCTGCTTGCTGGGCGGCAGCAGCAAACTCGGCGGCCGAGATGGGCTCAGCGGTCGATGGCTGGAAGCGCTGCTGCTGAGAGAGGGACGAGGACGACGGGACGAACGCAGGGCTGCTCTGGAGCGGAAGGGCAGGCTGCGCAGGTGGCATCGTGATGGATGACGACTCGTGTGCAGTGTCGTCGCGAGGGGAGGTGGTTGGTGGGCCGAGCAGCGGGGTCGTCGAACTGCTGTTGCTGCTGCTGCTGCTGCTGCTGCTGAGCATTGACAAGCATCGCCGCGCAACGCTGCTGCTGCTGGTTTGCATACAAACAAAAACAAAACAAAATCAAACCAGGACTGATCGTATTGCGAGTAACTGGAGAAAAAAAAAACATGAAACAAACAAACATGAAAACAAAACATGAAACATGAAACAAATCGATTTTCTGAATGAATGGGAACGACTCAAACACCACGAAGTCCTTGCCGCCTCCATCGTACAGGCGAGTTGCCGCCGAGCATGCTGGCAGAACCAGCGCTATAGGGTGCCGAAGCAATGGGCTGGCTGCCAACCATGCGGGACGAGATGGAGCTGCTTGGAGCAGGAGGAGTGTTGCATGAGCTGAGGGTGTTGTTGATTGCAGCCCCAAGACAGCCCTGGCGATTGCCATGGAGACACGACACCTGTAGCGTTTGTAGGCTGGGCAGAGTATCCATGTCGAAGCAAAGCGACGGGTTGTTTTGGACGAAAACATTGACGGCGTAGTTTGCGAGGGGTGCGGAAAAGTTTGTGAGTTGCGGGTTGGCCCACATGGCGAGGAGGCCAGAGACGAGCTGGGCCCCGATTTCATACGTGTCGGAGGCGGTCCTGTTGGGTGGGAAGTTGTCCAGAATGTTCTCGTGACCGATAATCCATGCCAGGCCCAGTGGTGGCGAGTTTGCCACATATCCCGCACTTCCGACTGTGGTGAGCACTGGAAGCGAGATGGATTCGAGAACCAGATTGTCCAGAATAGCCAGCATAGCAACGGCGTCCAGGCGTGGGAGCGAGATGGCTTTCAGGACCGGGTTGGAGACGATGGCAACGCTTCCTCGTGTTAAGCCAAGCGTAATATTCTCCAGATCATAGGACAGAGTGACGAGCACGGTGGCCTCTTGAAGGTCGGGAAAAAGAACGCGCTTCAAGGCCCAGTTTGCAACCAGGAAGAAGGCCGAAGTCACCTGACGGAGGATTGGGGCACTCACGTTGACCAGATTCGGGTTGAAGCGAATGTCCAACTCGTCTGCCGTGACTAGCGCGGGCATATTGACAGTGCTGAGAAAGGTGTTGGACGCCAGTGCAAAGTGTGCACATGTGAGCAAGGACGGAAAGTTCAGTTCGATGCACCCAAACACATTCGAGAAGGAGATGGTCAAGTCTGAGGTCACAAGGCTGGGGAATGTAAAGTGCTCATCTCCGACAAGCACTTGCGTCACGTTTTCATCCGAGTCGGATGAGACAAGAACGCGCGTTTTGCCCATGAAGATGGTGGAAAAGTCCAAATAGGAGGCCTGCGCGAGAGATGTCACGTCCAATTTGCCGAGCTGGTACACGTTCTTGACGAGGAGCGACTGGGTATACGTCATGGAAGGAAAATGGAGCTCACAAGACTCGGTCCCAAAGGCGCTCGTGTACAACATGATTAGCTTCACATTGTCGGCCGTGTTGAGTTGGCCGAACGAGATGTTGTGCAAGTAGGGTTGCCATGTGATTGAGAGCTCGCTGATGCTGTGGAGCATGGGAAAGTCAAGCTTGGGTAGTGACATTTGTGCCAAAATGGCCATGTTTTCGAGCTGCACCAGCTGAGGAAAGTACATGTAAAGCAAAAACGGATTGTAGGCGACCTCGAGGTTGCCGGCGCCCTGCTGGAGGACTGGCATGTACAGGGACACGAGAGAGGGGTTGCGTCGAATCGTGATGGATCCGCCGACGCTGGTCAGCGCGGTCATGCGAAGCGACCGAATGGTGCAGTTGACGACTGAAAAGTCGCCGCTGATGGTGTGGAGGTTTGCAAGTGCAGTGGACAGTAGCATCCATGCAGGGGCGTCGAGCATAAACGCCCTAGCGTCCGTCTCGGGCGCGTTGTAATTCAACGCCGCGACATCTATTGGCGGCCGGTTGGCCGAAAACGAAGTGTTGGCAATTTTGGACTGCCAGTAGTCCAGACGGGACAAAGGGACCGCGTCAACTGCTCGGTCTTGATCAGGCGACATCAGGAGATGCAATTCATCACTCGTCTCGAGTGGCGTTGTTCCTTCAGGCGAGAGATTGACAAGCGCGAGGTTTCGGACTACCGTGCACCCGCTTTGTAGGAAGGTGTCCATCGAGGCCTGGCTACTAATCAGCACGTCGGTTGTGAGACAGGGATCGCTATCACCACGGTCCAGCACGAGCACCTTGAGCAAGACGCTGAGTGTGACGATGAGAGCAACGAACACGAGTAATAACACTCGAAACGCGTGTTTCGAGAGCGGAGTCCGATTCCGCATGTCCTGCTCAAGTTCGATAATGCGCCGGCCCAGTGAGATCCAGCGCGCTTCCTGTTCTTGTTCCAAGGTGTGATCAGAGTCGCGTTCATTCACTGCGGTGGGGGCAAAGGGGAGGTCAGAGGTCAAGAAAGTGG
>NW_011887298.1:3625-104964 GCF_000151315.2 Capsaspora owczarzaki ATCC 30864 | reverse complement strand
CGTCGCAAGATGATGGCATGTTGGCACAAAATGAATGAAGCAAGAAAAGTCCATTGCAACGGTTGGACGATATAACTTACAGGCCGGCTGTCATTCGTAATACTATTGCGGATGGATGCGCGATGTGTGCTTGGTGCCGCCAAAGGGACCATAAAGTCTGGCGCCGCACTGCCCAGGCGGTAGTCACTGAGCGGCATCGGGGCGTGTATTGGAGGAGCTGTGGTGGCGGGTTGCGATGCCAGAGGACGGGCGTCTGGCAGCATGAGATTGTCGCTTGATCGATGCATCGCAGCCTCAAAGCTGTTTGTCGAGGCGGTCGATGGGATGGAGCGCGGTGGCGAGCTCGAGCTTCGGCGGGACGATGACGACGCCATTGCACAGCGGTACGCGCGGCCCCCTTCCCTCCTCGGGTCGACTTTGACAACTCGGTTGCACGACTGGGTTTTTCAGCTCGTCCAAGTGCGAGTCGGGCGGTGTGTTTGTGGCGGGCGGTGGCTGGACTCGCTTGGTATTGAAATTGGAAATGGGGTTTGGCTTGAGAATCGTGCTTTGTGGAGCTTCTCTGCCACAGACACACACAAGTGAGCAGCATGAATGAGGCTTTATAGACAATGTGTAAGGAATGATGGGAAGGGAAGGGAAGCTCGAATGGCCATTCGCAGCGAATAGAGGACAAGCAAAGCAACGGGGCACGCGTTGTCGTTCTCTCCTTCCTGCTGTTACCTGATGAATGGAAAAAAATCAGAAAGGCAACAAAGGACTGGACAGACAAACAAAAACAAGGAAATGGCAACAAGTGTACGACGAATGACTGAACGACTGAATGACTGAATGGAACACTGTGACGCGCTGCTCGCTTACTGCACCAATCCCATTGCCCACCCCCCTCCCCGCCTTCCATCTCTGACCCCCCTCCGATTGTCGGATTACCGTAATCACTTCTTTTGTGTGTTTCGTGTTTTCCCATTTTGTTTATTTTTTGGCTCAGACCTCATTCTCAGACACACACATACACACATGGCTCGCTCCAACAACGCGTCCGCTTCGTCCTCTGCCAGCGCAACCCCGCGCTCCACGTCGCCCACCCGCGCTTCAGCCGCTGGTACTGCTGCTGCTGCTGCTGCTGGCTCGTCTGCCACCACAGCCGCGACATCGCCAGCGCCGTCCGCAGTCATTGCTGGCCCTGGCTTTGGCATTGCCGTGGGCTCGTCGAACGCATGCGTCGCTGCCAGCCGCAACGAGATCAACACAACCACCGGCCGCCCCAACGTCGACGTCATTGCCTCCGATGCCGGCGACCGCACCACCCCTGCCTTTGTCCACTTCCCCATCGGCCAGGTGAGCAGCAACAACTCCATGCAAGCAAAAGCAAAAAAAAAAAAAAGCAACAAAAAAAAAAAAAAAAAAAAAAAAAAAGAAGTCCCACATGGTGAAGACACCAACCAGCACAGCACATGGGAACGTTTGTGTCTGTGATTGCCGATGAAGAAGGGCCATGGGGATGGGGGAGGGCGTGTGTGTGTGTGTGTGGGGGGGTGTGCTTTCACAGGAGATGAGGGAGGAAGTGAGAGCGAGAGAACGAGAGAGAAAGAGAGAGAGAGAGGGTGGGCGATGGATGGAAAGAGAACCTCGCAAACGCTCACTCACTCTTCACTGCTTCACTCACTCTCACTCATTCACTGTCAAAACTTGGATCGAACCAACGACGAGCAGGACCCAGTTGTCGGATCGTCCGCAAAGGCCGCCGCGCTCCGCTTCCCCGCGCACGTCGTCACCGGTCCCAAGCACATTGCCGGTCTGCCCGTCGAGCACGAGTCGGTCAAGAAGCACTCGAGCCGCTCCAACGTCAAGATTGTCGAGCGTGATGGCGAGGCATACTATGAGGTATAGTGCATGAGAGATTCTGTGCTTTGTAACAAACCATTTCCATGCTCACCACTTTTTTTCTTGTTTTTTGTTTGCAGATTGACTTGGACGGCAAGATTGAGCACCACTCGCCGCGAGATGTCAGCACCCGCGTCTACCGCAAGATGCGCGAGATTGCAGACGCCTTCCTCGGCAACCAAGTCCAGCACGCCGTTATCACCGTCCCGATCGAGTTCGACGAGGCTCGTCGTGCCACTGTTAAGGATGCCGCCACCAAGGCCGGCATCACCGTCCAGCGCGTGATTAGCGAGCCCGTTGCTGCTGCCATTGCCTACGGCTTTGACGTTGAGCGCACCGCCAACAAGACTCTTGCTGTACGGATTTTTTTTTTGTGTGTTTGTTTTTGTGGGTTTTTTTGGCCACAACGCGTCGCTTGCTTGTCATTTGCTCTGCTCAAAACACTGACCATTGCCCTCCCTCTTCTCTCCCCTTGTGACCAGGTTTTTGATTTCGGCGCTCATTCGCTCGACATCACCGTCCTCAAGGTTGTCGGTGGCCTCTTCCAAGTTGCTCACCACACTCGCACCGATGCCATCAGCGGTGCTGCCCTCGACGAAGTGCTGGTACGTCGTCCGGTTCTGGACAGTTTTTTTTTTGGTTTTGTTTGCCAAACTGTGGTTCTCATGCACTTTGTTGTTGCTCCTAAACAACAGGTCAAGCATTTCGCTGCCGAGTTCGCCAAGAAGAACAAGGTCGACATCACCGAGAGCCGAAAGTCGGTCGCCAAGCTGCGTGCCGCTGTTGAGCCCGTACGTCGTGGTTGCTTGCGTCGATCTTTCGTTTTTTTTTAATTGTTTTCTGTGTTCGCGTTCGGCTTGGTTGAATCACCTTGGCTTACTCTTTGTGTTCACCATCTTGTTCCCTTCCAACCACAGGTCAAGCACACTCTTAGCTCCAGCTCGACTGCCATCTGCTCGGTCGAATCCTTGTACGAAGGCATGGATCTTAACGGCAACGTCAACCGCGGCCGCTTTGAAATTATCAGCGGTCCCCTGCTCAAGCAGGCCGTCGAGACTCTCCAGAACGCCCTGACCGCCGCTGGTCTTGAGCCCAAGGACGTCGACGAGGTTATTCTGGCCGGCGGCTGCTCCCGCATCCCCAAGCTCCAGCGCCTGATTGCCGAGCTTTTCGAGGGCAAGGAGCCCCTGTCCTCGATCTTGCCCGAGGAAGTCTTTGCCGTCGGTGCGGCCGTTCAATCTGCCCTCCTCTTCCACCCCGAGGAGGCTGCCGAGAACGAGAAGCAAACCTCTGCCAAGGCCACCACATCGGCGATCGGTGTCGCGACCCCTGGCGCCGGCTACTTCCAACTGATTGCTGCTGGCACCCCTCTGCCCGTGCGATTCACCACCGTTCTTTCGACTAGCGACGATAACCAGACCAGCGTGAGCCTCAAGCTCGTCGAGCGACCGGCCAAGGCCGAGAACGCCGACCAGGACCGCCAGCTCGCCTCGGTTGTCTTGCGCGACGTCCCCGCCGGCCCCAAGGGCCAGGCTCGCATTGAGCTGACTGTTGATGTCGATGCCGCTCAAGGCGACGTTCGTGCCTCGCTTACCCTCGTCAGCGACCGTAGCAAGACTTCCACTGTCTCCGTCTTGCAGTCGGCCAAGTAAACGATGCCCCAAGAACATGACCTGGAGTCGATTCTTCTTACTTGATTGATAACAACCCGCAAACAGCTGGGTCGTCAACCGCAACCTATTGTTTTGTTTGTTTGGACAAAGTTTTGGTGATGATGTGGCGTTTGGACGATTCTTTTTCAACTCTTTTCTTTTTTTTTTTGCATTTCTCTGTTTCTGTCCTCATGATTCTCAATGTCAGCTAAATTTTCGAATGTCTTTTTTGTTTTGTCTTGTCACTTTTACAACAGCATATCAAACCTTTTCACTTCAACTTGCATTCAAACCTCGGTGCGTGCCGACAAATGTAACATCGGGGTTGACTTTGCACTCGAGCAGTAAGCGGCACATCCACACATTGCCCTGCATTGCTGCAATGTGCAGACACGAAGGTCCTGCAAAGTTGAGCGTTCCGGATGGTTCGCATGGCGATGTTTGAGCCACAGCACAACCGCCACTTCCAGCTTCAATAATGTTTGCGGAGGCAGACGATGGCGCTTGACCACCCAGCGGAGGCTTTTTGAGTTTGCGAGCGTGCGCACATGCACCCGCCAAAAGCAGCTCCCGTGCAACCAGAATGCTTGCCTCAGAGTTGACGACGGGAGCAGCAATGACTGCCTTGTGCAAGGGCGTCAGTCCGTCGTGGTTGAGGGCGTGTACATCGGCGCCGCCCGAATACACCAGTTCCCGGACTGTTGCAATCTTGTCGAAAGCAGCTGCAACATGGAGAGGCGTCGAGCCATACATGTCTCTGTCGTCTACATGTGGTACGGGGCTGGTACGAGCGGTGAGAGGGCCTTGCTCGGAACGCGAGTCGCCGCCGCCGCAGCAGGGATTGCCCAGCATCGGATCCGAAATGGTCCGCCCAACGCATCGGCAAAACTCGCGAATTGAGTGCACAACGGGCAGCGCCTTCTGGGCATCCAAACAGCACTCTGGAAGTTGCTGCTGGGATTCGCTCCGCTCCAATTCCAGACGGCTGCGCACCACGTCCTCGTCCGGCTCGGGTTTCAGCACAGATGGATCCAGCCCTGGAGCCAGATGTGCGAGTTCCTCTTCACGCGATGGCATGCAAGCAACAACATTACCGCTCGTGTTGTTCTTGAGCTGGCCAACCAAACCGTTGACGACCACTGCGGCATGTTGCAACCGCAGCTGCTCGAGCAGAAACCGCACCATCTCTCCACTGCCAGCAGCAGCGGCATCGTGGAGTGGCAGCCAGCCGTGGCGATCACGAGCAAGAATGTCTGCGCCAGCCTCGACCAGCCGTTGTGCCGTTTGCAGCGATGCATGCCGTGCAGCCCAATGCAAGGGTGTTGACGAGAAGGACGTTCGCGCGGCAATGTTGGCTCCTCGCTCCAGCAGGAGGCTTAAAATCTCTAGGAACGAGTCTGAGCAGCATGCGAGATGTAGCGGGCTCACACCATACTGGTCGGTGGCGTTGACATCGGCACCGTGTGCAAGGCTCTCGTGCAGCAACTCCACCGTTTCGGGCGGCACGGATGCTGCTGCGACAATGCGACTCGTCATGCTGCTGCGCGCGCTGCTCGCAGAATGCTCCGACGGATGTGGTAGAATGACGATGGCCGAGGCGAGTACGGTATGAATGGGCGATGGATGGTATCTGAGGAGCAGGTTGTTTGGGTGATCAAACCGCATTTGGTCCAATGTTTGGCAGGCTTGGACCGAGTTTTTTTCTGCAAGTCAGCCAGTCAGTCAGTTTTCGGATGCTACTCGAACGAGAGCAGACTTCTGTCTCAGCAATGACAATGGAAGCGTGTGCCTGTGCCGAGGAAAGCGGGAAAAATGCATCAAAGGTCGGAGATCAACGCTTAAACGTGAGATTTTGATTGAAACCGAAACCGAAACCGACCGAACCCCCCCCATTCTGGCTTTTGCGAAGGGAAAAACCACTCGCGACAACAAACAGCCAAACATAGCAACTACAGCTCATCTCTGGACGCCTTACAATGAACAGCCCTCTCTCGACGAATAGAGGCGAGGGGAGCAACGGACAGCGCGCCGAATCCGCGAGTGGTTTGGCGGGTTTTGCTCGATTTTGCACAAGGGCGTTGATTAATTGGCCGCGTAGCAATCGTCCACAACAACAACAAAGAGCAACACTACTCAAACCACACCGCTGATATTGCAACAAGGAGGACTGGATTGATCAAAAACGATCTTCAATTTTGCTCGTTCTTTTGCATTTGGACGAATCCTTTTCGAATCCAGCACAATGTGCAGTACCGCAACAAGCCACCACTGCCAGATTCTACTGTGCTGTATCATCTTTATCGTCTGTCTCATCCCCTTTGGTGGTGTGCTTGTACCGAGTCGGTGAGATGAGAATTCGAGTTCCAGTCTTCTTCTCGTTGACGCAAACTCTCAGTCAAGTCTCCCCAAACTCAGTACAGTCTCTGCAACTGCCTTTCAATGCATTCACAGTATCAATAGATCGCGTTGTCTAATATTCTGAATGCTGCCTCTTCCGTTGTGTGTTGCAGTGCTGCTGGGGTTGCGACTGAGGACATCGCTCAGCCACGCCCGACCGACTCGCGTCGCTGCTGCTGCTGCTGCTGCTGCTGCTGCCGTCTGCGCTCCAACGACCACAGGACGAAGCCATCCGATTCTGCGCTTTTCATTGCACGCTCGATCGGCATCGTCGGATGCGTCTCAGGGCCACTCGACTGCATCGCCCGTCCGCGTGCGCTTTGCACCGAGTCCGACTGGCTTTCTGCATCTCGGCGGACTCCGAACCGCGCTGTACAACCACTTGTTTGCCAAGAAGGCAGGCGGTACTACGGTGCTGCGGATCGAAGACACGGATCAGGTGGGTCAAAGCGATTCGCATCGTAGCGACACTTGGCAGGATCGCACCGGTTAAGATGGAGCTGTCTCTCATGTTGCGATTTCCACGAACGAATTCAACTTAGACACGCGAGGTGAAGGGAGCCGCATTGAGCATTGAAAACATTCTGCGATGGACCGGTATTGAGTTTGACGAAAGTAAGATGCTGGAGTTCGTGTGCACTTGTTTGGCAAATCCTCGGTTAGATTTGGCAATCCATGAATGCTGGTTGCGTGATTCATGTGTGTGCGTGTGTGTTTCGTCCTTGCTTCCAGGTCCGACTCGTGGAGGCAACTATGGACCCTATCACCAGGTAAGGGAGCTTCCGTTTGTCCAATTGTCTGATTGCAGGCCAATTTGCTAACATTGCATACCGTCCGTTGTCTTGCGACGCAGTCGCAGCGATTGCCCATTTATCACAGCCACGTCAAGAAACTCCTTGAGGTCGGCAGTTTGTTTTTTCTTCCTTTTTTTTTTTTTTTTTTTTTTTTGACTTGACGCTTGTCGTTCATTTTTGTGTGTCGTGGTTGGCTCACCATGCCCGACACTTGCTTGAATCAGACGGATTCGGCCTATCAATGCTTTTGTTCAGCAGAACGACTCGATATTATGCGACTAACACAGCAAAAGACTGGACTGCCAGTCAAGTATGACAAGCATTGCCTCACTTCGATGACGCGCGAAGAGCGCCAGCGACGCGCCGACGCCAAGGAGACGCATGTCGTTCGCCTCAACGTTCCGACTTCTGGTGCCACCGTGGTGGACGACATGGTCTATGGATCCGTGTCGTACCCAAACGCAGTGATTGATGACCAAGTTTTGCTAAAGTCGGACGGGTTTCCCACGTACCACCTTGCGAACGTCGTTGACGACCACTTGATGGACATTTCTCATGTGATGCGAGGAGAAGTAAGCAAAGCAAGAAACATGATTGATTTGTCAAAAAGAACAGTTTTAGTTTGCTGACCACAACTGTGATTTCTGTATTGTCCTAGGAATGGCTGTCGTCAACGCCCAAGCACATCATCCTGTACAATCGGTTTGGGTGGCGCGCACCAAAGTTTGCCCATTTGCCTCTGTTGCTGAACAAGGATAGGACAAAGTTGTCCAAACGCCAGGGCGATGTTTTCGTCGAGCAGTTCCGCGATGCCGGCTTTACAGCCCAGGCCCTTGTTTCGTTTGTCGCGCTGCTCGGCTGGGGCCCAGAGCATGTGCATGACAAGATGACCATGGAGCAGTTGATACCGGCTGTAAGGCGGCATTTTGCAGGGCTAGCGCTTCTGGCCTTTTGCTCCTTTCGCTTTCCCTCACAGTGTGCACTCCAACTCCTCTACACCGTAAACCTACACAGTTTGACATTTCTCGCGTGCATCGCGGAGGAGCTATTGTCGATACCGTCAAGTTGCGTTCGTTGAGCAAGGCCTTCTTGATTGAATGGCCAGCAGAGTTTGAGCGGCTGACTCCTGCTCAACGCGAAGGCCTTGACGCGCTGCGTGCTGCCATTTCCACTCAAGTATCATCCAACGGTGCAAACCAGTAAGGTTTTCTTTCGAGGCGGTTGGCTCGTGTTCCAAATGGTTTTGTTTTTGTTTTGTTTTTTTTGTTCGCGTGTGCTTATTGTTTTGCCGCGTTCTCAGAATCCCCGCAGATCGGCTCACTGATGCGTATTTGCACGCTGTCGTTTTCACGATGAAGGTGCGGCGGCCAGTTGAGAGCAAAATGCGATGATTTAACTTTTTGACGCCATGTGTACTGACTGCGAGCGTCGGGGCCGCCGGATTTGCATAGGATCGAGTAAGCCTTGTTCCAGAGATTGCTTCATACGCGTCATATTTCTGGGTTGATGCCGCGCCAGACACGCAAGCGAGTTCTGGACCGTTCGGTACGACTTTTTGTTGGTCAACTTCCCATCCATTGCCCCAGCGTTCGTTGCAAAACACTGAACCACGTCTCCTGGATGCTGCCCCCTTTATTTCGACCAGGCGCTTTGCTCCACGCTGTGCGACGGGCGTTTGCCGAGAATCTATCGGCTGCCGAGTTTACTGAAGATCGAATCATTGCCACGATCAAGGCGCAGCTGCCGCGCGAGGACCAGCTGAACGGGGCTCTGAAAGCCCTGCGCATGGCCGTCACTGGCGCTAAGGTGGGTAGTGAATCACAGAAGGAACCAGGGCTTTAGCAAACGTCTTGGAGCAAATGGCGTCGGCTTTGCTCCACGCCACCAGATCTTGAGATTCGGGGCTTTTTGCAGCAATGGCGTCACGATGCAAAACAAAAACCACAACCAAACAAACGATCTACGTCACCCGATGCCATCCCCTTTTTTGTCGGGTGCTCGACCGTGTCGACACTGGCGTTCTCTTTTTTTTTTTTTTTTTTTTCTGTTTTTTTTTTTTCTGTCCTACCTCGCCAATGCGCCCACAGCATCACGGCCTCTCGTCAATATCAAATGAGGTTGGTACTCACTCTTGCTCGCTGTGTGTGTTTGGTACGCTGCTGCTTGCTGTTTCAACGACAGTCTGGTGCCCCGCTTGGCAAGACGCTCCAAGTTCTGGGTCACTCGCGAACGCTCTCCATGCTGGACAACTCGTTGGCAGTTGCACCCCAACCCTCTCTTCACTGAACGCAGCATTGCAATACAGTATATTTTCTTTTTGATTCAACAGCCCGCGACTTTTTGGGTAGAACTGGCATTGCAGCTTGAGTGCGCGCTTTTTTTTTTTTTTTTTGTTGTTGTTGTTGTTTTTTTCCTTTTTGTTTGTTGGTTTTCTTTGTGCAACCACGCTCTTCCAGTTGTTGTTGTTGTGCGCTCTCCATTCAATTTGCCTGTTGGTCGACCCGCTCTTTCGCTGTCCTTTCCGCGTTTCACTGAGCAAAGAAGCCGCCCAGATTGAGCTTTTCCAGTCCTCCTTTTTTTTTTTTTCACTGTAAGCCACGCACGCATCTTTTTTTTTTTTTTTTTTTTTTTTTTTTTTTGGAAGTGCTTCTTTGGCCGAACTCTTTCGCCTTTTGCAACGGTCTTCTCTCCCGACTCCGCCGCGGCGTCGTCTCAGTTACCGAATGGCCACGCAGTAGTGCACACAACGCACAGTCGTGTTGCGCACCGTCCGAGAGCGCGAGCGTGGAGTGGGGTTAGGGGGATGCAGAGCCCTCTCATCGAACCGCTTCCACACATCCACCGTTCGCGTTTGGCGTTCTGCCACCGTCCCCAGCGACCCCCCCCTCCCCGTGCGTTGTTGCGATGGTCTGCGTCAGAGTCCGCTCTGGTCACTTGCCAACGGCGCAGAGATGCGCAGATCGCGCTGCTCGGCAAAAACCAGCACGAATTGCAGCGACAGGACACGTTGACACGTTTCGTTCTTTATTTTTTTATATTTTTGTATCGTTTTCTGAGCTTTTCAGGTTTTTTTTTGTATTTTCACTCCGTTCGTTTGTCACTTTGATTTTTTCTCCTTTTGATACAAGTTCCTTTTTGTTGCGCTGCTCGTCTCAGCTCCTCCTCGTGTCATGAACGTTTGCCCTTTTCTCTCAAAGTCTCATTCTTGTTGCTAACTTTTTCTGATGCAATTGATTTGATTGACAGGTTTTTCTGTTGTCTTTTACGTTTGTGGTTGCCGTCGTTGGACTAAAACAACCCACACTCAAGAAGAAGGAAGGTTGCTCATACAACCCAAAACAAAAACTTCAAGGCGCGCTCGACTCAAAAAAAAAAACACAACATCAACAAAACAACACATGCAAGGCTTTACCTTTGCTCGCCTACGACGATCCCGGTCATTGCTGACCGCCGTTGTCGCCATCATCCTGTTTGTCATTTACTACTTGCTGAGCACACGGTCATGGGCCTGGTACAATCACGTCGAACCAAATACTCAGATTGTCTGCGACATGACGGATGAAGACTACGAATCACTGATGGACATGGGCGAGCGCCTGATTCGCATTTTTGACAAGTTGCACATCAAGTACTGGCTCGTCTACGGCTCGCACATTGGCGCTCTCCGATACCAGGGGCCCATTCCATGGGACACGGACATTGATCTCGGCATTGAGTGGGAAACCCTCAAGCCGCACTATCCCGATGCCTTCTTTGCGGCATGCAGGGCAGAAGGCTTGAGGGTTGACTACCGCGGCTGGGGCGGATTTTTCCGCATCGAGAACGACCGCTCTCGATCCGATCTCATGCTGTTTACCGACTACTGGGGGAACGGATGGATGAATCGCATGGGCATCGAGTCGTGGCTCTTCTTTATCAACTACTGGACGTACCACATCTTCCCCGCAGCTCTGGTTCGCGACCCTCTGCCCGAGTACAAGTTTGGCCGTCTGCAGATGACAAGCACCCACGATGGCATCCAGGTGCTCAAGTATCACTATCCCCACGACTGGGAACGGGAAGTTCGTCCCACTGGTTGTGAGAACGCTGTGATTCGCAAGCGAAATTGAGCTTGGAGGACCAAGTTCCAACCACCCCCCCATCTATTACCTTCCTAATTGTTGCGTCTTAAGCTTTCTTCCGGCTCCAACTCCGTTCCAATGAACCGGGCCACTGAGTTTCACCCCCCCCCCTGCTATTTGTTTTCCGTAATTAGTTGAATCTTTCTGTCGTGTGTGAATTCTTGTCATGAACGCGCTGTCCTGGTTGACAGTGCCTCGTGTACAACACAATCCAGTCAAATTTTTTTTGTGTAAAGTATGGATCAAGTGAATTTTCTACAAAGCACGCTGTAGTATCGGGGGAAAAAGGGCACAGCATTGAATAACCGCTCATAAAAATCAAGCACTCTGATTCCGGTTGCACCTGCATGATAAAAGAAGGCCAACTGAACTCTCATATTCACAAAAGCAAAACAACAAGCAAGCAAAAACAACAAGCAAGCAAAACAAACAAACGCGCCTCAGGAAATGCAGCAGGAGGAATTCTCCACCGTTATGGAAGACCATTGAACGACATTGACAACGACTTTGGCCAGGTAGTTGGTCGTTCCAAATGGGCCGTACGGAGGAGTGTTGAAGAATGCAAGCATGGCCTTGTTCCGAGGTTTGCCCGTAAGTGTGGGATCGCCAGTGACGTCGATCGAATCATCGAGATCGAGCATGGCAGCGGGCGCGGTAGAGTTTGGATTGTTGTGTTCCGCATAGAACAAATCGACTGCTTCGTAAATGAGCTGAAGAATGCAAAAAAGTGTATGAATGCAGAACGCACGGAGAATGAGCAAAGGCATTGACCAGACAGAAGGTCACAGTTCGTTTTTCTTCCCCACGCTAACCTTTTCGAGCTGGATGACTTGGGCAAAGCGCAGTTCAGGATTGCGCTCAAGAATCATTGCGAGTACAACGAGAAGCTGTATGTGGGAGGAGGCGGGGGCAGGGTTTGCAAAAGGGCAGACGACGAGTGAGTGACAAAATCAGAAAGACAATGTGGCCAATCCAACCCTCTCACGCTGTTTCCTGTACCTCCACAACGACGGCTCGATACTCTGGCACGATGATGTTGTTCAGCAGCGACTCGACCTTGAAGGCAAAGTTACGTTCACCGGCTGTCATGTCGTTGATGATTGGGATTTGCGGCAAAATGTGACCAGAAAAGGATATGCCAGGCGTTCGTGAAAGCACGAGCCAAACTGATTTCACCAACCAAAGCCGAGCAAAATCGATGAAACATGAGGTATGCAGCTCATAGCACAAACACAACAATATAGCAGAGCTTCCAAGAGCCTTACCGCGCGGATAGAAATCGTCCGGCATGCGATTCAACGCGCCATTCAGATGGCGGCGACGGAGCCAGCGACCGCGGATGCGCAAAGCGCGGAAGGCATGCATGCCTCGGAGAACATCAAAGGGCGTCGGCGAGGTTGGCGAGCTTTCGAGATTCCGAGACTTCTCTTGGTCGGAGGAACTGCTGTCTGAACCAACCGAACTGACAGAACTGCTTCTTGATCGTGCAAGCTCTTCGTCGTTCAGACTGAGGACTTGGAAGGTCCAAGACTTCATTTCGAAAGGACTGAGGCTCATCAGCTGTCCGAGGAAAAACAAGAAAAAATCGAAACGTGGACATGTGTTTTTTGTTGTCTTTGAGTTGGTTCTTGTTCTTGTCGTGGACAACGAACAGCTGCGGTGAATTCGGTCTTACCTTGGCAGTCACCCACTTGTGAGAGCTCACGTTGAAGCTCCGCGCTAATTCGGTTTTCATGGCCTCGATAATCCAGCTGCGGACACCAATCAGATGAGCACTGGGACAGCATTTTGGATAGGCAACACTCGGCAATATTCAATGAGCTTTACCCGACACGAACACGAAGCATGCCATGGAAGATGTGAGGGTCTGCAGAGACGAAGCTGGCCAGGTAAATGATCATTTCTTGCAGCAAGACCACCTCGCGTTTGTCATGCCGAGTTGCAAACTTGTAGATTGCGTCCTAAGGATCATTTGATGAAGAAAAAAGCAGGAATCGTGTGAGAAGCAAAAAAAAAAAAAAAAAAAAAACAAGAAAGAAAAAAAAAAACCAAACGAGCAGCCAGCCCCCCAAAGTCGTCCAACCGTACCCGAATCTCGGCGGGAGTGATGGGGTCGCTGATCATAAATTCGTCGTGACCCGCGCAGCTGAGCGAGACGACCTTGCCGCGGACGAGCATTTCCGTGATTGAGGGTGCCAAACTGTCGACCACCTTGCCAAGGCTGGCAGCGATTTGTCGGACGAGCGACCTGCCCCAGGAAACGATGAACGAAAAAACAGAACAAGCAGAACAAAAGAAAAGCACGAAAAAAAAAAAAACAGTTCAAAACAAACTAAAAGTGAGGCACCCCGCTCAACCTCATACGGAACACAAGGGCATGCAATGTCCATACCAACGCAGAAGGAAGGCAGCGCGCTCGTACAACTCGTCGAGCAAAGCACCGACAGTCGTCGACTTGTCCTGAACAGTGAGAGCAAACATTTTGCCTTCATTGTGGAGCAATGTGAGCAAGATGGCAACCTGCTCGCTGATCTTCCGCGATGTCTAATAAGTGTGAAATGCGTCAAATCACGTCAGTCCGGGGGGGGGGAGGAAGTGCTCTCAACTAACAAACGAACAAACAAACGAACAAACAAACAAAAAAAACCACCAGCGATTGAACAACATACCTGCAGTTGCGCCACAAGGTCGTGCGTGGCACCGCGCGTTGGTTGCGTGCAGACGGCATCATCTTCCACGGCAACATCATCTTCGGTATCGGCCGTGCAAATCGCATCATCGCTCTCCAACACTCGGGTGGGCGCAAGCTCGTCCTCAAAGTCAAGGCCGAGGGAGCTTTGTTGTCGCACGCGCATGTCTGCATAGATCCGTGCAGCAGGAGACAGCGGTGGGATGATAAAGGGTGCCGTGGTGCGCGCGAATGGCTGGGGAGTCGCTGCTGGAGGTTCGATTGGCTGCGAAAACTGCGACTCGGTATGGTCTTGAAGTGGAGTCGAAGTGGCAGACGACGCAGTGTTGGAAAGGCCGGTGATGGAGCGCTGCACCCCACCAGGAGGGAGCCTTGATCCATGGTGGTGGTGTTGCTGTTGCTGTTGCTGTTGCTGGTGGTGGTGGTGGTGGCTGCCAGGCGGTAGGGATGCAGGGGTCGGCGGCCGTAGCTGGAACTGCATGTCAAGAATGTTGAACGGCTCGCCCAACTGAGGATGGGAAGCAGAGGAGGGAACGGATATGGCAGCCGACGCGCTGGCATCGAGTGTGAGCTCCTGATTGATGGGAGGGGCAGAAGTGCGCGCAAAATCGACGTATTCGACACAAGAAGTCGACATGAACTGCTGCAGCTGGCCAAGCATGACGTGCACGCCATTACACATGCCATCACGAAGGGTGGCAAGGAACTCGAGCAAACTTTGGAAATGTCGACTCTTGATGCTTCGCTCGCGGATGAGCAGCGTCACCGTCGGACGACCCACCATGTTCCAGTTCTTGCACACAAAAGACAGCTGCGTTTTGATGGCGTCAATCAGGAACAAATCGTCCATGGACATGTAAAAATCGCTCTTATCCAGGATGATGGGATAAAAGACGAAAATGTGGTCTCCGATGCGATAAAGCTTGGAAGTCGCTAGAGCACCCATGGGTCGGAGAGGACGACCGCTCAGGCCAAGCTTGCTGTTGACGCCGAGCCGTCGAAAGACATCCACCAGGACAGATGGCGGACGGACTGAGATGGGATCGATTTCTTGTGGCGTCTGGGTGGTGATGCCGTAGGTAGCGAGGTCGGACTGGAGTTGCTCGGTCTCGGCAATGAGGGCGACCTGAACGACCAAATTTTGACGAGAGTTGATGCTGGCGAATGCCGAATGACGGAGGTTGCGACGCGGGCGAACAACCGGGGGCAAATGCCGACCGACGGGGTCAATGTCCGACACGTTGACCAAGCCGTCCTCGATCAAGCAGCTCAGGAGGTACAGGGCTTGGCCATAGAGCAGAGGCGCATGTCCGGACGTGAGGGATGGCAGGTATTCTTGCGATCCAGGCTGCTCTCGTTCGCGCAGAATGCTGTCGCGAGGAAGCCAGTAAAAGGCAGGAATGAGCTTGATGGCACGTTTCCAGCCGGCCGTGGCACCAGTGTGCGACGACGGAGCTGCCTTGGCGTACTTGATTGCGTCCAACATTGCTGGCGATAGTGTGGCATAGTCAACTTTGCCTCCGCCAGGCAAGGCTTGGGCAGGAGTGGCCTTGGGCGGGCCAGCGGTGGTTTGCGGAAGCAGAACGCTCAGCTGCGATGGACTGGCCTGCCGCGAGTGTGCGCTGGTCTGCTGCTGTTCAACAAGGTGCGACAGGTCCTCGGGATTGATGAGCAGCGGCTCGAGCAGGTCGCGGTACTTGACAAACTGGGCTTGCTTGCCCGTGAATTGCGCGTCGAGCATCAGCAGGACAAACAAGTGCGGCCATTGACACTCGATGCCGTCGAATTTCTTCAAGTCTGTCGACTCGTAGTAGAATGGGTGATTGGCATCTTCCAGCACAGAGCCGTAGCCGTCGCGCTGGAAGCGCTTCAAGCCGTAGCGCCCAGACAGCGTGCTTAGCACCTGGTTTTGCGTCGTGACGCGAAGCTGCACGTCGTCCACAGCGAATGCCGGAAACCCGAGCACGGCCAGCAGGGCTGCGTCTGTCTCTTTGGAGCTCGATTCACGCGGCAGCAGGGACGCGAGGATTGTTCGGTTGCGGTTGTGTGCGTCGGGATCGACGTGCATGGTGGACTGCGCCGCACCTGCGCTGAGACAAAAGAGATCAATGCCGTTGATGGCCTCCAGCGCGGCCTTGGCCATGGCAATCGAGCTGGCGTTGAGCTCTGGTCTGCCAACGTTCGCCTTGGTGCCGCGCTCCCACATTCCGAAATCGGGCGTCCGGTACGCGCGCTCCACGTAGAATACGACGTTCTGCACGAACGCAGCCTCGTCCGATGTGTAAATGACGCGCAGACCGAGCAGAATCATCTGCGACAGCTGCAGCAGGAAGAGCGACGTTGCGTCCAACTGGAGGTGGTTTGTCGCTGGAGCAGGAGCAGCCGCCGCCGCCGCAGCAGCAGCAGCAGCAGCAGCCGCAGCACTAGCACTACCTCCCGTTGACGATCGGTTGGATGCACCACCACTGGAGGAGGAGGATGATGATGGTCCGGCGCCACTTCCTCTCGATCCGCCGCCATTTGATCCTTGCGATTCGCTTGGCCATGGAGCCCACGGAGCAGCCGTGTATGAGGACGCGTCGCCTGCCACGGCATTGTACCTGGCGTTGAGGGCGCTCTTGGTGGACTGCGTGCGCTTAAACTCCTCGACCTTGGCAGCCTGGCTCATCATGCTGAACAAGAGACCGCGCATGCACTTGATGGCCGAGTGCTCGAGCTCGTGCCGTCTGCCGCCGTCGTGGTCCACTGCGCGGTAGGCCACTGCCAGCGCTACGACCGGCATCACGACAAACACATTGTCGCGCACCCAGGCGTCCTGCCGCAGCGGATTGCGCGGAAACAGGCCTGTCGTCGGGCTCTGCCGCGACAGAATCAGCGCTTTGACGGCGCGGTAGTACCCGTCGAGCTGTGTCGCCGTGTCGCTCATTCAAAAAGTGAGAGTCAGCGAGAGCGAGCGAAGAGAGAGAGAGAGAGAGAGAGAGAGAGAGAGCAAGATCAGAGAGAAAAAGATGAGAGAGAGCGAGAGAAGGACAGAATCTGAGATTGAGCGACGGGACTGGACTGAACTGAGCTTGGATTGGAAGCAAAAAGCGAAATCTGAGCAACTTCTGAGCAGCTATTTCTGAGCAGCTTTTGTTTGTCAGTCTGCTTTTGTTTGTTTGATCTTATTTTCTTATTCTACTCTCTCTCACTCTCTCTCTCACTCTCTCTCACTCTTGCACTCTTGCACTCTTATCATTGCGATTCTGCAGACCTTCTCTCTCTCTCCCCCCCCCCGCCAACCCTTCCAAATGCTGATCGCAGTGGTGCAGCGTTGCAGCTGTCGCGTCGCCGGTGCTCGTCCGAGTCTGCTGTCGCTCGCTTCGTCGCCCGTCTGCATCTCAAGCTCCTCTGCAAGCGCAGTAGTACCAACAGGACCAGTGCATGGAGCAGCTGCGATCGCTGGACGGTCCCACTGTCGGAGCCTGTCATCGGCAGCCACCTGCGCCATGCAGTCACCTCCACCTGCTGCTGCAAATCCATCAATGCAGCATGCGAATGCTGCCGGTGCAGACACGCCTGCCGCATTCAGGGCGGCAATGCGCTCGGTCGCATCGCCAGTCGTCGTCCTCACAGCCGGCAACAGGCGAGCTAAAGTAAAGCCCAAAAATCTCAGACAGACAGCTCACCCAAATCAGGTCGATATTGTGCTAACATGGTTGACATGCCTGTGAATTTTTGTTGTTGTTGTTGTTGTTGTTGTGGGAAATGTGCGTCTCATAGACCCCAATCTACCGCGGACTGACGTGCGGATCGCTCACGAGCGTCTCGTTGCAACCTCCGATCGTTGCGTTCAGCATTCGGCGCGGATCATCCATGAGCGAAATGATATCTCGAACAGGTCGCTGTGTTGTCAACGTACTGTCGGCGACACAGACACCTCTGGCAGCCTTATTTGCTTATAATGTGGACGACGTGGAGACGGCGCAGTAAGTGACGCTTGTTGCCATTATGCTCAGGATTGTGTTTGTTGTTGCTGTTGTCTGGCATTGCCTCCAACTCACCGTCCCTCCCGGTACTGGTGGTGCGAGAGCAGAAACCTGTGGAAGCGGGTCAAACACTCAACAACCGAATTTGGCACCCCAATGCTGGATGGATGTCTTGCGACCATCGAATGCGCCGTGCATGCTACCATCGACGTCGGAGATCATTCTCTCTGGATGATGCGCGTGGTCGAGTCCTACTCTGGTGCACCAGAGAAGACCGCGGCAGCAGCTGCAGCCGAGGAAGACTTGCTCGCTGCTCGGGGCCTCGTTTACGTCGATCGTCAATTTAGCATCCCGGCCAGTGATAATGTCGCATGCACACTCATTTCGCGTGCCATCAATCACCAATGGACACTCGCACACCACACGCAGCGATTGCGCCAACTCTGGGAGCAAGGGCGGCAAAAAGATGTGCTCCTGGGTTCCGCGTCCCCAAGTGTGTGCCCACACGCAACCTTGGAGGCTGCTTACGCTGTGCTCTTCCGCGAATCCTTTGAAAGATCACGGTTGCACGCATCGGCCGAAATCCCAGCTCTTCCACTGGAAGACGCCGAAGAAGTTGATTCCCAGGGCGCCTCGACCGCACAACCAGCCTTGGACAGCTCCGTAGACGGCCACTCTGCTGCGTTAGAAAGCTTCGACAGCTTCCTGGCACTCCATGCTCATCTTACCGACCCCAGCTTTGTGTTTCGCTTCTACAGCTACGAGTGCTTGGCCCAGCCTGACGCCAAAACAACCATTGTCGCTCCCGACTTGCGCCCATTTCCCAGCGTGTCAAACAGCTAGGGAGATGAGATTATGCCAGGCAGAATCGTAGCAATAAATCATCGGCGCGGTGCACTTTCTGAGCAATTTGAACAAAGTACAACAAACCGGGTTCTATAGAGACAGCTCAGCCTGACCAATAGATCCAGTCCCACAGTCATTCTATTCGATTTAAGTTTGTAGACCGACCACTCTGCGAGACGAGAGCCGTTGCTGACCATTCAGACAAGACAATGGAGTTGGCTCAAGCGCACGGAGCGATCGTGCGACTCGCGGTGACTGCCGATCCGCGCACGCCGACATCGACCGTCATCCCATTCCACAGCGGGTCTGGCGTGCTGCTGACCGACCCGCGGCGTGGTGGCGAGGCTGTGGTGGCGACGTCTGGCGGGCTGCTCTGGCCGGTCGTAACGAGATCGAGCCATCGTCGCACCGCCCGTCCCAATGCACCGGCCGGCATCGCAAGAAATGCACACGATGACGACGACGGGCTCAATGACAGCGGTAGTCTGACGGTTCCGCGGTGGGACTGGTCCAACAACTCACCGCCCAACCAGCAGTCTGAGCCGACGGATGTCGTGCATCTCGTTCCAGAGCTCGTGATGGATGTCAAGCTACATGACAAGGCTCAAGCACAACTACGCCCAGGCGCCACCGGTGGTGGTGGTGGTGGTGGTGGTAGCCAAGCGACAGTCCCGCCTGTGCAGTGGCTGAGAGCAACGGCCATCGCAATTGTCACTTGTGGTCGGGTTTCCTCAGAAACTCAGACAACCGCCTCACGTGCCTCCACGGACGCAGATATGGCCGATGCAGTGGAGGCATTGGGGCGCATTTGCCTAGATTCGGTCGCTGGATCGCGATTGCTGCGTTCGTTTGCGCGTCCAAAGACTCCGCTCGTGAAAGGCTCGAGCGGGGCGTCTCAGGCGCTCAGTGCGCAATCGCAGCAAGACGCCCCAGGAAACACGCACGTTTTGAACCACGATAGCAACTGCCACGAGCTCCAGCATTTAGCCATTTCGATTTTGTTTGTTCGAGTAGCGCGAGATCCCAGCATCGTCGCAACAAGCATGCAGCAGCAGCAGCCTTCTTTGCTTCCACCACTCAGTCGTTGGGTACGTGAATCAGCTGCATATCGGAATGCTCCAGGCCGGAAAGGCGAGTCCCTTGTGCTGATTGGTGCGCCGTACGGATTCCTCAGTCCTGCGGCATTTTTCAACAGTATGAGCAACGGCGTGATCAGCAACGTTGTGCATGCTGGGTCGGAGCAAGCAGTCGCGAAAGATGTGGCTTTCTCTACTGCTGCTGCTGCTACCGCTGCTTCTCCTCCTCCGGCCTTGTATGTCACTGATGCACGCTGCCTGGAAGGCATGGAAGGCGCCATGGCTGTGCGTGCTGCGAGCGGCCATCTGCTGGGGTTGGTCGCTGGATCCCTCGCTCAGGATGCCGCAGGACTGCTGGGGGACTTGAATTTGATTTTGCCGCTGCCCAGCGTGATGCGGTGCTGGCATTTACTCGAGGCAAGCGGTCATCAACGACTCGGAGGCTCTGCTACAGCGCAATCTACCTCCCAATGTCTGGTGGCCGAGGCGCCACGAAAAGCGCCGCAGACGGCTTCTCCGTCGGTGGGCTGGTTTGGCCGGATTTCTCGCTGTTGGGCCGCTGCTGCTGTCACTGCCTCTGCCTCTGCCGGTGCTCGACCCGAGCAACAATGGAATCTCTGTTTGCCTCCACTCCTCCCAGAGCTGGTCGAACAGCGAGAAAAATCCATCGTCTTGATTCACGTTGGCTCAATGTGGGCTACTGGCGTTGTGCTATCATCCAGTGGTCTCGTTCTCACGAACGCGCATGCAGTCCAGCCATACCTGACCAAAAGTCGCGAGCCTGACTCAACCTTTCACCAATGGCCAGGTCGCGCTACCTCAAAGCCGCTGCCAAAGCTGATGCGAAATGTAGAGTTGCGCGTGCGAGTGAGCCTGCCAAGAAACCAGACATCCTTGTTTGAATGGTACCCAGCATTCCCGGTGTTTGTGTGCAATCACCATCCAGATGTTGCGCTCCTGGCCATCCAATGGAGCCCTTCTCGTCGGCGCTCCTTGCCGCCGCACGTGTGTCCGATCCAGCTTGAATCCACTGACACATCTCCTTCTGTAGGAGCTACCGTGCTTGTACTTGGACATTCTCTTCTCGGACCTCGAGCAGAGCTTGCTCCTTCGGCTACCATTGGCATGTTATCGAACGTGGTCAAGCTGCCAGCCTTTGCTGCCACCACCTCATCAACGCCGACGGACGAGACAGAGCCTGCTACTCCGTCCAACGTTGTCCCTGCTCTCATTCAATCGTCGGCTCCGTTGCATAAAGGCGGGAGCGGCGGCGCCCTGTTTGATGGTGTCACTGGCAGAATGCTTGGACTGGCAGCAAGTCTGGGCAAGCTCGACGACGGGCTAACTCTGCCTCGTATTAACTTTACGATTCCGTGCGCGTTGCTTGAGCCCATATTTGCCGAGGCTGGCTTGTTCCATCGAACGTATGGCGCGAGCAGTTCGTCCATTCCAATCACAGAATGGATGGCCATCAACGCTCGGCTCACCGACGCCTATCCGCGCAATCCTCTGCTCGAGAAAGTGTGGGCCATGGCCGATCATTCAGCCCCGCTGCCCAATGAACAGCACCTTCGGAGCCACCTGTAACGAAACGAAAAAAAAAATGATAACATGTAAATATAGCATAAACAAGCTCGACGCATTTCTTTGCAAAGAGGGAGTGTTTGTTTTTGGTTGTTGAACTACTACTGCGACTACTACAACTACAAACTACTACTAGTACTACAAACAATCAAACAAACAAAAAGCACGGGAGAATGAAGCACGTTCAAGCATTTTTTTTTTGTTACCAAAAACAACACAAAAATCGGTCATCAACCCCTTTTGTACTTCAATTTTCAGCTTTTGCTTTTTTTTACTTCTCCTTTGGCAGGTACTTGTCCTCGGCCTTGGTCAGCTCCTGGTCGTTCTGCAGCCTGAAGACCTCCTTGACGGTGGCAATCTTGGTCTCGACGTTCTTGAGGGACTGGTCCTGGAAGATCTGCTTGGTGGTGGCCTGCATGGACGAGATGGCGGTGCGCATGTTGTGGTTGGCCCAGATGATGGTCGAGATGCCGAGCTCGCGGAATCGGTCGGTCGGGGTGGTGTAGTAGTTGGTGGGCACAATGACGACGGGAGCGCGGTTGTTCCAGGCCTTCATGAAGGCCTCAATGTCGGAGGGGTCCTTCTTTTTGCTGTGGATGAGCACGGCGTCGGCGCCGGCCTTGTGGTAGGCCTCGGCGCGACGCAGCGCCTCCTCAAGCGGCCAGCCGGCAATGAAAGCCTCGACGCGGGCGACGACGCAAAAGTCGGCGTCCTTCTGGGTGTCCTTGCAGGCGCGGATCTTGCCCGAGAACTCTTCAATGTCGGCCAGGGGCTGGGCACGGCCGTCGAGGAGCGAGTTGGTCTTGGGGAAGGTCTTGTCCTCCATGCAGACGCCAGCGACGCCACGCTGCTCGAGCTTGGTGACGAGGCGGCGGGCGTTGTTAAAGTTGCCGTAGCCAGTGTCACCGTCGAGCAGAATCGGGATGGTGGTTGCGTCCGACATGTACTCGAGCACCTCCAAGACCTGAGTGTACGACGCCTCGTTCGAGTCGCGAACGCCCAGCGATGCCGAGATGGAGAGGCCCGAGCCCCAGATGCCCTTGAAGCCTATTCGTTTGTTGATGGTTGGGTTTTTTGGGGAATGAGAATTGGAGTGAGTTGGAAGTAGTGCATCATCAGCGGGATCCAATGACGTTTTGTTGTACATACCTGCTTCCTCGACAATCTTGGCACTGAGGCCGTTGTGGGCCTCCATAAGGAACTCGAGGTTGTTGGAGGTGAGCATCTGCTTGAGCTGGGTGGTTTTCTGCCAAAAGGTGTGACATGATCACGTCGTGAGTCCTTTGTTGATTTGCATTGGGCTGGATGTGCAATGGAAAGTGGTGGTGATGGATTTTTACAGTTACCTTTGGCTTGGAGGCTGAAGCCGAGGTGGACGCGGCGCGGATGGCGTTGTTTGCAACAGCGTTGCCTAACCCCACAAAAAGACGACGAAAAAGAACAGAGGTAAGCATCGAGTGAGTGAGAGTGAGAGTGAAAGTGAGAGTGAGAGTGAGAGTGAGAGTGAGCGTGAGAGTGAGGACACGTCGCATGTATCAGAAGCAGAGTGCAAGTTGACGTGCCGAGTGCAGAGGGCAGAGTGTAGTGAAGTGAGCGTAGTGAGTGAGTGTAGTAAGAGTTGAGTAAGAGTTGAGTGAGGTAGGTGAGTGTAGTGAGAGTGAGAGTGAGAGTGAGTGCGGGCGACCAATGAGGGAAAAACAGTTGGAAGCAAAAGGGTCGCGCTTTGTCAATGTCTCAAACGAGCGAGCGAGCTGAGGCACAGACACAGGACGCGTTCGTGCGCATGGATTGGGATCATCACAAAGCAAACCGCAGTGATGATGATGATCAGAGTATTGGTCTTTGCCATTGGAAAAAAACGCTGGAAATAAAAATAAATAAAAAGATAAAAATAAAAAAACACGCCACGTCGATCAATTCATCCATCAATCAATCAATCAACAGCAACACAGCAAAGAGCGATCAGAGCGATCAGAGCGATCAGGGGTTGGGAGGGGGTTGGAAGTGGAGGGAGGGAGCAGGGGGGGGGGGCAAGAGTGAAAAATGGAGGGGAGTGTGTGCAATGCAACTGACAGAGCGAGGGAGCGAGGACGAGGCGTAGCGCAGACGAAGCAAGCATTTGTATGGAGCGGATGAATGGATTCAAGAAGAAGAGTGACATTCAAGCGTCATGCATTTTGGCAATGGAGGATCATTGAAATCCACCACAATGGATCAGCAGCAAAAGCAAAACCCCACTCCTCCCCTAGCATCACTTGATCTTCATCAACCCCTAGCCCCTTCTACACTGCTGATTTTTGAGACCAATCACTCATGCCGAGATCAGACGCAGCAGCGATCGTCAATGCAGCGGCAGTGCAGGTCGACCACGTCACCACAGCGATGGAGCGCGAGGCCGCGCGCGACCGCCAGCTGGCCAGAGCAGGCACCACTGCAGTCGCTGCTGCTCCGTCGCACGCGGCGGCCGACGAACGCGCGGCGCTCGAGGCAGAGATTGCCCAGCTGCGCCGCGAGATTGCCGGAATGGAGCGAGTGCTGCTCGACCAGGACGACGCTGCCGAGCGCGATCGCCAGAGCAACATCGAAGCAGTCATGTATGCAAAAGCATTGTGTGTGTGTGTGTGGTGTGGTGTGGGGTGCGTGGGGCTTGGAGTGAGGGGTTGGACGAAAACGCTTCCGCTCACTTTGTGTTTCAGGCAGCAGCTCCTCCGCTCGAGCAACCACCAGCTGCAGCGTGAACTCACTGCCGAGATCAGTGCAGCAGCACAACGGCGAGATACTGGCCACGACGGAAGCGGCGAAGCTGGCTCTGCGTCAGTGCTTGGACTGGGACAGGTCAGTTTGCGAGGGGGTTTGTTTTGGCGCCAAAATTGAAATTGAATGCTCGAGGATTCACTCTGTCGGGGCATTGCTCATGCATGTCAAGATGGAGCTTGTCAACGACAACACTCGGTGCCGAAGCTTGTTGAGCTCGTTTGGGGGCGATGTATTTGTAAAATTCCCCCGACACTGACATGGTTGTTGTTCCTTTGCTTTTTTTTTGTTTTTCATTGCATCCATGCCCAGTTGAAGGCGCTCGCGACGTTCACGGGAATCACGTTCCAGCAAGCATCGAGTGTCGTCGAGCCAGACACAGAGCCAAATAGTAGGGCCGCTTTTTTGGTGTTGTTGAGACGTTGAGTGAATGTTGCACGCTCAAACTGATCTGTGCGTTTCCTCTTTTCCAGAGTGGTGCCGAACATACTCTCTGCGAGGCACTTGCCATGATCTTAGCTTTGACTTGACGTTCCGAGTTCTCGAGCCAGACATGGTGATTAGCGACCTGGCGGTCGATGTGCCGGAGGAGGCGCGTATAGAGTTGCGAGATTTTCTCGATTCGTACGTTGTTCATGTGATTTTTGAGCTGGTGCATTGGCGCTGTGCTAGGACATTGTATCGCGGCGCTCTAGACATGCTCTCTTCTCACTGCCCTTCCCTCCTACGAATCGCAGAGTCGAAAAAGAAAGGTCGCTGCAGGCGTTCTTCCACGGATTTGTTCAGTACGCCGAGTGGAATGCGCAGCGCCAGGTCTTGTTTTATGCAATGTACGAGCGCTATCCAGCACAAATCACCCTACCACATGGAGTTCGATGTGGTCCAGTATTGAATATCAAGCCGTTTCCAGCATTCAAGTAAAATGTTGCGTTGCGTTGTTTGATGATTTTAGGGAATTGCCCGTCGCTGCCACTGCTCACCGGTTTGCTGTTTTACCTCTGCAGGTTTGCTGTTTCGTTGATTTGGATTATGACTGTGCTTCCGAGTGGGCACGTACGATGCACAATTCATTTACGGGCGCGCAAGACCGATGAGTGTAAGAATGCTTGCGCGTTGGTTGTGATTCTCGCGCCCAATTGAGCGTCGGGCACTCGCAGGCTGCAGTTGCTAACATTTGTACCTCTTCACGATGATGCCTGTTGGTCCACGGCTCCTTCAGTGACCAAAGCCGACAAGGTCTCGCTCGACGCCCTTCCCGACGAATTCCAGCAGCTCATCCGAGCACGAGGGCTTCAATCGGCCGTTGAGCAAGTAATTGAGGTTCTCTGTGGTCCTGCATGAGCTGAATGTGTGCTTGTTTCAATGTACACGCCAAATGGAAGTGTTGAAAACTGAGTTGCAGTCAGTCCTCTTTTGTTCCTCTTCGTCGGCTTCCTTTCAGTTTGACCACCGCTGGAGTTTTTCTTCTTCTTTCTTCCTTCTTCCATCTTCAGACTTGAATGAGCGACGAGCAACGATCGCTGCTTGACGGCGGTGTCAACGGCGGCCACGAGGGTCTTTCCAAGTCTGGCGCACGAGCCAACGGTTTGTACTTTTCCCACTGTTGTTGCATTTGAGCCCAGCGTCTTCCGTCTTCCGTCTTCCGTCTTCCGTCTTCCGTCTTCTTCATTCTGGCCTCTTCCTTCCTTGTCATTCGCCTCACGATAGCACGATTGATGATGATTCATGTTGACGGCGGTGGATGGATTGAGCTGGACTTGCATACATGCGCGTCCTGTTTGAATTTGCATTGCATTGGGGCGCTCTGTCTTCCACCACAGTCCACAGTGCGAAAACCCACCCTCCGTCCTCGCTCTTTCACTCACTGGCGATGTATCATCACTTTGGCTCGCAGGCTACAGTCCAATGGTCGCCTACGCATTCACCGTCAACATGATCATTGGCGCAGGTAAGCAGCTCCTCACCTCTACTACACACTCCACCCACCATACGTCGCTCGACCCCCCCCCCCTTTCGTCCATTCGATCAAGCCAGGTTTCAATATCACTGCCCGTCGGAAGCCAACCACGACTCCAAACCGGCACCCTTGATACCGGGACGTCGCTGCGAGGGGCGAATGCCCTTCCATGCCACAAATGCGCATCAAGCCAACCAACCACACCACAGGTCTGAAACTATCCTGAAACTCACAATCAACTTCATTCGGGTTGTTTTGTGTTTTGGAACAAAAAAAACAGGCATTCTCGGGTTGCCGTTCGCATTCTACAACGGTGGCGTGGTGCTGAGCATCATCCTGCTGTTCATTGCCAGCTTCCTGTGCTTTGTCACGCTGTGCTTTCTGATCGAGGCATGTGCACGCGCGGAGGCGTTCGCGGACACCCTCGATGGGTTTGCCGAGCCAATGGCAATCAACGATCGCAATGACAGCGAGCACGCTGCGCTCGTCAGGCCTGCCGCGTCGTCGGCAACTAACCGCCTGTCGTCGCACGGCACGTTCAGCTCATCCTACTCTGCCAGACTCGCCGCGTCCAATTCCGCAGTGTCGTCCGCGCAGGCGGCAGAAGAGCTCGCCATGGTGCAAGAGCGCATGACGATCGGCTACTCTGGTCGCAAGTTTGAGGTCAGCGAGCTGTGTGGGCTGTTCTTGGCCATCTACGTCGAGCCGAGCTCGTGGTGGGCTCGCTTTGCCGATGCAAACGGCTTCATCCACCCCGTCCGGCGCTTTTACGAGCTCTCCATCTTTTTGTACAACTGCGGCGCAATGTGGCTGTACAGCTCCATCTTTGCCTCGGCGCTTTCGGTGGTCATTCCGCTCACGTTCCTTTCGGGCTACCATTCCGTCCAGCCTGATATCGGCACTGTCTGCCAGACGGTCACGTCCTCGGGCGCCGACGCGTACTGCGTCCACGCATACTACTTTTTCCTTGCCCTCTATGCCACCATCATGATTCCGATTGTGTGTCTCGACCTCACGGCCCAGCGCAAGCTGCAAATGTCTCTGACTCTGTTCGCTTTCTTTTGCATGATTGTCATGATCATTACGGTGCTCGTCGCTGTGGACCACGCGCCCTACTCGACCGCCCTGCCCAACGTCAGCACTTCGGCCCCGTACTTTGACACGTCTCGATTGTTTGAGATTAGCGGATTTGGCAAGATTTTCACGACGGCCATTGTCGCGCAGGTCGCTCACCCAGGTGCGCCTGGCTTTGTTGTGCTCGTCCGCGATAAGATGAAGACGCGCCGCATCTTTGGCGCCGCGTTGAGCTCCACCTTCCTGTTTTACGCTCTCCTGTCGGCACTCTGCGCCATGTACTTTTCCGACAGTGTGCAAAGCGTTGTGACCCTAAACTGGAAGACCTACTCTGGCGAAGCCTCGACTGGTGAGTCGACCCCAGTGTGGGCGCAGGTCGTCTCCTACCTCATTGTGCTCTTCCCGACCATCACCGTCAGTGCCGCCTTCCCGCTGTATGCGATTTCCCTCGCCGAGTCCCTGGCGAACGCTGCACCAGCATCCCTCCTGCAAAAGATTTCCCGCAAGAAGCTCAACTATGTTTTGCGCATTAGTCTCGCGCTGCTGGCCATTGGCGGTGCCGCGTTGGTCCGAGACGTGAGCAAAGGTGAGGATGTTTGTTGTAGCTGTTGCGTTTCTGTTTCGGCTTTTTTTTTTTTGGGGGGGGGGGCTGTGGCATTGTGCGCTAACTGGTTTTCGTCCTCCTCCTAGTGCTCGAGTTTGAAGGCCTGTTCGGGTTTGTTTTGGCCTTCTTTGCGCCATGTCTGTTGCAATACTTCTCCAAGCGTGTGTGCATCCGAAGAGTAAGAAGATGCTGCTGTTTTTGCGATCGCCTTTGGAGAACTCGAATGGCTTTTGCTTTGTGCGTTCTCACTCCAACATCCTTGTGCAATTCAGTTTGGCCCGGCAGCAGAAAAGACACCGTATTCTTGGCACTTTTCGCACGACGGATACGCCATCGGCATCATGGTAGTGACGTTTGGATGTTTTGTATACTCGCTATACACTGTCATTCTCGACTACTCAAGTTGATAATGGGGGCTGCTGTTATTTGCTCGAAATTGTGATTGTCGTTTCATGTACTCTCTTCCGTGACAAAAAAACACAACGTGCTATATTTTACAATTGTTCGTTTCTCGAAGATGTTAGTGTTGGGTTGTTGCAGAGATGGATGTGAACTTTCAAAAAGCAAGGGGAAGAACGAACAAGGACAAGCAGCAACTTAAAACGCCAAAGACAAAAAACATGTTGTTTTCAAACTGCTTTGCAGCAAAATACTGTCGTGTACTAGGGTGACTGATTGACTGCGCTTCAGAGAGTGTCGCTAGTCGTGCACGCCGTCCTCAAACCGACGACTGACGAAAGTCCTCGGGACCCCACTTGTTCTGGATGATCGGCTCCTCGAGCTGGATGTTGGACATGTCAAACTCCTTGTGAGGCCTCCAAAGCCCGGCCATGTGGTGCGACTTGGACTCGGCGACTGTTTTGGAAGTTTTCGTGCTGGTGGATTTGACGGTAGACGTATGCACCGGCGGAGGCTTCGGGGTGATCATGCGCGTGCCAATGATCGAGCCAGCCGAAGCGCCCTTGGCAACATTCTCAGTCACGACGCGCGCCTCGGGAATGTCCTCTGGGAGCACATTCACCATCACCTTGATGGGCTTGATCTCGGTGGGAATCCACGACGCAATGGGCTTTCTTGCCTTGACCAGCTCGGCGCGCTGGCGAAGCAGATCGGCCTCCTGCACCTCGAGCTCCAGGCGTTGCATCTCGGCGGCGGCGAGATCTGTGCCCTCCTGGTGGCGCTGGATGAGTTGCAGCGCATACTCGCGCTTCTTTTGCTGCAAGAGCACGTCTGCTTTCGCTTGCGCGCGCAGCGCCTCCTTCTGCAGAACGTCGTTGTGCTTGAGCGAACGCTGGCGTTCGAGCTCTTGCTCTTCAGTCCGGAGCTTTTCGCGCTCGTCGAGCAACTCCTTTTCCTTGGCTTGAGCTTCCTATAGCAGTGAGTGTTGTCGTTGGCACAGGTGAGGAGCAAAGGTCTTAAAATGTGCAGGTTGCGTTTTTTTGTTTGTTTTGTTTGTTTGTGAAACTGGCTGTGAGAGTTGTTTTGCTTTGGTTGCTGAGTGGATTACTCAGAATGCAGGCAAGCAAGTCTGTTCTATGAAAAGAATTCGACATGTTCGCACATGCGTTTTGGTGCATTCGTCTCAGATCGCCGTGAAAATACAGGTCAAGATGAACGCTCCGCTTCCCTTCCGTTTCGCCTCCGTTGCGCTCCCGTCGCGTCGATCAGACCAACATTGTTGGCACCCCCCCCTCTGCACCCGCATTTCGAATGCACTCACCTGCTCTAGCAGGACGGTGCTGTCGCGCATCTGCTCGGCCTGGAACCTCAGGTCTTTGTGGATTTGCGCCGCCTCGAGCGCAGCCCGCTTGCCGATTGCGGCACGTCGCGTAATGGTGTCGGCTTCTTCCAGCAGCTTCTGGACATCAATTTCCGAGGCACTGGTAGAGTTCATTTGCGGGATGTTGCTGCTGGCGTTGGCCTTGTCGAACTTTGGCATGCGCGAGCGAATTTGGTAGCCGGAGCCGGTTTCGACCTCGTCGATCGTCGCGTCATCGCCACCGAGGTGCGGCTGGTTTTGCTCAATGACTGGCATGGCTGTGGTTTCTGGTTTGTCAAAACAACAAAATATGACTGGACTTGGCCGCTTCGTCGCCGTGCTGATCCGTTCCGTTCATTTTCCGTATGTCGCGTTTTGTTTGTTTGTTCGTTTGCTTTGATTTCACCAAACGCATCAACAAACAATTTTAGAAATCTTAGAAATCTTAGAAATCTACAATAAATGCTTGCTGTGCTCAGTCCAATCTCAATCGACATCCAGTTTGTTGTTATTGACATGTCGCAAGTCAAGCGCGTGGTGCTGGTGCTGCCGGCAATCACATTCGGACTCGGCGTGTGGCAAGTCCAGCGGCTCAAGTGGAAGGAAGGCATTGTCGCTGAAATGGAGGCCAAGCAGCAGGCGACGCCACAGCCATTCGACCTCAGGTGAGCAGCGAGAGCGGAGAGCAGAGAGCAGAGAGAGTAGTAGTGTGAGAGCGAGTTAGGTTAAGATTGAGAGTGCCAGCGAGCAGATCGCGTCGGCTCGCTCACCCCAAGGCAAACGAGCGCCATTCTTGAGTCTCATCAGTCAAGAAGAGTGCTTCATCATTTCAACGTGGCTGGGAGAGCGACGGTGGTGGCTGGCTGCAGTTTGAGATCGCTCTTGCGACGAAGGTTGAGAATCATGCTGACATGAATGATGCTGCTCTTTGTCAATGACGCACAGCCTTGCTCAAGAAGACACGCTCGACCAGTATGCATATTCAAGATTCAACGTGAAGGGATCGTTCGATCACGAGCGCGAGATTTACATTGGACCAAGGCGCGAAACGAACGCACCGCCGCAATCCGACCTCGGATTTCAAGTCGTCACTGCGTTTAAGATGAGGTGAGGTGTGGATGATGGAGTGGATGATCGGGCGAGGTAGTTTAGCTGCTTCGAGAGCTGCACCGGTGGGCGAATTGCGATGTGCCATCTCAAGTCGCTCACGATCAAGGGACTTTGCTTGTTTGCCTTTGGCCAACACACCTGGTTTGTGCAGTGACACTGGCAAGTGGGTTCTTATCAACCGAGGCTGGGTTCCTCGTGAGAAGGAGCTGCCTCAGGCGCGCCCAGAAACACTTGTAAGGCGGGCGATTTTGGACTTGCTCGAATTGCAAAGAGAAAAAAAAAGGGGGTGTGCTCGCGTTGCCTGGCGACTGACCTTTGCTTGATCACTTTGACACGTTGACTGCTTTAGATCGTCGGCGAGCAACAAATGACCGCCGTGTTGCGTCCAATTGAAAAGGCAAGCTTTCCAATCAAATCGAACGACTTTTGTTTCGTTTCTCGGCTCATGACAATTTACACAACACCCCCCCCCCCCGGCTCTCCGCATTTGCTCCTTGCTTGTCCCTTGCAGAAGAGCAAATTCATTAAACTCGACGGCAGCGGAAGTAAGCGCATGATTGTCGCAGACATTCCTCGAATGGCACAAATCCTTGACACAGAGCCTGTCATGCTGGATGTCACGGCTGGTACGTTCTTCCGTGTGCCGCCTTGCTTTCGTGTTATGCTGCTTTGAAAGTGCATGCACAATGGCAACACGTCGAATTGACCCAACACCATCGTTTTTGTCCAGACAACTGGCGATTTGGCACGCTTCCGATTCCTGGACAAACCCGCGTGACTGTCCGCAACGAGCACATGCAATACGCACTCACCTGGTTTACGCTGACTGCGGCCATGGGTCTGATGTTCTGGAAAGCGCGATGATTGCTGTTGAGATTTGTGTTTTCGTGTTTTTGTCTTTGTGAGCAGTTACAGCACATCCCCCGCCCCCTTCCGCTTCTTCTAGATCATTCCACTCCATCTTGATTTGCAGGACCATGATTCCGCCCAGCGTGTGAGGACTGTTGTTGATTCGCACTCTCAACGTTGAATTCAATCCACTTTTTTTTATCTTTTTTTGTTTGATCTGTTTCTTGGCAGTTTTCATCGCAATGTCTCACCAACAGCCGCTGTCTAGCACTGGCTCTGGCTCTGGCTCTGGCTCGGGTCCACAGGCGCCCGCGACGGACGTACCAGCATCCTCAGCACCCACGGCCGCCCCTCCAGCGGCTGCTGCGCCTTCGCTGGCACAGAGCGCAATGTCTCGGTTTGCGCAAGCGTTTGGCTTTATCGACTCGTCGCTGGGCAGTTTGCTCAACAACAACAGCAGTCAGTCAAGCAGCTCGAGCGCCTCGTCAGACCCAGCCAAGCAGCAGCAGCAGCAGCAGCAGCAGCAGCAGCAGGCGTCGAAAGGTCTGCCAGCCACCAAGCAGCAGCAGCAGCAGCAGCAGCCTCACTCGTCACAGTCGCCGCCGACAGTCATTGTCGTTGAAACCGCAGCGCCAACCACCGCATCTGCGCAGTCGAGCAGCGGCAGGACCAGCGACCCGTCCACAGCTACCACCAGCAGCAGCCCGATGGCGAGCAAGCCGCGGGCGTCGAGCGGCGAGCTGCCGACGTCACTCTCGGCAGGGTCGAGCAGCGCTGGGCTGCAGTTTGGAATGATGCGCCAGCGCAGCAGGTCGGAGACGCGCACCGCCCCGCCCGTCGCACTCAGCCCAGTGTCTGCAACAGCCAGCAGCAGCAGCAGTGTTGGCTCGGGACTGAACACGGTGGGCGCAGCAGCGCAGACGCAGACGCAGAAGCCGTCGTTGCGGTTGATTCGTGAGGCTCGGGTGGACGAGGTCACCCAGAATCAGGCTCAGGATCAGGATCAGCAACAACAGCAACAACAACCACGGCCGCTCCACCGACACCACCCAGCACAGGCGCCTCTTGAAGTCGAGGCACTGGCGGCAATGGGCGCCGCGCAGGACGGCTCCACAAAGAGCGCGCGCGACACGCTTCGGTCGTTTTGGATTACAGCCAAGCAGCGCGAGCAGAAACGCTCAGAGGCAATGTCGCGGTCTGCGGCCATTCGTCCAAACCGAAGCAGTGGTAATCTCATGTCGCTGCCGTCCTTCTCGGAAGGTGCGCCCGACAAGATTCGCTTGCCTGACGACATTTGCTCGCCCTGGGTTGACCGAGAGGCATTTTCGGATCACCTGAAGGGCGCGTGCGCACTCCGCGCTGAGCAGGTTGGTCTTTTTTGTTCTTGTTGTTGCTGTTGTTGTTTGCTTGTTTATCGTGATGGTTGGAATTTCAGGTATCATGAAACCATGCACTTGACTGACCTGCAAAACTTGTCATTTTCACGCTTGATTCCTCCACAGGTCGCTCGCTCGGTCTGGCCAGCAGACAACGGACTGTTTGGCCTGGCTCCGGAAAAGACCAAGCAAATCCTCCGCCATGGCGTCCCGTACGAGCACCGTCACTGGGTCTGGCCGAGGTTGCTCAACATTTCACTCGCCGACTTGGCGGCGGTGGAGCAGGCGTACCTGAATACCGCCTGGCGACTGTTTGGCGAACCCTCAAAGCCCGTCCCAACAAGTACCAAGACGGGCGCTGGCCATCACAACTTGCACCACGGCACGCAGCAGCACGTGTACTCTGTGCCCTTGAACGAGTCGGCCTCGGTGCGTCTGCAGTTTCACATGGCATTGCTCCAAAACGCACCGCTGTTTGGGGCCAGCGCCGCGACCATCGATCGGTTTTGGCTCAACCAGTCGGGCAGGCTGATTGCGCGCCGCATTCTGTGCGTGATTGGCGATGCGCGTCCCGACCTCGTGCACTGCCCCATGCTGCCTCTTTTCGTGGCCGTGTTTATGCACTTTACCTCCGAAGCGCAGACATACGCATGTGTGATGATGCTGCTGAACTCGAAAAAGTTTGAAAACCTGTTCAGCTCGCACAAGCAAGTCGAGACGGTCGGAGGCACGATTGGCCAACTCGTCGAAAAGTACCTGCCCGATCTGTCGCGTTACATTGGGCACATTGACTCTGAGAATGAGCGCTTTGAAATGCTGGTCGACAAGTGGATTCTCTGGTTTACCGAGCTCTTGCCCTTCCCTGCGATTTCGGCCATCATTGACTGCTACCTCAACGAAGGGCCGAAAATCCTCTATCGCGTGTCGATTGCCATTCTGGCCGCGTCTGAATCGCGCGCCTACGAGTCTGCCACCATGGCCGGCCTGGCCAAGACAGTCACGGACACGGTCAAACATTTGCAGCGTGTCGACCAGCTGGTCCGCATGAGCTTTCGCTTGTCCATGTCGAGAAGGCACGTCGAAGCTGCAGCGGCACAGTTCCTGGACAGGCAAAGCAAAGGCAAGGTGCAAAAGCAACAGCAGCAGCAGCAACAACAACAGCAGCAACAACAAAAGAAGGAGCAGCAACAGGCAGCCACGACTGAGGTGGTGCATGCACGCGCCACGCGCAGCGCATCGACCACCAGCGAGAGCGAAGAGGCAGTCCTTGCGCGCGAGTTCTCTCACAAGCCACGCCCGACCATCCAGGCCCCGAGCCCACTTCCAGGAGGGCTTTCGACTCCGCCTGCACTGGTCTCTGACGAGCTGCTGACAGACGATGACATGCAGGTGCTCTGGGCGTGGATTCCGTTGCGCTTCCGTATTTCCAACCTTGAGCGTTTGTACACGACCGCGACCGACGGCTACAGCCTCAAGACCCTCTATCTCAAGTGTCAGGATGCAGCGCCGACGCTTCTCGTCTTCAAGACGGCCGAGGGCGCCATCTTTGGTGCGTTCGCCTCGCATCCCTGGACGGATCGCCACAACACGCGCGCCTTCTTTGGAAGCGGCGAGTCGTTCGTCTTCACCCTGCGACCGGCTGCTCGCAAGTTCCCGTGGGTCGGCATCAGCGCTCCTCTCAACATGAAGGTCGACGACTACTTTTTGCACGCCACCAACGAAAACCTGGTCATTGGCGGCGGCGGCACGGACAATGCCATCTTCCTCGACTCGGAGCTCAATAGCGGAACCACGGGGCGATGCACAACCTTCGACAATGAGCCCTTGACTGGCGGTCCTTCGAGCTTCAAGTGTGTAGTGGTTGAAGCCCATGCATTTATCGATTATTGAGTGTTTGTTCTTTTGTGTGTTCCACTCGTTTGTTTGGTTGTTCGTGGGGTGAGCGTCTCTGATTGTGAGTGTGTGTATGTGTGAGTAATTGTTCGTTTGTACCACAATAAGCAACCTTTTCTTGTTCACCCCACTCTCCTTGTTCAGAACTCAAAACGCCAAACGTCCCAAAAAGAACTCGTGCGACTTTGTTTTTTTCGATTTTTTTCGTTCGGGCTTTTTTCAAGAGTTTGTCGTCATGCCACGTTGGTCGATTCCAGTGCGCGCGGCCGCAACTGCCGTCGGGGAAGCAGCGGCGGTCAAGGCAGCATCTGCTGCAGCGACGCCAGCATCGAGCGAGGCAAGCGCGACCGTCGGCACCAGGGCAAAGCGCAGGGCAAGCGTCGATGCTTCACCCTCCCGTAAGCCAGCGTTCTCTTGCTCCTGTAGCCATTCCCTTCGAAGCGCGCTCCACTGTTTGTTATTTTTCGACTATGTTGGTGTTGCTTTTGTCGTTTGGGCTCCCTGGCGGGTGAAGGCGCCCGAGTAGTGCACTTGCTTGGGCTTTAAGCAATGCGATGCGATACTACTCACACAGTCTGCCACAAATTTTGCTTGCTTCTCACTTTGATGGGTGCATTTTTTGGTTGAACATGGTCTATTGCAATCATCCAGACCAACCCAAGCACGCGAGACAAGAGTCCGACGCGGACGGTGACACGGATCAAAATCCCTCGCCTCCATCGTCCAACCCGTTGCTCCAGCTGGGCTCGTTGCTGCACGCACCTCCATACGTGACCAAACCCAAGATGGTGGACGAACGGCGCATCCGACGAATTTTGCCAACTGGAGCGGACGCTTCAGCACCTCCCATGCCGATTCCGAGCGGACACGATGGAGTGTTGTACTGGATGAGTCGCGATCAGCGCGTGCAAGGTCAGTATGCATGGCTGCAGGTTGTGTGTGTCAGCAGCTTATTTCACGTGTCTGTTGGTGTGCAGACAACTGGGCGCTGATCTACGCGCAGCAACTCGCCATTCAGCACCGAGTTCCATTGTTTGTCGGATTCTGTCTTGTCCCACACTTTCTGGATGCTACAATTCGACAATACGATTTTATGATGGAAGGATTGCGTGAGGTTGAAACTGTAAGCGAGCACCGAGGGGGTGTGGGATTTACATGTGGTGGTGAAAAGCCGGTCTTGTTTATTGTATTCTGTGCCTTTCTTTCAAACAGGCGCTGCGTGGCTTGAACATTTCCTTTCACCTCTTTACGGGAACCGCGGCAGAGCACCTGCCAGGCTTTGTCGAATCAAAGCGACTTGGCGCTGTGGTGACGGATTTCTCGCCCGTGCGAGTCATCCAACGCTGGACCACCGAGCTGGCGAATAGCTTGGCCCAAACGACAATCGCGACCACCGGTGCCACCCAGTCACATACTGGAATTCCGCTCATCCAGCTCGATGCTCACAACGTCGTCCCTTGCTGGCACGCTTCGCCCAAGCTCGAGTACGCAGCAAGGACAATCCGCCCCAAGCTCCACAAACTGTTGAGTGAGTTTCTCACCGAGTTTCCAGAGGTTGCAGCTCACCCCTGTTCGGCTCGCCAATCACCGTCATCGCCACAGTCTGCTCGCGCCAGTTCCGCTGCTTCCAGCAACGCCCACTTCCAATCGGGCCTGTCTGCGCCGGTTGATTGGGACGCGGCGCGTGCGTCGCTCCAAGTGAACCGGACCATTACCGCTGTGCCCGACATTGTCCCTGGCACGCGGGCTGGCATGACTACGCTGCGCACGTTTGTGGAGCAGCGAATGCGGTACTTTGGCGCAGTCCGCAACGACCCAAACGAGCGCGTGCTGTCCAACCTGTCGCCCTACTTTCACTTTGGTCAGATTGCGCCGCAGCGCGCCATTCTCGTTGCGTATGCAGCCCATGCTCGATGTCGTGAGTCGGTTGATGTGTTTGTCGAGGAAGCGCTCGTCCGTCGCGAGCTGTCGGACAACTTTTGCTTTTACAACCCCAACTACGACTCGATCGCAGGCGCTTCGGCTTGGGCGCAAGAAACGCTGCAAGCACACGCTGGAGATGCCCGTGAGTTTGTCTACACTGAAGAGGAGCTCGAGTCGGCCACGACGCACGACTTGCTCTGGAATGCGGCGCAGCTCGAGATGGTGCGCGAGGGCAAAATGCACGGTTTCATGCGCATGTACTGGGCCAAGAAAATCCTCGAGTGGACTGCGAGTCCGAGCGAGGCCCTCCGCATTGCCATTCATCTAAACGACAAGTACAATCTGGATGGCCGGGATCCCAACGGCTATGTCGGTACGAGGCGCACAGCCAATGTTTTCAATGTTTCGAAGAGTGGGCGGGGAAAAAAAAACCCTCACTTTTCGCTTTGCGGGTTTTTTGTGCGATGTTTTGCATTTGCTGTCTTGATCTCTACAGGTTGCATGTGGTCCATCTGCGGCATCCACGACCAGGGCTGGGGAGAGCGTGTACGTGTGCGATCGATTTCGTCTGGTTGTTTGTTGGTTGATGCACGAGACTGCGCGTTGTTTCTGTTTGGAGAACTGATCACGACTCTCTTTTGTGGGTTTTTTTTTCGTGGTTGCACTTCCCTTCTTCGCTACAATCCTTTCACACTTCCATAGCCCATCTTTGGCAAGATTCGATTCATGAACCTGAAAGGATGCCAGCGCAAGTTTGACGTGGCAAAGTACACTGCAAGATTTCCGTCGACGCCATCGTCCCAGCAGGCTGCCAAACGGCGCGGAGCTGCGGCTGGAGGCATCGATCGCGGCTCGAATTATGCACGAGCGACGACGACCACCTCCAACCGCAGCACGTCGTGAGCGAAACCGGCCCACATGTTTGTCCTTCGACTTTTTGTGTTTTTTGTGTTTTTCCGGTTTTTTTGGCTCTCCTGATTAAAAGGCCAACTTTCCCGAGTTGGCAAAAACCACCAAACCCCCGCTTGCATGGTCCGCTGATAATTGAAGGCCTGACATGTGGGTGACATTTGCTCGCCCTCAGAAAAAAAAGCCACGGCTCGGGGCAGAGTGCGGGGCGTGGTGTGTTTTTGTGGCTTTTCCTAATCCAATCCGGAACCGCAGCCACAAACACACACAAGGGCACTGTTACGAACTGCACTCCATCCCTAATCGGTCTTCCCCCTCATTCTTCACTATATTCATAGCAAACGACACTTCCGCATACGTTTCGTACGCTTCAGTAGTGATTCTAGATCTAGGTTCAGGCAGCAGCCGCACATCGGCTTTTTTTTTTTTTTTTTTTTTTGCACTTTTTCCTTTTTGCTTTTTTTCTCATTGTGGTCCGTTTCATTATCGCTTTAATCGCTCTCTGCAACATCAAACACAGCAAACGAACCCGTCACCAATGCTCAAAACTCCCCCGCAGCACTTGCGACTCGAGTCTCTGATCGGCGCATGACCAGAGTTGCACCATGTCGCGTGTTGTTATTTTGAGTTTTGTTGCGCTCGATGGCCTCATCATTTTGTGATTTATTATTATTTATTGTTTATTTTTTCGCGCTTTTTTTTTTTTTTGGGAGGGTTGTTCGCCAGACCGCAGCCAACTGCATGCATGCCTCATGTACATGGCTTCAAAATGAAGGCAAAGCCATCGAAAAGGGGTGCGAAAAGGCCGTCGCCCCTTCCCCAAACCGTTGCAGAGACCTTCCCCAAATGCAAACTCAAGTCAGCCGCTAAATAAAACCCAAGCAGCTGCCGTCGCTGCTATTTTCAAAAAAACACACAAAAAAACTCACTCACTCACTCACGCATCACTCGCATCGATCGAAAACGCCAATGATTGTTATTACTGTGAATGCATCAACGTGTCCTGTTTTTTTTTTTTTCCTTTTTTTTTTTCTTTTTTTTTGCGTCTTTCACCGCTTCATTTTGTCCGCGCTTCACATGATCCACTGCCAACCTCGCTCGACCTCCTTTCTCCTACCCCCATGTTTGCTGCTTGCGATGAGATGCATTTTGCGCATGACTCGTATTTACTCTCATTTTGAGTCGCAGAATCCTAATTTGGCGCGTCATTCGTCCTTTGACCCCCCTTTTTTTTCTTTTTTCTTTTTTTCGAGCAGGCGACACCTCACTATTTTCCCCTTCTCTTCCTTCCCCTTGTTCACCTGATTGTCGGCAGCTCTGTTGCTCGCAACGATTATCATCATCAGAACAAAACAAGCCTTTTTGTTTTTCTTCCAAGCTCAACACAAAATTCGCCATGGAACTCCCCTTGGAAGCGCAGATGCGTGCAGGCATACCGTTCACCTTTGCTAGCCTGACTGCGACCACCGTGACAGCGGCAGCCGACAAGGCAGGCGTGACGACGTCCACCACCACCGGCTCGTCCCCCCAGCGCGGCCGCCCCTCTGGCTCCCGCTCGGCCAACCATGCTCCTGAGTCCCGCACCGCCACCAGCAAGCGCCAGCGACTGGTACGTGAGCCCCCCGTTCAGCTTTGGGTTCTCTTTTTTCGTTTTTTTTCTTTTTTTTATTATTTTTATTATTATTTTTTTTAATCGTCCAATCCATTGTAACTTGGGTCATGTTCCTTTTTTTTTTTCTTTTTTTTTTTTTCTTTCGTCCTCTCTCTCTCTCTCTCTCCCCAACCCCGCTTGCTTACGACCTCCAACTCTGCAAAACTCTTTTCCATCTCCTTCTGCACCTTCTCGCATGGCGCGAGTGTTGTTTGTGTCCGTTTTGGTTTTTTGTTTTTCGCTTCTTTTCGCACTGCCTGCGACATCTAAAAAAAAAAAAAAAAAAAAAAAGAGCGACATTTTCAAACCCCCATCACGCGACGAGGGTCGAAGTCGTTCATCGCACTTCCCAGCGCGCTCACACCATGACTCTCGGCGCTGTGCTGTCGACGTGGTGTTTTGTCATCCAGTGGTGCATGGTGCTACGAGCTGCAGCGTCTGGTGACGTCGAGTGGGACGTCCAAAAAAAACTGGAAAATGGAAAAGGGGCTGGGTGTGATCCACAAGCTGCCCCTTCACGACGACCTCGCCCTGATTTTTTTGTTCCCCTTTCTCTCCCGCTCTCTCTCCGTGTCTGGGCGCCCCCGCCCCCTTCCCCTCTGTTTGACCGAGTGGTGCTGATGCAATGTGGCTTTTCCCCCAAGGCTGTCGACAGCAGCGAGAAGCGAGAAACGAGCCAGCAAATGCACATTCAAAAAAAAAAAAAAAAAAAAAAGGAGAAGTTTGCTAATGCGAAAAAAAAAAAAACCGTCACAGCAACGCAACGGAGCTTCTGAATGACTACAGAAAGAGAGAAAGAGGGAGGGTTGAGACCACCCTGCTTGGTTTGACTCAATGACTTGGGAAATGGCCCCTTTGAAAACGGACCAGGTCACCGCAAAGTAGGCCTGGTCGTTCGTTGGTATTTTTTGGGTTTTTTTTTTTTTTTTTTTTTTGGTTTTGCGGAAGCTTCCAACAAATGACGGAGGCATGGCGATGACGCTCCTTCGCAACACGTCAAACGTACAACATGCGTGCATTGAGCGAGCGTGTATGCGTTGTCAGTGAGATGGTAGCACAGAGAGCGAAGGCGAGCGAAAAAAAAAAAAAAAAGAGCAGCGCTGGCCAGGCCCAAATGTATTTTCTTGTTGTTGGGCAGAAACCAAAAAAAAAAAAAAAAAAAAAAAAAAAAAGCGATCGATCGGAAGGAAGGGTTTTTAGGGTTTTTAGGAGTTTTTTTGCGGGTTGAGGGTTTGTGTGTTCTTTTCTTTTCTCTTTTGTGTTTTGACCCTGTTTTTTGTCTGTCGTCCGCTCTGCTTGCTCTGCCCCTGGTGTTGGGTTTTTGTTGGAAAGGGGGAGGGAGGGCAGGGCAAACTGCATTGCGTGGGGGGAGGGGTTGCAGCACTGACATTTTGGGGCATTCGCTTTTCGCATTGCAATGCGATTTTTCCTAAAAACCAGCAGTCACGCATCTGCAACAAAAAAAAAAAAAAAAAAAACACACAACCACAAATCAACTTGATAATGGTGTCTCACCGCACATTCACACATTGCATCCAGCGAACATTTGTTTGTTTTTGTGATGAGCGATTCGACACTGGAAAAACAACCCAAAAACAACCCATAAAAACAAAAACAAAAAAAAAAAAAAAATCCAACAAACCAAACAAACAAACAAAAAAAATCACAAAACGGGATACTGTCAGCCGAGTGAAATGACTCATCGATGATGAAGTTCGGGTCGATCATCATGAACATGTCGTCTTGCTTGTTGCATCTAGACCTGTTTGGCTGTGTTGATGAGACGTCGCTTTGCAATTGCACCTTCAACCCGACATTCCTTCAGTTGATGTTGTTGGATGGTATTTGTTTGTTGTTCTTGTTGCTGACTTTTGTTTTTGCCTGCCTGGCTGACTCAACTCGTTGATCAAAACGCAGGACGAAGACGCAGAGTCGGAAGACGAGGACTTTGACGAGGACGACACGTTGGATGACTCGGAAGAGGACTCGGACGAGCCCAAATCCAACCAGAAGCGCAAGCAGCAACAAGCACAGCAAGCACAAGCACAACAACCACAGCAGCAGCAACCACAGCAGCAAATGCAGCAAATGCAGCAAATGCAGCTGGCCCACCCTGCCTTGCCACACCCGCTCCTGCGCGATGGATCGAGCGACTCGACAGGATCCATCCCCAGGCCTGCGAGTATGACGCATTACATGGCGCCGAATGGCACTCCTCTGACCCGCGCGCAACAACGCGAGGCTGCTTCCATCGTCCGGAAGGTCAGCCACCGTGCCATTGAGCGCCGCCGTCGGACCAAGATCAACGAGCGTCTGCAAGCGTTGCGGGACTTGATTCCTGGCGGCGCTGGCGGTGGCTCGGCCATGCTGCACAAGGCCGTCGTGCTCGACAAGGTGCTCATGTACATGGAAGCCCTCGTCAAGGACAATGCCATTCTCCGCGAGCAAGTCGTCAAGCTGGGCGGCACTCCCGAGCCTGCGACCATGGTGGCCGAGATTTCGGCTGCCACGACCGCCAAACTCGAGTCGCAAGGGTCTGAGTCGCCCGTCCAAGTCATGAAGATTGTCGTGTCCCCGCCGCCTGCGCGAATCCAACCCAAGGGCGACGCACAGCAGCCGCAGCCGCAGCAGCAGCAGCAGCAGCAACTCACACCTCAACCACAGCCGCAGTTGCCCCAACGCCCTCAACAGCAGCCACAACAACAACAGCAGCAGCAGCAGCAGCAGCAACAACAACAACAACTACAACATCAGCAGCAGCAGCAACAACAACCTCCGATGCAGTTGCTCCAGCACATGCCTGCGATGGGCATGCCCATTTCGCAACACCTGTCCCCCATGATGCCGTTCCAGGCTCAGCCCCAGCAACAACAACAACAGCAGCCACAACAGCAACAACAGCAGCAGCAACCACCTCAGCAGCTGATGATGCAGCAGCCTTCTGGTCCGCAAGCTCCGCAGCAGATGATGCAGCCCATGTACGCCCAGCCGCATCACGCATACATGCCGATGATGCAGATGCCCATGCCAGGCATGCAGTACTCTGCCCCTCCGTCGCAGCCGATGATGATGCAGCCAATGCCCTACATGCAAACCCTCTCCCAACAGCCCCAGGCTGCCCAGTCGTTCGGCTACGTCATGCAAGACTCGGCCATGTACATGCAAAACCGCGCACCTCAGCCAATGCTGCCACCTCAACAACCATCATCACAGCAACAACAGCCACAACAGCAGCAACAACAACAACAGCAGCAGCAACTGCAGCAAGCACCAGGGCAACACTTTGACGCTGCACAAGGCCTGTTGCGTCTTGCATAAGGCAACGTCTGTTATTTCTGCTCTCCTCCTCCTCCTCTTCTGCCTCCTCGTAAAATCAAACCCCCAAAAACACTTTTGCTCGAGCGACCGCCATTTCAAGCACACCCGCTGCTTGTCTGCAAAGGTTTTCAGTTTGTCAATGCGTTTTCGTTACTTGACTCGCGCGTTTTTTTACATTCTTCTTTTGTTTGAAAGCCTTCCCTTCGTCATGTTAATCGTCCCGATTTAGATTGTTCGTCGTCTTTGCTAGGTGTGTATCTGGCTGCCTTCTTTTGTTCTTCTTGTGTTGGTTTTGGACTCTTTCTGTGCATGCAATCTTCAATACATTCCTTCTCAAGTTCACGGATCTGATTCTAGAAATGCAGCAACCTTTGTTTAATCATATGCACGCCAAAGCAACATCTCAAAATCTCAAGCCTTGTTCGCAGAGGCGGGGCGGCCTTGTTTGAAAGTTGTCGCCAAAGTCTGCAGCTGGTCAAACATTTGATCTGCCTGAGAACCATCCAGCTTTAGCTTTTCAAACTCGACATAGCGACGTCCTGTGATGGTGAAACGGCTCTTGAACTTGATGGGCTGCTCGGTCTGCGGGGGCAGCGACGCAGAGCTCTGGTGGGACAGCCACACCAGGGCCTCAGCTCCGTTGAATGGCACAGTTGTCAGGTTGTGCAGGATTGAGCGCAGCTGTCCATCAACGACAGCAGCAGCAACAACAACAACAACAACAGCACGGAGTGAGCCAGAAGGTTCAAAAGGGGGGGGGGCGAATGACTCTAATACAAGTGGGGGCGCCCAACAACGAAACGCCGTCCCGTACCAAAAACAAGATTGGGATGAGAAGGGTCCAGACGATCGGATGCAAGAAACTCTCAGTCATCTGGGTCGTAACCAGGCCGGGGCACGTCACAAAAGAAGTGACGCCAGCGTTGACGCCAGCGCTTTGACGAGCAAGCTTGCGATTGATGCCCAGACTGGCGAGATCGATTGCGGCTTTAGAAGCTCCATACGGGTCGACACTGCCATGAGATGCCAAACAAAAATAACAGCCAACAGAAATGAGAATCAGATTTGGAAACGAGGCAGCAACAACAACCAAACAAAAAACCTAGAAGTTTACCCCTTGCGATGCTGAATGTCGGAAAGCACGAGGGAGCGCGGGTTGGCAGCGTCGCTGGACGTCCATACAATCTTTGCGCTGGGTTGCTTGGACAGGACTGGCAGCAGCTCTTGCGCAAGCATAAAGTGGCCAAGGACGTTGGATGCAAACACACCCGCAAGACCATCCGCTGTGTCAAAGTTGCTCTGCTTCAAGAAGCCTTCGCCAGTGACGAATCGACGCGCCAGCACAGTTGGCGACGCGATAAAGTTGCCCCAATTGATGCCGTTCACGGGCATGACGCCAGCGTTCAGGTAGAGCAAGTCGAGGCGCTTGAATCTGCCTCCAACGAAAAGAAAGAGGGGACGAAATCGAGTGAGTGAGTTTCGAGTGCATGTTGTCCGGTGACTGTGAGCACGACGATCCAGGTGCGTTTTGTGTCCGATTTCGGTTGACCCGAAGAGCTCCACCAAACCGCACAACTGACGATGCAATCCCGCAACTCGATTCGCAGGTCGCCGGTTGTCGGTCGATCAGTTTGTCGGTCGGTCGGTCGGTCGGTCGGTCGGTCAGGTTGTCGATCGGTCGACCGGTAATTCAAGCAATTTTGTGGCGTGATGGCGGAACGCGTGAATCTCGCGTGTTGCTTCAGCCAAAAAAAAAAAAAAAAAAAAAACGAGCGGCTTGTCGCTCACCTTGCTTGGAACTCGCGGCTTGCTTGGAGAATAGACTGCGGGCTTGCGACGTCGATCTGGAGGAGCTCGACGACGGGGCGGCCGCGCAAAGACGACGAGGACGAGGACGAGGACGAGGATGGTGAAGCGGGAGTGGCGTCGCTGGCGAGCAGCACGGCATCCCTCGCTTGGGTCGCCCTGGCAGGGTTGCGGCAGCCCAGGACGAGCGTAATGTGGCCGTCAAAGTCAGCAACGAGACGCTTGGCGAGCGCGAGACCGACGCCTGTGCACAAACAAACAAGAGAAGCAAACGACCGAAATTCACACCCAAACAATCACATAACGTGTCAAGGAAGAATAGTTGAAAAATCCAATGCAAATCTCAGACAAGCTGAGAGAATCAAGCAAGTCACGCCAAGCCAAGTCAAGGCAAGCAGGCAATTGTTCAACAGCCAACAAGCGAGCACAACAAGACAAAGAGCAGCGTGTGAGCGCGATATGAATTGGCGCCAGTGATCAGAACAACGGGCGAGTCTGAGTTGTTGCTCATTGTTGTTGTTGAAAACAAAAAAAAGAGAGACTGAGTTTTGACAATAAATACCCAAAAAGAGGGGGGGGGGGAAAGAAAGACGAAGGTGCACACAGGATGATTGACAAACCAAATACCCCGAGAGGCGATCGGAGAGTTGACGAAGTTTGGACGAGTGAGAAGTTGTCCGGTGTGTTGTTGTCGGGTGGCCGTTTGGTATCAAAGCAAGAAGGTGACACAGGCTTCATGCACTCACACAACCATGCACAGCAAGTCGTCCGCTCAACGAGCATCGAGAATGCCGATAAACTTTACAATTGGCTTTTTATTCTCAGAGCGACGTCTTCAAGATGCAATACAGATGCTGAGAACGCATTGCAACACACGAAAGCGAGCGTTGGCAGAGGGTGAACGCTTGAAGATGGCTCAAGAAGCCAGAAACAAGGGACGGCCCTACGGTCTCGTGCAGTTCAACAGGGCAGCCACGGAGCGCTGAACGTGGCGCGAGTGAAGGGTGTAGGTGTCGTTGGGATGGTACGCGAGAATGTTGATGTGGGTGGCGAGGAGCTTTTTGGTGAGGTCTTTCCCCAGAGCGCGGTGCACGATGTCAATGTGCAGAGCGCCGTGAGTGAGATCGCAGAGTGACTTGTGAACGGCAGATGTTGCGTTGTACAGTGCCAAATCGTCAATCAGGCGCTGGAGGGAGTCTGCCGTATCCTCGCGAAACTCTTCAAAGATCTGATTCACTTGTTGTCCTCTGCCGAGCTGTTTCGTGAGCCGATTGAGCAGAACAAAACGCCCGCCGGCAATCTCAGCAACCGCGCGTTTTGCCGCATCCTCGTTGACGCCACGATGCAGCAGAAAATCGACAGCTTGTTCGTCGGTGATATCACTCACTTCGGCAATGCGAGCACGAGTCATTGCTGACGATGCCTTGAGCTCAGGCAGATTCGAACCATCGCAGGTGACGAGAACAACATTGAGCAGCTGCTCGTCAGCAGCCGCCTTGGCAAAATCTTGAATCGCATGCAACAGTGCTGGACCCTGCTGAGCGATCTCGTCCACGGCGTCGATGACGAGCGTGGCAGGGTGACCGTGCTTGGTCTTGAACTGTTGCGCAACGTCCCTCAGAATGAGACTGAGCAACACCCAGCTCTTGAAGGGTTCTGCTGCCGATGTTACTTCATCCAGTTCAACACCACGGTCTTTCAAATAGCCTTCTGTGAAGGTGAACTGGTTGGGCTCAAACGCGAGAGACCGTGCCAGTAGACCCGGCATCGAGACTAACACCTCGCTTTTGACGATGTGGTAGACAATACCAGTGCTGTTGGCTCGGATGGCGTCGTGGACGGCGGTGGTCTTGCCGCAGCCTACTTCGCCAATGACGACCGTGTAGTCCTTCAACAGCGAGGGGCGCAGCACCCCTTGAAGCATAGCAACAGCATCTGGACGACTGACGTGGTATTTCTCGAAACGTGGGATGACGGAGCCGGCCTCGAAGCGTGCGAGCATGCGAGCTAGCACGACTTCGGGCGAGTGGGTCTTGGCGTCCATAATTGTCTTCTTGGCGTCCAGCACGTGCTGAGCAACAAAAGCCGCCACAACCAAAACGATGAATGTGGTGGAGACCGCGTTGGCGACCGCGCCGCCGATGAAACCGAACACACCCCGAAAAGTTGGCTGCTGCTGATCCGGGGCCGCAGCTGGAGCCGCAGCTGGGGCCGCCGACATTGCGGGATAAAACCAGGGAAAAGAAAAAAAAAACTAAAAACTGCGCTGTCATCTTTCTCAGCTTTGACAATCCATTGTCAACCCATAATGAGTTGAATAAACCATCGTTCGATTTGTATCATTGTTCTTCCAAGACGTTCCTGATGATGCTGCATTGTGCCGCTCTTCAAAGCGGTCTGAGTGTTTCAACGAGACAGGTGGTTTTTCCAGAGCCCATTGGTGATTTGATGATGAGCAGTAGCGAAAATGGAGCATCGAGTCAGTCTTGGTTTGGTTTTTGTAAATGCTGACTTACCAGAGTATGTCTGAGAGCCAGCGCGAGCTGTATGACAAAGTCAAGAATGAGCAAAGGATCGAGTAAGAGAAGCCCAAGTTGATTGTAACACAATGCTGCCAGCGTGCGTGTGTGTGTGTGTGTATGTGTGTGTGTGTGTGTGTGTGTGTGTGTGTGTGTGTGTGTGTGTGTGTGTGTGTGTGTGTGTGTGTGTGTGTGTGTGTGTGTGTGTGTGTGTGTGTGTGTGTGTGTGTGTGTGTGTGTGTGTGTGTGTGTGTGTGTGTGTGTGTGTGTGTGTGTGTGTGTGTGTGTGTGTGTGTGTGTGTGTGTGTGTGTGTGTGTGTTTGTGTGTGTGTGTGTGTGTGTGTGTGTGTGTGCTGACGAAATGGAGGAAACAGTTTGGATCGGGATCAGATTGGCGATGTTGGAGCACAAGCGGTTGCTGAGGCACTCAAAGTGAGCAGGACGCTGGTGTCCATCGAGTAAGTCATCTCACGTTGCCTGATGTATGTGAGTGGGTGATCAAGTAGAGACAGCAAGAGCGGCTCATTGATGGAGGAGATGTGGACAGCATGCGTGCGAATCAGATTGGCGCCGTTGGAGCGCGCGCGATTGCCGAGACACTCAAAGTGAACAAGACGGTGGTCGAGGTTGCGTGAGTCTCGTTTGAACTGATGCATGTGAGTGGTGATTGCAGTAGATGACAGTGAGAGTGCTCACTGATGGAGAGGGGCGGGCAGTCTGAGCCAGAATCAGATTGGCGATGCTGGAGCGCGGTCGATTGCTGAGACACTCAAAGTGAACACGAACCTGAGGTGGCTCACGTAAGTCATCTCACTTTTGCCGATGTATATGAGTGGGTGATTTCAGCAGCGGAAATCCAAAGTTCTCACTGATGCAGGCGATGAACAGCTTGAGCTCGAATCAGGTTGGCGATGCTGGAGCGCGGGCGATTGCTGCGACACTCAAAGTGAACACGACGCTGAAATATCTCTAGTAAGGCATCTCACTTGTACTGATGAATGTGGGTGGGTGACTTTAGCAGAAGGTATTCAGCGTGCTCACTGATGGAGGGTGTGCGGACAGTCTGTACCACAATCAAATTGGCGATGCTGGAGCGCAGGCGATCGCTGAGGCTCTCAAAGTGAACACGAACCTGATTTGGCTCCAGTAAGTCATCTCACGTTTACTGATGCATGTGAGGGATTCATAAAAATTCCGAATGCTCACTGATGGAGGGGATGGGCAGTCTGAAACTGAATCGGATTGGCGATGCTGGAGCACAAGCGATTGCAGCAGCACTCAGAGTGAACAAGACGCTGACTGAACTGACGTAAGTGCTTGGGTGCCTTGCTCGTCTGGGACATTGAGCCAGCATCATTCAGACCTTGCTACGTTGTCAACCTGCTCACACTTTGAACGGCAGTCTAGGGAGAAATTGCATTGGCAAAGTTGGCATTCGAGCGCTTGAAAAGGCACGCAAAGTCAACGGCATTCTGACTGAGCTTGAGTAGGTTGCTTGTTCTTGCCAATGAGAACCATTGATGCTCCGTCCATGTTCCTTGAACCAATACTCAATGGAAACGGCTCTCCTGATGGTTCCTTTATCTTTTGCTTGTTCATTGCACAGCGTCGAGGAACAGATAAACCCGCTTGCATTTTCCTTCCTTCCACGATTGACAACCTCTGAAGACTGGCAGAGCGTGTTTCACCTGCTGACAGGCCGACACGAGCTGGAGAATCAGCCCGCACTTCTCCCTGCACTACCAGCCGAGATTGCCGAGCTCGTTATGGACGAAGCGGAGTACTTCCAAGGCGTGCAGCACATTCACCAAGCGTGGTCTAGGTACAATCGGCTCGAGTTTCTGAAACTTACAATGCCTCGAAGCAGCGATGGAAATTCAATCCGAGTGAAAGCGATTCAAGTCCTTCGTGAACGACAGTCCGAAGCCAAATCGGACCCTTTCGATCTGATTGTTCGAGACGAGCTAGGTGCTGTTCGATACAAATGGGCTGCAGAAGCGCCTGTCGTCGGTTCGAACATTCAGCTGGTGACAATTTCGCCAACAGACCATCCTGTCATCCGCCAACTGCGCGCGGGTTGGGAGGTTGAAGTTCAATTCGGTCAGTCTTCCTGTTTTGTGCGATTTGCGTCGCTTTCTGTCGGGTATATCGAACGACAATGTTAGGGATTTAGATCGGTGCGAATGCAATACGGCGATTTGTTTCCAAGACAATGAAAGGTCCTATGGCTATCAACGGATATCCCTTCTAAATAGCGCCAAGCGCGACCACAGTGTGTCCCCCTTCCCCTCGCTCGATGTTTTGTGTCTGCCATTGTCACGCATCCTCTTGCTCTACCATTGTTGTGCAGTTCACTCCAATACATGTAATGTGCTTGTTGTACTGTAATGCCCAATTCAATAATTCAACGAGTCTTCATTGCTGAGCAAAAAACAAAAAAACAAAAAGACCAAAAAACAAAACAACAAAACACCAAAGTAAGCAAAAACGGCAAGCGGGCAGCAGCTGATGGCCACTCAGGGACTGAGGGGTGCTTGACTCGGCAACCGCATCAGCGGGCTCATCAGCAGTCACGGCGATAACAAGAAGACGCCGAGGTGAAGCGCTACAGAATCATCTTGGTGTTTGGGTTGGCTTTTTGGGCATCCAAGGTGCATGAGAACAAGTGAAGATGACAGAACACAAAGAATACCAAAAATCGAAATAAAGACAGACAGCCACAGGGAGGGATAGCGACAAAGAGAACCGGAAGCGGGGAAACAAAACGCGCCAAAAACAAAAACCAATTGTTTTGACGAAATCCAGCCGCCACCTCTTCATGCGAAAAGCAACTCGGAAGGAAGATCACACATTCGACCAGAATCAAACACGGAGTGGCTTGCATCGGCTGATATGCCCAACGCGCCAGGGAAAATATCGCAGTCGGCTTGAGTGCTGTCCCAGAACGACGACGGGGCAGGGGCAGGGGTGCCAGCGCTGGGTGCGGAAACGCCGGTGGCGCCGCATGGAATCGAGTTGGACAGGTCGCCAATGTCGACGGCGGTGGTGCTGACGTCCAACGATGCAATAAAAGAATCGTTCAAATGCAAGTCGTCGCCCGTCGTCGTCAGGTCGGCCATATCGTTCGCAACACTCACAGAGACAATCGACGTGCTAATCTGGCCGTGAGGCGACACTATTTCGGTGGGGGAGCTTGTGGACGACTGCAACGACGATGCCAGCGAGCGAGGTGTTGCCAATGACACATTGTACGGCGCGACGTTGTTCCCGAACAAGTCGGACAAGTCGCCGTTCAGATCCCCAAACAAGCCTTCGGCCGAAAACGGTGGCAAGTCAGCGACAAATCGATCAAGATTCTCCATGCATGGCGCAACGCTCTGGCAACGCGTTCGCTTTGGTGGACGGAGCATCGGTCGTGCATCCGATTCAACCATCGAGGCTCTTCGCTTGCGTTGAATGCTGGCCGTCACGCGGGGAGGTAGGATGGCCGACGCTGCTGAGTTGGATGTGGTGGTGGATGGTGCTGGTCGATGGTGCTGTTGGCAGGCGGTGGTGCTGATGGCACTGATTGCACAGTAGCTCACCAGTGCGCGGTAGCCATCGGCCGGCTCTCCGTCGGCGGGGTTGGGGGGCGCGACGTCAAACATGTTTCCCATGGCTGGTTGCCCGACGGCACCGACGGCACGACGGCGGGTGGGTTGAGCAGTCTGCGGTGGCTGATGCTGCTGTGAGATTTGCGGCAGCTGCAAGGGAAATTGCGACCGGACCAGCGTGCTCGCCGAGGACGGCGGACGAACGGTCGCGCGCGAAGGGCTGGGTGATGCGGACGGTGGCATGGAGGTCGGGGTATCGGGATTGGCGTATGCCATGAATGGCATCCGTTGGTGCGGAGCAGCAGGCAGCCAAGGCGAAGCAGACGCGGACACTGAGTAAGATCGAGCCCGTTGGTGCTGCTTGTGGTGCTGCGTCGGCTGTAGTTGTTGTTGTTGCTGTTGTTGTAGCTGTTGTAGTTGAGCGTTGCCAGCAGGCTGAGTAGCAGCAAAGGAATTCCATAGCGTCTTGCCGTTTGCGAGATGGGGCATGCTGCAACAATCTTCGGCAACGTCTTCCATGATGGAATCGAGCGTGCACACGTCCTCGTCAACAACGGTAATGTCCTTGAGGATTTGATCGACGGAGCAAGTTGACGTGTTCAGATCGACGCCACTGCGATCGTCGTTGTTGTTGCTGTTCGCAAAGAGCAATTCTGCCTGCATGAATGGCAGATGATTGAGGTCTTGCGGTTGATTTGCTTCCTCGTCCGCTTCCTCTGCATCATGGTTGTCGTGGTCGTCGTCGTCGTCGTGGTCATCGTCGTCGTCAATGGCTTGGTCCTCGGTGGCATCGTCCTGGTCGTCCTCGCTGTCGGACTCGCTCTCAGTGTCCTCCTCGCTGGCCTCGTCGGTCGCTCCGTTCATCGTCATCATCGTCGGCATCGTCATCGGCATCGGCATCATCATGCCATTATTAGCACGGGTATTGGATGCTGTCGGGTCGTATTGGTGTTGGTAGTTGTGGTTGGTCACTGTGAATGCGCCAAATCCAAAACCAGTACCGCTGCTCGCGTTAGCAACCGTTGACTGGGGCTGCATCTGCTGTTGGTGGTGGTGGTGGTGGTGGGGGTTTGCCGTGCTGTTGTTGTTGATGCGTGCATTCCCATGCATGGCGGTCTTCTTGGGCTGCCTGGCGCTGCTCTGGGCGCTGTTGCCAGGAGGAGTGTGAGGAGGTCTGCGGCTCGCTGCGGCGCCCGTTGAGGTTGACAGCCGCAGAACGAGCGACGACGACCGCTGCTGCTGCTGCTGCTGATCCAGTCCGGCCACCACTGCGTGAGGAGGCTGCTGATGCTGCTGATGCTGCTTGGGTGGCGGCGCTTGTGGTGGCGGGTGCCGCGTTGGTTGGACTTGGAACGTTGGGGTTGCGGGATTGTCGCTCGAGACCATCTTGCGGAACTTTGGCAGCGCTGGCATTGGCACAAAAACAGGCTGGAGCGGCAGATGTTGCTGGTGGTGTGGTTGTTGTTGTTGATGATGTTGGTGTTGTTGGTGTTGGTCGTGTGAGTGATGCGTGGATGGAAGCAGACCGGGGAAGGACTCGCACCGCCGCCGTTGCGCCGTTGAAACCGAGCCCAGGAACGCATCGCTCGTCCCTGATGCTGATCCTGATGCTGATAGTGATGCTGATGCTGATGCTGCTGCTGCTGCGGCTGCTGCTGCGGCTGCGATGGCAGATGAGGATGGTCGGTTTGCGTTCGCGAGGTGATTGGAGGGGATGTACTCTAGAAACTCAATCACCGTCGGCCTGCGCTTCCTCTGCTGCTGCGGCCGCGTGCTTGTCGCAGTGGATGATGATGATGGTCGTTGGTGATGATGGTGATGTTGATGATGATGGTGCTGGGTGATGATGCGCGGGTTGGACGGTGGTTGCTGTTGGTGATCACGGCTGATCGCTGGTTGTTCGAGTTCCTTCCGTTGCGTGCTGCTCGTGCTACTGCTCTGCTGATGCTGATGCTGATGCTGGTGCTGACTCGGCGGCTGTAATGATGCTGTCGGACGCTCCTTCAATGGGTGGATGCGCGGTCGGCCCACTTTCCGCTTCACTGGAAGCAGCAATGGAGCAGGAGGAGGAGTTGAAATGGTAAAGTTGCTTGGCGCTGCTGCTGCTGCTTGTTGATCGCCGGCGCCCAGCAGCCCATCGGACGCTGCTCCCCACACCGGACCAACTGCGTGCGACATGGGATGGCTCACAGACACCACGGGCAGAGGCATGTGCGTCATGGAGGACCCCAACAGCGGCTGCTGCTCATGTTGAAGCGGCTGCCGTTGGTAAACCATGGTGAGCGAAAGAAAAAAAAAAAAAAAAAAAAAAAAAAAAAGAATGGTTGAAAAAAAAAAAAGGTGTTGTTCGATTCGATTCGCTTAGGATTCGAGATTTGACTTTCGCTCGTTCGCTCGCTTTCCGCGTTTCTGTCTGTGTCTTTGTGTCTTTGTCTCTCTCTCTCATGACCCACATCCAATGGGGACACATTCACAAAGCAACAGAAAACAGCCAATTTTGATGCTGAACAGCTGGAAAATGGAAAAAGCATACCAATCAAAACACTCAAAGTCAAAATGTCATGTGGGGGGAGAAATTTTTGGGTTTTGAATCTCAAACAGAACGACAAGAAATACAAGAACGTAGACACGAAACACTAGAAGAAGACAACAAAACCAGACAGACAGGAGGACGAAATGCGAGACGACAGGAAAGAAAGAAGAAAAAGAAAAAGAAGAAGAAAGAAGGACACGCTGCGGAATACCACAAAAAAACTGAAAAGAAAAAATCCAAAAAAAAAAAATGCAACAGAAAAAAAAAAAAAAATACCAATCAGCCATCATCGGGTCCCGAAAATGCTGAAATAAACTCTACCACTCAACTAGCGAGGTTGTCAATGGAGGCCGCACGACGACCGATAGGAGAGTCCGCGGCATCGTTGGACGTGGCGTGCTGGGCCAGACCGGTAACGCTTCGCGATGGTTTCATCGTGTGTGACACGGAATGTGACCCGGTCGAGCTCGAGGGCGAGGCTGGTTGATCCTGCAGCTCGGGCAGGGTGGACGCAGAGGTGGATGCGAGCGATTGGTTGAGAGACTCGCGGCTGGCGGACAGAGCGCGACTGGTGTCAAAGCCGGACTGGGGGCGGCGTTGCGAAAAAATGCTATTGAAGGCGACCTCAATGTGCTTAATCCAGTTGGTCTTGTCAAACTCGGACGCAGCCTCAAACTCGTGGATGGCGCAACCAACGTGAACCAACTGGAAGACACCGCGCGTTGTTGGGGCGGGCTTGTTGCTGGAAAGCAGCCGTTGGCGAAGGGTTGGCTTGGCGGTGAGCGACGAAACCTCGGACGTCCAGCGCTTGACCGCTCCCTTGCGCTTCTCGGGGAGCGACTCGGTTCGGAAGCGCGGTGGCGTGTCATCGCCTCCCTGGTCCTGGTTGGACATGGCCGTCACTTCGTCCGGAGTGTTGCCAGCAAGGCAGAGCACGGTTTGCTCGTTCAGCGACGGCAGCACCAACGCCTTGGCCGCGGTGGACAGAGGCACACAGGAACCTGTCGGGTCAGAGACAGACTGGCCCAAGAGCCCAGGCGATCGCTCATCACCCATGTTTTCCGTGGAGGTCGACGTCTCCTTGCTGTGCGACCCAGCGCCGCTGCTGTCGGTACTGTCGCTCCGTGTTTTGCGGTAGTCGCCATTCCCCACGCTGCTGGTCCGACTGACGGATTGTGGTGAGCCGGCATCGGCTGGCGCAATCGCCGCGTCAAAGTCAGCTTGTTCGGCAGCAGTGAGGGCGATCGGCGCGAGGTCGACAGGACTGCCCGCCGATCGCCGATGGATGGTCTTGAGCGTGCTCGATGTCGCCCCGGTAAAGATTGTCGCCAACTCACGATCCCTGGAAGGAGACTTGTGCATGGTCTGAGGGCCCACCGTGCCGCCACTGGCGCCTCCGCCCATCTTGACGAAATTTCGGAAGCTGTGTCTTCGGAAGGTCGCAGATATCTTGGCGGCCGCCGTCTTTGGTGAAGCAGGCGGGGTGCTGTTGGTGGACGACGAGGTTGGGCTACCGCTCGACGGTGTGGCAGAGGCGCTTAACGACGTGGAGGAAGATTGAGACACTAGACCGCCATTCGGAAGCAACTCGCTGGAAGTGCCGCCTGAAAATGGATTTGAAATGGAGGGGAAGATGGGAACGAAACGTGAACAGAGAGACAGAGAGAGAGAGAGAGAGAGGGGGGGGGGAAACAACAACAATGAGTTCATGCGACAGTCACCAAACTCTCAGCACTCGTCGTCGAGGAACACGACAAAAACAAAACTTTGTTGATTCCTTACCTTGCCGCGAACCGTCATGCACAAGAACATCCCGAAGCGATATTGGGGCAGCAACGAGCTCTAACTTGTCCTTCCGTGGCCGAGTGATGATTATCACGTCGTTAAACAAGAAAACGGTGACTTCTTGCGGTTTACGGCCTTCGCGACGACGCAACAACGGGCCTTCGAATAGCAATCGCCGACTTGCTGTGACTAATGTCCAGTCCTAGCGAAAAAAAAACACGAGCGAAAAGGAGGAGAAACAAGAGAAAACGAAAAAGAGAATGAGGCCAAACCAAAAAAAAAAAAAAAAAAAAAAAAAAAAAAAAAAAAAAAAAAAAAAAAAAAAAAAAAAAAAAAAAAAAACGAAAAGTTGACCCAATAACTCGGTGGTGCATCAGAACAGACATACCTTGGGAATGGGGACGGAATGCCAGTCAATCGCAGCATGCACCTCCATTAACCGCTGAATGCTCTCGGCCTTTTGGGTTTTGCTCTCGGTGGCAGAGACAATCTGGGAAAAGCTATCGATGGCGGCAAGGACATTGGGAAAGTCCGGGTGTCCAGCTTTGGTGGTATTGACCAACAATCGCAGCAGCAGCGGGTACCGGGTGATGCGCTGGAAGGGTGCTGCCAAAAACGACTGCAAGGCCAACTTGCGGCAACTGGCGTTCAATTGGCATTCCTGTCATTGGGGAAAGGTACGCGGGGACAAGGAAAAGAGAGAAAATGGTGATAAAAACAAAAGAAAAGGAGAATTGAGTGTGAGGCGCCAAAAACCGAACAGCCCAAATTTGAAAACCCCCGCCCCCACATGATCGTTGAAAAACAAACCTCCAAAAATGCGGCAAACTGCTTGTTGGATCGCTTGTGCGCAAGCAGAACGCGCTCGGCATTGTGGCGGTTGGAAATATAAGTTCCGTACTCCTTGGAGACGGCAGTTAGGTGGTCAAGAAAGATGCGACCAATCGCGCGGTCGGCAGGGTCGGCTTCGAGCGAGGACAGCAGCGCGTTGAGCAAATTCCAGTGCATGGGCAGCAGGTCTTGAATGTTGGCAAAGATGGAGCTGATCTCGTACTTGGAGAGGAGCTCTTTCGCACGAATGGGCTCGATAAACACGTCGTTGACGACTTCCAGGTCGCGAATGTACGAGCGCTCTGTCAGAATGATTTCGACCATGATTTCCTGCCGTTTGCGTTCGCTTGGCGGCAAGTACGTGAAGGACTCAAAGTCGATCGCCTTGGCCCAGAGTTGGTCCTAGCAGGTCCAAGCAAAAAAGAGGGGGTGAGCGAGAGAGAGAGAGAGAGAGAGAGATGAGAGTCAGAGTTGGACTCTGCGATTGAATTTTACCTCGAGTTCCTTGTCTGATAGATTGGCGTCATTGAGCGCTTCCTTGAGCTGTGCGGCGCGGTCTGTTATGAGCAATCAAATCATCAATGGTTGGAGATTGAGTGAGTGAGATGATGGAAGGGGGAAACTGCGACACCCTTCCAGCAGGTCTGCGCAAATGGAGGGGAAGAGGGGAGTTTGCTTAGGGGGGAGGTGGTGGTGGTGGTGGTGGCAGTGTGAAATGAAGAGTGCTGAATGACGAATGAATGAAAGCAATGAGGTAGCATGAAGGTGACGCGAGGGCTCGGAGAGAAGCAGCGGCAGGGAGCGAGGCCAATGGAGCGGCAATTCAAGATCAGCTCCATTGCTCCAGTGCTCCAGTGCTCCAGTTCCCCAGTTTCCCCAAGTGAGTGAGTGTGTGTGTGTGTGCCAACGAACTCAAACTTGGACACACTCAGACACGGAATGAGCAGAAAGCGAGAGACAAAGAAACAAAAGCAAGAAAAAAAAACCGAAAAATCAAAAAAGTCACTAAAATAAACGAAAGCAACTAGCAAAAATAAGAAACAAGCTTCAGAGAATAGTAGCAGAAATAAATATAAAAAAAACGAAAAAAAAAAAACGAGAAATTGAAAACAAAGGGAGCAAAAATACGATACGACAAAGACCGACCTTCGTCCTCTTGCTGCTGGAGCTCCTTGGTGCGCGCGTCGCCGTGCTGGGGCGCGAGATGGCCCGAGGACACGACGTGGTCGGCCGGCGAGAACTGGCGCTTCTGCAGCCGCCGCACTGAATGCTGCCGGGTCACCTTGCGGCCGAGCGCGTCGTCTGCAAACGGGTCAAACCCGAGCGCAACGTCGGGCTCCTGCATGGCTTGTTGTGTTTGGAGGAGACAAAAGGAAGCAAGGGGTGCAAGTGTGGTTGGTTGGGCGTTTTGGGGTTGCTTGGGTTGAGTGGCTGCTACTGCTTTGGGATTGAAAGTAAAAAAAATAAAAAATAAAATAAAAAAGACTGGAGAGAAAAACTCGTGAGCAAAAAACCGCAAAGAATGGTAGCCGAATCGATCGACAAACAGTGAGCAGAACAGTAACAGATCTCGAATAAAAGCCAAACAAAAACAAGAACAACGGCCAGCATGACAACAAGCCCGATGCGGGTTTTCCCCCCTCGCTGTTCAAATCGACAATGACAACGCCAGTGGCAGGTCGCTGTGCTCGAGCAACACATGTCTCGATCGAGTGCATGGACGAGATGGGAAGACGCGCAGAGAACAAGGGGAACGAAGCGATGATCTGCGCAAATCACGCGAGCAGAAAAGGTCTTACACCAAAGCAACTGTCAACGCAACAACGGAGCACCAAAAGGGCACAAGCCACATGGAGACACTGCAAGTAGGCTCGTGGAATGGCCACCGAGCGAGCAGGTGAGGGCAACGAGAACGGATTGAGTTTGAAAGTACAGCAAAGGATGACTCATCAAGAGTCAGGCTGTAATTGCCACCCCCTCTCCTCCTCGTCCTCCTGCTCCTCCTCCTGCTGGTGCCTGGCCACAAGTACACTACAGACTGTGCTTGAGCGAACCACAGAGTCAAAACAGTTGTTCATCTCTGCGCGTTTTGAGAAAACTGGATTTCAACAACAAAAAGTTACAAAATCAAACAAACAACACCCATTGCAAAACAAACATCGAGGCACATCCACAAACAAACACACGCACACGTATGGAAGCACACAAAAAGACCAAGGTGCTCCAACACTTTGGCTCGCATAAAAAAACCAGGAAGAAGCGGGAACGATGCATCAAACTTGCCGTCAACAGAAACCCGAGCAAAACCAGCCGTCTTCTCCTCAAAGCGCTTGGCTCTAATGAGTCGACATGGAAGCAGCGACTGTCGCTGAAACAGTAGCGTTGGCGACCGCGCTGCTGGCAGCACTCGTGTCCGAGTCCGCCGTTGTTGCTCGCGCTGCAGCAGCTTCTTCACCAGCGAAATTGAGCAAAATGTTGTCCAAGTCGGCGGTGGTCACGGACTTGGTGTCGGCAAGGTTTTTAATGTAGGTAGTGGCCTTCTTGACGCTGGCCTCGCTGACGCGGATGCCAAGCTGGTTGGCGCGCTGCTGCACGGCGTGCCAGCCTGTGAGACGATGGGCGATGGCGACGTGGCGCGAAACGCCAAAGTCGTCCGGATTGAGCACCTCGTACGCTTCCGGATTTTGCATGACGGCCTTGGAGTGGACGCCCGCCTTGTGTGTGAAGGCAGCGGCGCCCGTAATGTAGTTGTTGAACGGGATGTCAATGCCAACCTGGCCTGCCACGTACTGCTCTAGCGCCGGAATCAGACGCAGGTTGTACCGCGAGGTAATGTACTTTTTGTCGATTGTGTACAGCCGACCAAGGAAGCCGCCAAGAGGCGTAATGCCGTTTCGCTCGCCAATGCCCAGCACGCAAGTGTCAATGTGCGTGGCACCGCCTTGGACAGCGACGAACGCGTTGGCAATGCAGCAGCCCGTGTCGTCGTGCGTGTGAAACTCAATGTCGCAGTCAATCAGGCTGCGCACGTGTCGCACAAGCTGGTAGACCTCGAGGGGCGACGCTACACCCACAGTGTCAGCCAACCCAACGCGGTCGACGCCCATCTTGTTCATGGCCGTGTAAATGCTGATGAGATCGGTCGTGTCCGAGCGGAATGTGTCTTCGCAGCTGAAACGCACCTGCAAGCCGTGCTTCTGAGCGTAGGCAATCACGTCGCGCGCCGTCTCGATAATCTTGTCAATGCCCTTGCCGTGGGAGTACTGCCTGAGCATGGACGACGTGGCCATGTAAATGTTGACTCCATCGACGCCCGACTCGACAGCGGCGCGCACGTCGTCCATGTGACAGCGGGTGTGGGTGAGAATTTTCGCCTTCAGTCCGAGCTTGGCAATCTTGGTGCAATCCTCGGCGCTCTGCTTGCTCGCCATGGGCGTGGTGACTTCGATAAACTCGACGCCAATCGCATCCAGCGCCTGAGCAATGTAGAGCTTTTCTGCGGTGCCAAAGAACGCCGTTGAGAATTGCTCGCCCTCGCGCAGCGTCGAGTCGACCAGCCGCACGCGCGAGAGGTCTGCGCGCCGCGCGTCCGTCAACGCAGGCAAGGTTGTCGCGAGAGCGTTTGAGGTGGGTCCAGTTGCAGCCGTTGTGAATGCTCGCCGTGTTGTTGCTGTTGCTGTTGCTGTTGCACTTGTTGATGATGGTGATGATGGTCGAATCGGACTGAGGTTGCTGTTGACAGCAATTCGGCTGACGCTTCGTGATTGAGATTGCGCCGCTGTGCCCGCAGCGCTGAACGTGGTTGCGTTTCGCGTCATCATCATCATCATCGTCATCATCGTTGAAGTCGCAGTGGTCGCAGTGGTCGCGGTCGTCGTCGTGATGCTTGATGTGCAGTGTCTTGTTTGGAGGTGGAGTTGCGCCGCAGCCGCCGTCAACATTCGTCTCCCGCCACTGCCACTCATTCTGCTGCATGCATGGCGACTCGTATTACTCCACATGGTTTTTGGGTGATTTTGGAATTGTAGGGGGGGGGGTTCGTGTTGATCTGTGCAGAAGTTTGTTGAATGCTTCACCAGATCTGAGAGAGATGTTGTTGTTTGGAGGAAAAGAAGTGAGGCTGCTTCCTTGAATAGAAACCTAATAATAATAAGAAGAAGAAGAAGAGGAATATTAAAACAATTTTAACAATGAAAATGGTGATTTCGAGTGGGTAGGACAAATACTCCCCCGGGCCGTTTGGACATCACTGTGAGTCTGTGGGCGAAGCGAGTGTCCGACAAAATTTCACTGTGACACACCGATTCTCGCTCTCTCGCTCTCTCTCTCTCTCTCTCTCTGTGTGTGTGTGTGTCTGTGTGTGTGTGTTTGTTGCACTACTTGAATGTGAGCTTGAGAAATCGTCGCATTTCGGCAATTCAGCTCCAATGGTAATCACAGTTGAAAATTCACTCCTTTTGTTTTCCATTTTGTGAGGTTTTCTTGCTTGGTTGATTCCACGGACGTTCGAGTTGCAGTCTGACATCATCATCATCATCATCATCATCATCAAACACGAAAACGCCTTGTTAACGCTTTGAATGCTGGAATCGCGAGAGAACTCATTCTGCTCGTTGCTGTTGTAGAATTTGAACAGAATGATCCAAATTGCATCTCGCACGAGCACCAGCAACAACCTCGCCGTCATCACTGCGGTCGCCCGTCGCGCCATCGCCACCGCTGCTGCTGCTGGCCAGCAAGGCAAGAAGACCCGTCTGCAAGACACGCTCCGAATCGGATCCATCCCTGCCGATGGCATTGGCAAGGAAGTCGTCCCGGTAAAGCAAATCTCGCCAACCAGACAATGCAATTTCGCCACAGTTACCTCCCAACAACTGTGATTCTCCGTCCCGAAACGATGATTGCAATCCTGTCGTACTGGGTTACCATTCCTAACTACGTCGCTCTGCTTTCTGAATGCAGGCCGCACAACTTGTCGTGGAAGCCGTTGGCGTGCCGGTCAAGTGGATTTCGCTGGACGCTGGCTTTGAGTACTTTCAACGCCACGGTGTGGCGCTGCCGCAGTCCACGGTCGATACACTCATCAACTCGTGCGACGGTGCGCTGTTTGGCGCCGTGAGGTAACGGATTTTGTTTCAAATTGCTTCCAACCAGACAACCCGACGGTGAAGATGCTCAATTTGTCTAATCATTTGGTGATCTAGCTCTCCGTCCCACCGCGTCGGTAAGTACTGGCAATGAGCAAACATGCTACAAAGTGCTGCAAGTCAATCACCATACTTTTCCAGTTTTTGTCTCACTTGTTCTGTTTGTTTGCTCTTGATTGTGGTTTTTGGTTTCTGTAGAGGGATACAGCTCGCCGATCGTCGCGCTGCGCAAAAAGCTGGACTTGTTTGCAAACATCCGACCAGTGATTAGCAGCCCGCATGTGCCGCGATCGCTGCCTGGAATCAATTGCGTGATTGTTCGAGAAAACACCGAATGCCTCTACGTCAAGGAGGAGCAGCTGACGACCACGGCCAGCGGACACAAGGTGGCCACGGCAACGCGTCGCATCTCCCAGGAAGCATCTGCACGCATCGCCAAGGTCGCGTTTGACATTGCAGTGCAACGAGCTCGCGAATTCAAGCGGCCCGGCAAGGTGACGATCGTGCACAAGGCCAACGTCCTGCCCATCACGGATGGCCTGTTCCGCGAGACCGTGCTGGCCGTATCCAAGGAAAGCGCATACAAGGACATTATCGTTGAAGAGCAGTTGGTCGATTCCTGCGTGTAGGTGGAGCGTTGGGGTTTTGCTTTGGTGAGCTGTTTTGAGCATTTTTGGGCATTTACTAATCGGCCGAAGGAAAAACTGTCCGACAGGTATCGCACCTTCATTGATCCGCAGAGCTTTGATGTGCTTGTAGCGCCAAACATGTATGGCGACATTATCAGGTAAAGTCGCCGTCCTTTTTTGACCTTGTGCCAAAGCTTGCGTGAGCAAACTCGGTTTTTTTTTTTTTTTTTGTTTTTTTTTTTTTTTTTGTTTCTTGTCGGTTGGTGGAATCGCAGCGATGGTGCCGCTGCCGTCGTTGGCGGACTCGGCCTTGTTCCCAGCGCAAACTCGGGCAACAATTTCGTAGTAGCTGAGCCCGGTATGTTGGTGTGTCGGATGAAGGCTGAGATTCCAAACATGGCTTTTTAAACTCAGTATTTTCCAACCTTTTGGTCTGGCGTGTCACTCTTTGCTTGCTAGTGCATGGAAGCGCACCTGATATCGCCGGGCTGAACATTGCCAACCCGATTGCCACAATCCGCGCGGCAGGGCTCATGCTGCAGCAACTTGGACACGACAAAGCGGCTCGTGCCATCGAGGCCGGCATCCAAGAGTCGCTTCGTCGCGGACAAACGACCAAGGACCTTGGTGGCAGTGAATCGACACACTCTGCAGCTGAGAAGATTGCCTCTCATGCGGTTGCAGCGCTTGCGCGAGGATAGCGAAAGAGCATGAATCTGCAGATTAAAAAAAAAAAAAAAACGACAGTACGATATTTTTACAATAAACGATGGTTCAAACCCAAGACGAGTGTAACTTGGGGGTACAAAGATGCGTGCGGTTGGTTGTGGGGGGGGGGGTGGCGGAGCCAATAAGCGAGCAACAACAAAATTCAAAAAAAAAAATCGAACTAACCAAAATTCAAAAAGATAACAAGACAAAAAAAAAAATGAAATCAAGGGAGATGAACAAACGAAAAGAAAAAACACAGCGGATGGAGGATGGATAAGACTAGACACTGGTGGTGATCAAGTCTTGGTTGCATTGAAGCATGGGAAGGTGTGCCACAACTTCCTCTGCGATAATCTCCTGGAATGCTTCGAGCGCAGCCTGTGAGAGGGCCATGTCGCTGGCATCGGCTGCACTTGGTACATTGAGGTATGGCGCGGTGGTGGTTGTGGAAGCCGAGGAGCTCAGGGACAACGAGGTCGATGCTGTGCTGTCAGCCGGGACAACGAGGAGGTCGTGGGGGGAGGTTGGCACCGCCGCCGAAGTAGCAGCAGCAGCAGCAGCCGAAGCGCTGGATGATGGTGCACCTGCGAGCGCGCTGAGATCGGCCGCCGAACTGGCGAGCTGCTGCTCGGAGGGGAGCTGAAGCGGACTGATCGCGGGCCTTGCGGCTCTGCTCGCTGACCCCGGCTCGGTGGCGGTGGGGTGCTGAAACGAGCTGAGAAATGCCCGCACTTGCTCGAACGCTGGCGCTGCAAAGCCAGGCAGCACTTGTGGAAACGACGCGGGCATCTCACCCACGGAAGCGGCGACGACCGAGCTCACGGGAAGTTGGCTGGCGAGTATTGTGGCCGACTCGAGGGCGTGCGTGAGGCCGCCAATAAACGCAAAGTAACATATTTCAGAGTTTGGAAACGGGTGGTCGATAAAGATCAGCTTGGCCTCGTGGAAGAGATTGGCAAATTCCCGGAGAAGCCATCCGATGTACTGGACGTGGCAGTTGTGGAGTCGGATTGCGCGAAGCCGGAACAGGAGCATCAGCGAGTCTGACTGGATGAGCTTTGGCAAGTCCTGGCGCGCTCCGAGCAGCGCGTCCAGCTGGGCACGGTAATGCTCGACGAGCTGGAGCAATCTGGCCAGCGCCAAGCAAATTTCCGGCGGGTAGAGCCTGAGAACGCGCTGGTTGATTACGACAACTTGCTTTGCGACTCGCATCGAGTCTGCAGCGAGATGGAGGTCGGGTGCTTCTCGTGTGTGTGCTGCTGCTGCTGCTGCTGCTGCGGGGATGGATGCGGCCGAGGACGCCTCTGAGGTCGGGGTGAGCGCACATGACGGCGGTCCGGATGCCGGTCGCTCTGCATCCGCATCAGCATCAGCATCAGCGCCGTCTTCGTGTTGCTCGCGGTGGCTGTGGTCGGGGCTTGATGCTGCTGAATGGTGTGATGATGATGATGCCGACGAGAAGGAGGAGGAGGGCGAGTCATGACCATGATGATGGTGATGATGGTGATCAGCAGGCGCCATTAGCACGGACGCGGGGGTTGTTGCTGACGATGCCGTAATGGTCGAGGCTGGGTTTGTGCCGGACGCAGACTGCAGAATGGCCGTCGACGCCGGTGAGAGGATTGGGTTTGGTCGTGCATGCGCAGCTGGAAGTGTGGGCACCGACGACGACGACGACGGCGGCGCTGGGTGAGCGGCGGGCGGCTGGTTGGGGTTGGCGTCGGGTGAAGGAGTGCAAGGCATGGCGGCAATTGCACTTGCACTTGCACTTCCAACGCCGGCAGGGGCTGCTGCGTTGCTCATGGACGGAAAAGCGGCCTCTTCCATAAGCACAATGGCAGCGAATGAGACGAAGGGGCGACCGAAACAGTGGGGAGCGAAAATGTCGCAGCAAAAGCAAAAACAGCGAAAATCAAAAAAAAAAAAAAATTAAAATTACAAAAATAAAAAATAAAAAATAAAAAAATAAAAAAAATGAAATGAAGGTTTTTGCCAAACTCGGCCAGGCAACCAACCGCGATTTAAAAAGAGAGAGGGGAGAAATGCTAGCAACTCAGAGCGAACGAACGACGAGCGCGAGAAGTGGGGGTGGCGAGAGCGTGCTTTGTGGCGGCAACAAGAGAACGAAAAGCAGAAGAAAAAAAAAAAAAAAGGCGGCTGTTGTTGAGAAGCAAGAATTTGTGATTTGTGATTTGTGATTATTTTTTTTTTTTTTTTACTTTTGAGTTGAGCAATAAACTGTCCAGAAAAAATGCAGCCGCTTGTGAGGTGCAATGGTTGCTACATGTCGGAATCACACCTACTGCATGGCCATGTGCCTCAATCAACGCAGCACAACAAAAACAAAAACAAAAACAAAAAAAAGTGGTGCTGGCGTTCCGTCGCGCGCTTTGCCTGTTGTGCTTGCTCTCCATCCCTCCCCCCCCAATCTCTATCTCGTATCAAATGTCGTATTGTGAATTGCACCAAAAAAAAAAGTGGCAGCATGGAAACACAAAACAGTGTGCAGGGCAGCAATTTTTGTTTATGGTGGACAAAAACAAAAACAGACAAAAATCAATCGGCAAAAAACTAAGAGAGCATAAAAACAGCAAAAAATCGACATTAAGGCATGCATGGTACAAGAAGCGAGGTGTGGGGGGTGTAAAAGTACAAGTTACAAAAAGACTGACAAAGGAGGGGAGGAAGGAGAGGAGCGTCAAAGATCGCTCAGCGCTTTTTTTTTTCTTTTTTTTTTTTTTTTTGTTGAGTGTTCTTTTGATGTTGTTTGCCAAACCAGAGCAGAACAACACGCAAACCCAAAGAAACACGCAAACGCGGGGAAAACCACAACACAAGAACCGAGAAGAAGGACGAAGGACGAAAGAAAAAAAAAAAAGAAAAAGAAGAAAAAAAAAAAAGCGAATCAACGTCAAAAAAACGAAAAAAAAAAAAGTGTTGAAAAGGATCGAAGATCGATCAGAAAAGGAAGAACGGGGAAAAAAAATCAATAAATAGTAACGTAAAATGACGCACGAACGAAAAAAAAAAATCCAGATACCGACAGCAAAAAGCAACAAAGCGTTGAAGCGCGCTTGTTGTGTGGCAGAGAGAGAACACTGGGTTGTTACTGCTGCTGCTGCTGCTGCTGAGGGCGGGTCTGGCGGGCGTAGGCGCAGATGCGGTCCATGTGGAGCTGGACGGCGGCAGGGAGCGCGAGCGAAATGTTCGAATTTGGCATTAATGGGGCTGGTTCGCTGTGGGGCTTGGGCAGGTCGTCGTCGGGAATGAGCGCGCGCGTGACGGCGTCCTCGAGGCCCTCGATGAAGGCGGTGTGGCATGCGGCCGGGCTGGCGAAGCGGTAGGCGAGGTAGGTGAGGTTGCAGGCGGCAAAGGCGCCCGCGAGTTGGCGCAAAACAAACGTGACAAACTTGGTTTGCTGGTTGTGGTTGTGCTGAGCCCGCACACGCACAAAGCACATGAAGGCGTCCGACTTCATGAGCTTGGTGAGCTCCTCACGCGCACCCAGGAGGGCGTCGAGCTGCGCGCGGTAGTGCTCAAACATTTGGCGCATGAGGACAAGCTGCGTGCGCATCGGCGATGGAAACTCAATGCCAAACGTCGCGTCCAATTGCTCGGGGTCGGTGACGGCGGGCTGCGAGTTTGGCACGCAGAGCGCCGACCGCAGCGAGCCACCAGCCATGCTCACAGAGTAGTGCGTCGTGTCCACAACAACTGCGGGCTCGGCGGCGGTGGCTGCGGCTGCGCATTCGACTTGTGCTGTTGCTGCGGTGTTTGTGGATAATTTGTCATCATCTTGTGGTTGCGTTCGCACTTGCTGTGCCTGCTGCTGTTGTTGTTGCTGCTGCTGCTGCTGCTGCTCGGCGGCGAGTTCGTTCTGTTCAGCCATGTTGTTGAGTGTTGTGTGTATGGAGCGAATGAAGGAAGGCGCTGCAAAAGGAACGGGTCGATCGATTGGCGTTTTGTCGGAGTACAGCCAAAAAAGCGAATACTAATGAAAAAAATCCTAAAAAAAAAAAAAAAAAAAAGCAGGAAAAAAATGGAGTGATTTTATTTTATTTTATTATTTTATTTTATTTTGTATTTTGTGATGCATTTATTATGATGTGGGCTTTTTTTGGTTCAGGCGATCTTGCATTCGATGCGACACATTCACATTGTTGTTTCGCCAACACCCCCTTCTTCGCCCCCCCCCTTCACACAACAAATACAATGAAGTGTAAAATGGGCTCATCTCCGACATGGACGCGTCAGCGCGGCAAAGTCCTGCGAACAAGGCAAATGGTGCAAAGGTAGGAAAAGTCCCACTTTTTTGACTCACGAAATCGGAAAAAAAAAAAAAAAATGTAAACCAAAAGTAAAAATAAATAAAAAAATAACTCGAAAAAAAAAAAATAGGGTGAATGCCATTGTTGATGTGCGTTCGTGCGTGCGTGCGTGCGATTCTGTGGCTTGGTTCTGCGTAGCATTTTGTTGTGTCAGCAGACACGCATATTGCATCCAGAAATCAATGGGACCAACAACGCTTGGAGCTCTGGGCGAGGCGCGCGCTGAGCAACCAAAATCAATGCAATTCCAACCCCAATCAACAAAGAGCTCGTGGTAGGCATATCCAAGAGACCCACAGCCGCGAATTTGCGCGGAATCAATGCGAAATATTGTTGTACATCATTCCACATTGCTGATGGTGGGTGGGCGTCTTGGTCATTGGGTGGAAATGCGTTTTGAAAAAATTCCACCCCGGCGTTCGAGCATGTCGGGCCTCTAGACTCGAGCTGTGTGGCTCATCCTGCAAATATTGATTTGACAAGCGAATTTGCGTGAAATAGTGAAGTATAGAGGCGGTAGCTCAAGATCACAACAAAATCCTAGCAAAGTGCACTTTTGAACAATTGGGTTTGAATGTCCTGAGATTGCAACTTTTTTGAAGCGAAAAGCGATCCCGCCGTTTTTCTCTGCAATTTTCGACATATTCTGAATGCGCGACAATTTTTCATCTATTCTAGCAGGGTTTGATCCAAGAGGCAGTCCTGGAACGGTCGTGACTGGAGAAGAGGGGTGCGAAACAGACCAAAAATGGCCGTTTTGCCTTTCCTCTCTTTCCTCTGTCGCACACAGCAGTCTTTGTTGACGGAATTTCATAGCTGATGGTTTGCTTTCTGCACCCGATGTCGAGGGGGGAACGCGCAGCTGATTCTGTTTGTGATTCTGGATTTTCGTTTTTGGATTTGTGAATTGAATTGCTGGCTCAGTCTCACTTTTTTTTGTAAGCTTTGGTGTAAGCTTTGGTGTGCTTTATTTTTTATTATTCTATTTTTTTTTTTTTTTTTTTTTTTGGCTCTCAACCCGTGATGATGTGGTTTTTTTTATTATTTCTCCCCCTCCTCTTTCTTTCCACTTTGCTCATTCTTTTCTTTCTCTCTTTCTCTGCACCCTCCCTCATCGCTTCCATCCGCTGCTCTCCCTCTCTCTCTCTCTCTCTCTCTGTCTCTGTCTCCTTTGTCGCGTCGCACAACAACAAAGACTCAACAACCCGCCATTCAAAAACAAATAAAATAAAAAAAAATAAAAAAAAATCAAAAATAATGATGGCAACGTGTTTGTGTTTGTTGTTTCATGTATTACGTTGTTTCTGTCTTCGACTCTGCGATGTGACACACAAGGTCACACACAAGTCACTCTCTCTCTGTGCTGTCTCGCTCGTGTGCTGCGGTCGGTGCTGCGGTCGGTGCTGCGTTGTTGGCAACAGAAACTGAAAAAAAAAACAAAAATAACAAAAAAGCCAGAACCTTCTTTTTTCTTTGTTATTCCATTTGTATGAAATTATTCTCCGCTTAAAACGCTCGCTTTTTGTTACTAAATTTCACTCACTAATGAAATTGCCTTCCTTCATTCAACTTTCACTTGAACTTTAACTCTTTCAACTTCACCTTCAACTCGTTTCAACTCATCTTTGTTTGTTTGTTTGTTTGTTTGTTTGTCAGTTTCTCCTTCTCTTCTTTTCTCCAAACCAAAATGAAGGCCTTCACCGCCGTCGCCCTGCTCGCGCTCGTCGCCTGCGCCGCTGCCAACCCGTGCTTTGACTCGTGGAAGGCCACCCATGGCGTCTCGTACGCCACCGTCGGCGAGGAGACTGCCCGCCGCGGCATCTACCGCGCCAACCTCGACTTTATCGAGAAGCACAACTCGGAGGGCCACTCGTACAAGCTCGCCGTCAACAAGTTTGCCGACCTGACCTACCCCGAGTTTGCTGCCAAGTACCTCGGCCTCCGCTTTGATGCCACCAACGCCACCAAGTCCTTTGCCGCCTCCACCTACCTGCCCCGCATGGTCTCGCTCCCCGACTCGGTCGACTGGCGCACCGCTGGCATTGTCACCCCCATCAAGGACCAGGGCCAGTGCGGCTCGTGCTGGTCGTTCTCCACCACCGGCTCTGTCGAGGGTCAGCACGCCCGCAAGACTGGCCAGCTCGTCTCGCTCTCTGAGCAAAACCTCGTCGACTGCTCGAGCGCTCAGGGCAACGCTGGCTGCAACGGCGGTCTGATGGACCAGGCTTTCCAGTACATCATCTCCAACAACGGCATTGACACCGAGTCCTCGTACCCTTACACCGCCCAGGACGGCACGTGCCAATTCAACTCTGCCAACGTCGGTGCCACCGTCGCCTCGTACCAGGACATTGCCTCCGGCTCCGAGTCTGACCTCCAGAACGCTGTTGCCACCGTCGGCCCCATCTCGGTCGCCATCGATGCCTCGCAGCCCTCCTTCCAGTTCTACTCGTCGGGCGTCTACAACGAACCCGCTTGCTCATCCTCCCAGCTCGACCACGGCGTCCTCGCTGTCGGCTACGGCACCTCGGGCTCTTCCGACTACTGGCTTGTCAAGAACTCGTGGGGCACCTCCTGGGGTCAGTCGGGCTACATCTGGATGACCCGCAACTCCAACAACCAGTGCGGCATTGCCACTGCTGCCTCCTACCCCCTCGTCTAAAAAAACAAAGCAACAAACAAGAGACGAGCGACGATTGTCGGGATATCTATAACGCTGCTGTTCTCCCTGTGTTTATTTTTGTTTTGCTGCGTATTTTTTTGGGTCCTTCTTGCAGCTGATCTGAAGTGTACATGGTCTTTTGCTTTTTTTGATTTGACAACGGGAATACAGCTCAGTTTGCGTTATTTTTTGGTGCATTGATCCGATTCTACTGCAGCACACATCATCACTATGACCAAAGTGGTGTCTATTGCGCTGCAGTGCGATTTGATTGAACGAGGGTGTTCATTCCACAATTTTCTAAGAGGAAGCAACACAAATGGGTCAAATTCTGTCGTCGTCGTCGTCGTCGTCGCACCAGCGTCAACACCAACAACCTCATCAGCAACAACCTCAACAACCTCATCAGCAACAACAGCAACAACAGCAGCAGAGGCAGCCGCCGAGCCAGAAGGCGCCTGCGACCGCGACCGGCGCAAACCGCCTCCAAGTGGTCTTCTTCCCGGACGCCAACCTGGTGTGCAAGTTCTGGCTGGAGCAAGGGGCGTGCAGACACGGCGCGTCGTGCAAGTTTGCGCACACACAGACGGGCCTTGCGACGCTGCTCAAGGCGCTGCACTCTGCGCGGGCGACGCTGGACGTGTGCGTCTTCACCATCACCTGCGACCAGATCTCGGACGCGCTGATCGAGGCGCACAAGCGCGGCGTCAAGGTGCGCGTCATCTCAGACAACGACCAGAAGGACACCCTGGGCTCGGACATTCACCGGATGGCACAGGCGGGCATCCCGACGCGCACCGACGCAGAGGCCTCGCATATGCACCACAAGTTTGCCATTGTCGACAACTCGCTCGTGCTCAACGGATCGTTCAACTGGACACGCCAGGCGGTCCTCCAAAACCAGGAGAATGTCGTGATTAGCGACGATCCGCGACTTTCGCACGCGTTCGCGGCCCAGTTTGAGTCGCTTTGGCAAAAGTACGCCAGGAACCTCGTCAAGAACTAAGAGGCACACCTAATGCGTAGCGGATGGCTGTTTTGTGGTGGTGGTGGTGGTGGTGGTGGTGGTCATCATTGGTGATCACGAAGGTGTTGTCAATTTTGTTAGGGGGTGTTGTTCGCATTGGTCGCCCGATTTCGAGGTTTTTGGAGTACAAAGCTTTTCGGGTCTTCGAATTGTTAGCTCATGTAGAATACAGTGGAATTCAAAACCAAGAAACCAAAAACAAACAAACACAAAGCGTAGCGCAACACACAAAGCAGAGATACAATAGGCAAAAGCAATTTCAAAAATACAAGCAAAGAGGAGCTCAACTCGATTCCACCTCAGCGCGGCGACCCCAGGCAATCGCCCGATACCGCATAATCGCGCGAATAAGCCATCCCGTAGCACCAGAACAACTCCTCACCGGCTTTGACGGGCTGGCGAGTTTTGAGAAAGGCCACATCGTCCATTTCACCGCCAACGTGCGCTAACGACTCTAGCGCAATTCGCCGAATGTCTTGCGAGTGGAAGAGTTTGTCTCGAGTGGCAGAGTTGGTAAAAGTATCGTCAATCTCAGACAACGAGGCGAGCGCAGACTTTGGAAGACTCAGTGACTCGGCCATCTGCTCTGCAACCGCTCGCGGGAAGATGTCACTCAAGACGCGGCGGTCGAGATGGGCGTACTCTAGCACAGAGTTGAGTTGCTTGTCCGGAGGTGGCTCGTTCATAAAATGCACGAGATTGACAGGTGCATCGACCACCTGCCGCGTGCGCGGTTGCCTCGAATGCTGCTTTTGTCGCGTCGACGCCGTGGCGCCTCGCGTGCCGCCATCAGGTTCGTCGAGAGTGACTGTTTGAATGGGCATCACGGTCATGTCATGTCGGTCGCTCTTCAGCACATAGCGGAGCGAAGAATCCGCGCTCGGCCGCAGGCCCGTGTACATCCACTCGACACGGGTGAACTCCCAGGTGAGCGGACCGTTGTAGTAGCCAAGCAGAGTTCCTGCAGGCAAATCGCGCTTGGCAAACAAGCCCTTGCCAGCAACGGGCGAGTCGGAGACAAAGACGGCGTCCTGCTGCAACAGACTGCCTTCGTACCAGTCAAACCAGCGCGGACGCTGGGCAATGCGGCTGCGGACGGACGCCTGCGCTGCCAGAGATTGCAAGTGCGTGATGGTATCGCTGTCCAGCGGTTCATTCAGCTCTTGCGCCTGCACCTGAACCTCTTGAATGTGGCGCGACAACAACACGGACGCGCGCATGTGAGCGCGTGAAAATCCAGGCGAGTGGAATGTCGCTTGATTGAACATTTCCAACGCTTCAGCCGTGTGGCCGCTCAGATCAAGAATCATGCCAGCGTGAAAGTACAATATTGCCAGTTCCGACGCCGTGACGGGGCTTGGCGATGGCGGCGGCGTGGCCGAAGGAGGGATGTGGGTCGCCGCTTCTTGGAGCTGTGGCTGCTCAGCGTCTGCAGATGCCGAGCGACTCTTTCGCCGCCGTCGCCGACTCTGCTGTTGCTGCTGCTGCTGCTGCTGCTGCTTTGCGCCAAGACCGTCGTCAGAAGAAGCGGACTCTTGCTCGTCGCGGTTGCTGGCAAAAAGCGCCCAATGCCAGACCTGTTTCGCCGTATCAAGCGCTTGCAGAATATGATACAATGCCTCTTCCAACCGAGACGCGTTCGATGCGACGAGTAAGGTGGCTAGCTTGACACGTGCGCTCAACATGGAAGGGAGAATCGCAACGGCTTCTTGCAGTGCCGCCTCTGCCGCGCCTGGGTCTTGATTCGCAACGTGCAACATGGCCCGCTCTACCGCAATCTGTGCCGTCGCCATTTTGGAGCGATGCTGCTGCTGCTCGGTCAAGTCTCGCGGCGATGATGCTACATCATCCTTGCCTCCTGCTGCTCCTCCTCCTTCTGCCGGTGACTGGAATAGGGCCAGGGCATCGTCGGTGCGGCCGAGAAAGCTGTACAGCGCGCGGAGATTGGACCGCGGCTCCAACAAGTCGGGCGCAGACTGAATCGCGCGCTTGTAGTACGCTTCAGCCAAGTCAAACTGCCGGTTGGCCGCCAGGATAAGGGCACAGTCGTTTGCGAGGAGCGCATCCTCAGGGGCCAGCGCCGAGGCACGTTCACAGGACTGCGCCGCCTTGTCAAGCTCGCCGACGAGCTGGTAAGCGTTCGCAAGACCCGCGAGTGCCAGTACGAGGTCTGGGTCGAGCGACAAGACGTACAAGTAGTGCGGGATGGCCTGCTGTGGCGTTGCAGCCGTGTGATGCAAAACGCGTGCTGCCACAAACGCAACATCGATCGGATCCATGGCGAAAGGATAGGGCAGCAGCGCTTCCAGCTGTAGTGATTGCAGCAAATGCTGCTCCAGCATGCGATGCCGAAGCGAAGGCCGCGTTGGCAGCTGGTCCAATCGCGTCCACGACCGCCCGCCGGCCTGAAGCAGCGTTTCGCGCTCAATTGCATCTGCAACAGCCGATTCGGTGTGAAAAAGCACGGCAGATGGCGAAATGTCGCTCTGAGCAAGCGTCTTGCCGAGCCACAGGTGCGCTTCTGCGCGGAGATCGGCCAGCTGGCCTCCCCAAAACAAGTGCATGGGCAAGTGTGCTGTGGCCTGCAGGTCGCGGTGGGTTTCTCGCAGTGTCTCTACCACGTACTTTTCGCTCCCGTCGTTGTCGTGATTGTCATCGTGGTGAAGAAACGCCGAGTCCGAGTGGTCGTGGTTGGTCAAGAGGTCTTCCTCTTCGTCGTTCAACTCTTCGGCAAGATCGCGCTCCATATCGCTCTTCCGAGAGCGTTTCCGTCGTTGGGACGAGTTCTTGGGTTGGCGCTGTCGCGAATCACTCATCTTGGGCTTGTTCTTGCTCAACCGGTCTGGCCAGGCGAGCTGCTGCACCGCGGCAAAGTCTTTGATCGCCGTTTCAAAGTGGCGAATGGCGCGCCGGGTCGTGGAGTCGGTGGACACTTCCGCCCCATCCACAGTGTAACTTTCTCGGTCTGCGCCTCTTGCAGCGTCATTGCTGGTCATGGCAATGTGGCCGAGGAGCAATTCGGCCGCGACATGCGGATGCTGCCAGATGCGGTGCCCTCCATCCTCTGCCGCCACTTCCATGACCTCGATCGCTCGAATAGCAGCTTGACAGTAAGCCTCGGCCTCCTGATAGCGAGGATTTGGGTGTGCTGCTTGGGAAGAGAATGCCAGCGGGCGCAGAGTCGCCTCACGCTCGCCTTCCGTCCATACGATGACAGCCAGGTTGTAGAGCGCATCTGCATGCGATGGCTGAATGGCAACCGCTGATTCCAGCAGGGTTTTGGCCTCGCTCAGGCGCAGTGCGGTCGAGCGTGTCAAACTCTTGGCATTCTTTTGGTTCTTGTGGCCCGACTCCCCCGGTGATTTCGAGTTTACGCTGGGATCCTCGTCGTTGTCGTCGTTGTCGTCGTCGTGGCTCAAGTGTGCACTGGCTCCGCGCGATTCCAGCGACGACACGAGCATCAGATGGCCTGCCAGCAGGTAGCGCGCTTGAGCGTCGGTTGAATCCAATGAAATCATATCGCGCAGTGTCTGCTCGGCGAGAGCGTTTGCTCGGTCGATTCGAACGTCGAGCTCTGACATTGACATTGGAGCACCATCGAGGTTGATCGTTTCATGATCAGGACTCGTCCGTCTCGATGATGACGAAGACAGAGCATCGGAGGCTGGCTTGGCTCGAGCTTGCCGTGTCGGATCCGTCCCACCGCCATCAGCAGCATTGCCATCACCTGCACCACCATCGCTCGAGTCTATTGATGATGATGCGGCGTGGGTGGCAGCGTGCGACTGTGCCTGAATTGCCACCGCTTTGCGACGGAGCACCGCCACGAGCGCCAGACGCGCAGGGCGAAACCGCGGGGCAGCGGCGATGGCTGCGTTGAGCTCTGCAATGGCCTGGTCGTACTCGCTGGGCCCAGCGGCAATGTGGGAGAGTCCTGCGTGGTAGCGCTCGAGCGACTTTGACTGCGGTGCGTGTTGGCGGGAGCTCGCTGTTGCTGCTGCTGCTGCCTCTGCGACCAATGATGATGATGACAGGGTTGCAATCACCACCATTGTCATGATCATTGACATCATCATCATCATCATGATCATCCGAGGAGTAGGAGGACGAGCAGCTGGTCGCTGAGCCAGCAGTGGCCGCATTGTTTTGGTGAGAACTGGCGTTTCGCCGGAAAATCTCAGAAATGTCAATTTTGGCGACTGACACTCGACAGACTCGCAGTGCTGTTCACACTTGTACAAGTGAGCGTTTGCCGAGTGCAGGTCTATCAGAGTTCAATGGAACAGAGAGGCTCTAAGGGTGGAGGGGGGGGGGTTTGACGGATTGCTCAATTTCAGACGCTCAGACGCTTAGACGGTCAGCACTCACTCTCTCGCTCGCGCTCGCGCACGTCCATTGCTTTTTGCTGCAACTTTTGGTCACTTTTTGTTGTTTTACATTTGTTTTTGCTTCTCTTCTGAAATCAAAAGAGTTGAAGTTCAGTCAAACAAAAACTACACAACAACCAAACAGCGCCTGATTCTGAAAACAAAAGACGACGACGCTGACGACAACGCACAAAGCATAGCAATTGGAGTAGCAATTGGAGTAGCAATTGGAGCGGCCATAGGAATAGGAATAGCGATAGCAATAGCAATAGGAATAGGAACAGGCAACGATGGCTGGGAATCGGCAGCAGACACGAGCAGCAGACGCGAGCGCGAACAGTGCTGCTCCTGCTAGTGCGAATGCGACTGCCAATACTGTGGTCGTCGCCGATGCATCAGTCGACTCTGCGACGGCCGCTGCGGAGGCTGCAGTGCGGACTGTTCGCGTCGTTGGCCGCGACGCCGCCGTGACTGGATCATCAGCCTCATCATCATCAGCAGTAGCAGTGGACTTCAACGGCAACAACGCAGCAGCAGCAGCAGCAACAACAGCGCCGCGATCTGGATCCTCCGCCCGCTCGCCCTCCAGCAGCAACGACCACCTCGAGCGCACTCTCCGCAGCACTCCGTCCCCGTGCGTTCAGTTCCCTGCTGCTGCTGCTGTTTTGATTCTTGCATTCACAAGCGATGCTCTCCAAAATGTCCCCTTCACAAAAAACAAACACCCGATCCCGCTTGCAGAAGTGCATTGGGACTCGTGCCTGGGGGGAGAAAGCGAAAGATGCAGCGACGCTCAACGCCCGTCCTGCGAACCACGAACCATAGCCCGACAGACTGATCATCCACAACGGATACACAAGGAAAAGTGTGTGTGTGTGTGGGGGGAGGGGCGAGGGAATCGATGGCAAAAAGAACTCAAAACCAGCGGAAAAAGCGTCTGAGAAACTTACCGCACAGCCTATTCCAGCCACACCCTCGACTTGAAACTCCCTCTGCTCCGGCCTTCAATCCACATCATCCAGTTGGAACAAAACCCCCCCCCCCCATCCAACACGACTTCTTCATTGCACTCACGTTCATCCGTTTGTTTGTTGACACAGATTCCCAGACAACCGCGTCATCACGTCCAAGTACACCGCGCTCAACTTTCTGCCAAAGAACTTGTTTGAGCAGTTTCGACGAGTGGCCAACTTTTACTTTCTCTGCGTGGCGTTAATCCAGCTGATTCCCGGCGTTGCGCCCGTCTCGCCGCTGACGTCCATCTTGCCGCTGGTCTTTGTCGTTGGCGTCACGGCCATCAAGCAGGCGTACGAGGATTATCTGCGGCACTTGGCCGATAACGAGACAAACACACGGCCCGTTACGGTCATGCGCAGGGGCGTCGTGCTGGACATTCAGAACGAGCAAATCCACGTTGGCGACATTGTGCGAATTGTCGACGGACAAGAGTTCCCGTGCGATTTGACGCTCTTGTCGACCTCGGATGCCGACGGCCACTGTTATACCATCACTGCCAACTTGGACGGCGAGACCAACTTGAAGGTGCGCTCCGCACCCGTGCCGACACGGCATCTCCGCGACTTTGGCGCCTTGCGCAACCTGTCCGTCACCATCGACTGCGGGTTGCCAACTGCCGACCTTTACCGATTCACTGGGCGGTTGTTTTCTGGCGTTTTGCTCTCAGATGCGAGCTCGGACTCGTTTTTCCGCGTGTCGTCGTCGTCGTTGTCCTCGTCGCCGTCGTCGTCGTCGTCGTTGCTGTCAGCCGATCGAAGCAGTCGCCGCCGCGCTGGCGGGCAAGACCAGGAAAGTGGTGGCAGCAGACTCGCGCACAGCGTGAATGCATCCGCGCAGTCGAGTGACACCCCCGCCACCTCGTCCTGGCCAGCCAGCTGGTCCTTGTTCCGCAAGCCTCACGATGCGCTGTCCGAGAGCGCATCTTTTCCTGGCCGCAGCGAGGGTACTATCTCTTCGGCTGTGCCGCTCGACATTTCGAATTTGCTGCACAAAGGCGCGCGCTTGAGAAACACCGAGTTTGTCTATGGTGTCGCCGTCTACACCGGACGCGATACCAAGATGGTTCTCAACCAGCAGCCAGTCAAGCACAAGTTCTCGTCGCTCGAGCGACTGATGAACAAGTTTTTGATTGTGTTTTTCATCGGCTTGTTTGTCGTGTGTCTGATTTCCACGCTTCTCACGCTTGCCTGGAACAACCATTACCGCCACGTCGCGTGGTATCTGGGCGATCTGGGGCTGCCTGCCGCTGGGGAAACTGGCGACATTTTCTTGTTCTACGCGGGCCAGTTTATCACCTTTATGCTGCTGTACAACTACTGCATTCCCATTTCACTTTACGTGACGGTTGAGCTGCTCAAGTTCTTTGGCGCGCTGCTCATCCACTGGGACGAGAAGATGGCAGACAAGGTCAACACCTCCGACAAGCAGCCTTCGATGGCCAAGGCGAACACGTCCGACCTCAACGAGGAGCTGGCGTTGGTCGACTATGTCTTTTCCGACAAGACCGGCACCCTGACCGAGAACGTCATGAAGTTTGTCGAGTGCAGCGTTGCGGGCCGCCGCTACCTGGCCACGCGCGACGGTCTGGTCGAGCAGGCCGATCCTGAGGCACAAGCTCGTCTGTCGGATGCAGCTGCCATGGCCAAAAGGGAGCAGCGTTCGCGCGCCGAAAGCAGTACAAGTGCCACCAGCAGTGTTCCCACGACAGCATCGTCCGCCTCGCCTCTCCACCGTCTGGCGCTGAGCTTCCGCCGTGGAAATCAGTCAGGCGATCGCATCCCGCTGATTGGTGCCGAAGACGACGATGCTGAAGAGCAAAGCGAGACTCCCGCCGAGCAGGGCGACACAACTGTTGGTGGCCATCCGGACGCTCTCGCCACAGGCGCCGCCTCTCCCAAAGGTCGAGGCAGTGGCGCGAGTAGCCGCAACTCCAACCGTTCTGCCGATGCGATAAAGCAAGACCTTGCTGGTGGCGACGACGAAGGAAGCGAGTCCGAAGACGATTACGATAAGTACCTTCCCGCCTCCCTTCTAGAAGCGTCCAGCTCCCTTGCGCAAGCCGAGAAATCCAACCCGGCTCTGCGTGTCTATCTCACTGCGCTTGCTGCGTGCCACACGGTGTTTGCCGAACGCGTCCCTCACGGCCACCACCATCAGCACCAGAGCAGCACTCCCGTGGTGTCGCAGCAACAGCAGGCGCAACAAGCTGCATTGCCCCTGTCCATCCATTATCAAGCATCGTCTCCAGACGAGGAAGCACTGGTGAGCGGGGCTGCGCGCGCAGGCGTTGTATTTGAGCGGCGCACGGTCGAGACGTTGCACCTGGTGGTTCAAGGCAAGCCGCAGGCGTTCGAGCTCCTGCACGTGCTCGAGTTTTCATCCGACAGGAAGCGTATGAGCGTGATTGTGCGCGACGAGCAGGGTGTCATTTGGGTGTTTACCAAGGGTGCGGAATCGGTCATTGAGCCGAGGCTCTCGGCAGACGAGCACACCTTCCTGCATCGCATGGGTTCCTCCTCGTCCGGTGTTGAGATTCCTCGCATGTCGACCATCAAGACCACCACCATGGACCATCTTGGCGGCTTTGCCACGAGTGGCCTTCGCACTTTGTTGGTGGCGGCCAAGCAACTGTCCAATGACGAGTTTGCGCAAATCCGCGAAAGTCTGCATCAAGCAAGCGTGGCTTTGCATAATCGAGATGGTAGGACGATGGTGTCGAGTGGATGGGATGGATCTTGTTTTTCGTGTGTGGTGGTGTGTGCGTGTGTTGATGCCACTCACGCTGGATGTTTTGTTTTGCGTGCTGCCGCCACAGCCCTGTTTGCCGCCGCCTATGAGCGTATCGAGCACGGTTTAGTCCTCCTAGGGGCAGCTGCCATCGAAGACAAGCTCCAGGCCGACGTGGACTTGACCATGAAGCGGCTGCGCGGAGCGGGAATCAAGGTTTGGGTATTGACGGGCGACAAGCAAGAGACCGCCATCAATATTAGCATGGCCTGCGGACACGTGTCGTCGTCCATGCGCGTGTTGTACCTGAATGCTCATTCGCGTCGTCAGTGCTCGGAAACCATCCGGCAGTATCTCAGAGAGTACGCCAGCGACCGAGCAGGCGCTTTTGATGCAACGAGCTTTGGTGATTCCGCCAACGCGGCCACGGATGCCGCTCGTGAGCGGTTTGCACCAGAGCCAGAGACCACCGGAACCAATACCGTCGGTGGTGTCAGCTCGTACGGCAGCGTGGTATCAGCCAGCGCTGGACATTCGCAGGCTTCTCCATTGAGGGCCGATGAGTCTTTGGAAGTCGAGCTCTCCGCGCCGCACCACGGTCCGCCACAGCTCGCTCTGGTCATCGATGGCGCTACACTTGCCATTGCCCTCAAGCACGACAGCGCCGCGTTGCTCGCTTTATGCCAGCGTTGCGCTGCCGTGCTTTGCTGTCGCATGTCGCCAATGCAAAAGGCCTTGCTTGTCCGCCTTGTCAAAGAGAGTCCCGAGCGACCAGTCACGCTTGCCATCGGCGACGGTGCCAATGATGTCAGCATGATTCAGGTGTGTGTGCGTGTTTGTTGGGGTTACTTTTTTTTTTTTTTTTTTGTCGTGCACAAGCCAGCCTTTTATTGTTTTGTCCTTTGTTGCATCTCCGTAGCCATGGAGCTCTAACCACGAAACTCAATGCTTGGCATACGTGATACTCAATCTTTGAACAGGAGGCTCACGTCGGTGTGGGAATTATGGGCAAAGAAGGACGACAGGCGGCGTGCTCGAGCGATTACGCGTTTGCCAAGTTCCGGTCGCTCCAGCGACTGCTGTTGGTGCATGGCCGCTACTCGTACATTCGCATTGCGGATGTGGCCTTGTATTTCTTCTACAAGAACGTGGCGTGGATTGCCGCAGAGCTCTTGTTTGCATTTTACTCGGGCTTCTCGGGCCAGACCATCTACGATAGCGTCCTGCTTATGCTGTTCAACATTGTCTTTACCTCGCTACCGGCCTTGGTGCACGGCATGGTGGAAAAAGACGTGTCAGAGCGCTCCTTGCTCCGCTATCCGCGATTGTACAGCTCGCTCAAGGGACCCAGCGCTCGTATTTCGTCCAAGGCACTCGGCCAATGGATGCTATCGTCCTTTTGGCACGCGCTCGTTGTGTTCTTTGGCGGCTTGCTGGTCTTTGGCGGCTGGAGCGCCGTTGCTTCGAGCTCTGCCACCGTGCTCACGCTGGATGTGGGCCGCAACGTCACTGCTGCATCGTCCTGGGGCCTTGACCATTCAACGACGACCGATATTGACGTGTTTACACTGGGCGCCTACATGAACTGTGTCATGCTGGTGGTTGTCACCATTCGCCTCCTGATGGAGGAGGGCTACGTGACGTGGCTGAATTGGTTTGTCTTGATTGGTTCCTTGGTGGTTCTGGGCGCCTTTATGCTGTTTTGGAGCTCCTTCATGATCAGCGAGCCCTACTACCTGTTCCATTCCGCAATCTACCTTGCCGGTCTGCCGCAAATGTGGCTGGGCCTGCTTCTTCTCGTCGTCACAGCTCTCCTGCCCGACTTTGTTTTCAAGGTCGTCTATGCGTGGTTTTGGCCCCGTGACTGGCAGCTGATTCAAGAGGAAGAGTATGCTCGGCGCGAATCCCGGCGCGCCCGAGACGCCCATTTCCGCGGTCACGGCGGAGCTCGCCGAGTCATGAGCAGCAGCAACGGTGCATCTTCCTCGTTTTCTCGCCGAGGGAAACCGACGGATGCCGATGACGAGCGCCGCGGGCTGCTCACCGCTTAGTTCATTCGAACGTTTTTGTACTGCAGTTGAGTTTTTGTGTTTTCGATTTCATGAGTGTATGTGTTTTGGATTGAAACGAGAGGTTGTTTTTCCCCCTGATTAATGTTTTGCAGAAGCATGTTTAGTTGAACGTACCGAGCAGCAGCAGCAGCAGCAGCAGCAGCAGCAACAGCGGCTTTTGGACAATTGCAGCTTTTGCCAAGCAAAAGTTCGTGTTCATTCATCCCCGCGATCATGTTTCCCGATTGCCCAGGAATCACTGCCATCGAACTGTGGGAGCTGTCCGAATTGGTTCAAACTCTCGATTTCTCAGTCTCTATTTTTCTCTGTCAAATGTAAACTGCTGAAAACGACGTCGTTTCTCGCCCTCCCGTCCCCTCCGACCCCCGCCTTCCTACTTTATTGAATGCCAAGGACCAGAACTGCTTTGCTCTGACCTTGCCGCCGCTTCTTCCATCGCGGGGCTGATTTTTGAGCACACTTGAACTCCAATCATCTCAAAAACGAGCGATCTTTTTATTTTTTATTTTTTTATTATTATTTTTTTATTTTTTTTTTTTCCATTGGGATTTGCATTGGGATTTGCATTGGACTTTGCTATTCCACGTCGCTCACTCTGTCTCTGCCGACTGTCTCTCTGCCCATGTCTCACCACCACACGGTAGGGTGTCGTCCGAAAGCGCTGCACCCCCGCCGACAGAGGGCGCAGGAGCAGCGGCAGCCAATGTCGCTCCAGCCAACGCAGCCGCGTCGTCGTCGTCGTCGTCGCCCCAGTCCCGGTCCCGATCGCCCTCCCGCTCGCGCTCGCGTTCACGGTCGCAGTCTGCATCACAACGCCGCCCTCCTGGCGCTGGGTCGCGATCGCCCTCTGCCTCACGATCGCGGTCTCGGTCCCGGTCCCGGTCGCCTCGGTCCCGGTCTCGCTCTGGATCTCGCTCTCGGTCTCGCTCGCGGTCCCGGTCGGTGTCGCGTTCCCGTTCGCGGTCCCGATCTAGGTCCCGGTCGCTGTCCCCAAAGCGTCGTGGCGGTGGCGGTGGTGGACGCGGACGTGGCCGATCGCGGTCTCGGTCTCGGTCCCGGTCTCGGTCTCGGTCGCGATCCCGCTCACCCTCGCGATTTCCTTCGGCCCCGCGCAACCGTGTCTTTATTGGAAAGCTCTCGTCCAACGTCACGGAGGCACACATTCGCGAGATTTTCGCTCATTTCGGCGCAATCCAGGAGGTGGACGTACCACGCCGCGGCCCCAACGGCCATCGCGGTTTTGCCTTGGTTCGCTATACCAACGCTTCCGATGCGCAGAGTGCGGTCGACTGCATGAATGGTGGCCAAATCGATGGCACGGTATGTTTTGCGACGATTGATTTTGATGGTTTTGCGCAAGCTGACAGTTGACGTGATGTGTTTGACTCTGGGACACTCCAGGTGGTGCCGGTTGAGTTTGCAAAGATCAAGGAGAACGACCGACAGATTTCCCGCGCTCGCAACGGTCGCATGCGAGGCGGGGCAAATGCCGCTCGCGGTCGTCGAGGGTACGTACGCTTGAGCATGGTGTTTGGTGCTTTTGTTTTGGCATCCCGAGTTTCTTTTCATTCACCATGTCTTTTGCTATATTTTTGCCCATGTCTTTTCACAGCCGATCCATCTCTCGGTCGCGCTCACGATCGCGCTCGCCACGCCGCGGTTCCGGTCGTCGCCGTTCCTTCTCCCGCTCCCGTTCCCGGTCTCGCTCCCGTTCTCGCTCTCCTATTCGTCGTCGTCGCCGCTCATTCTCACGCTCGCGGTCGCGGTCCAAGTCACGATCTCGCTCGCGGTCACGGTCGCCAGTGCGCCGTGCAGGCGGGCCACCTGGACGTCGCGGCGCTCCTTCGCGCTCTCGGTCGCGCTCTCCCCCGCGCGCACGAACAGCGCGCGGACGCTCGCGGTCCCGTTCTCGATCACGGTCACGCTCTCCTCCGCGTCGACGTTAAAAACCCCCCTATTCTTGGAAACGCGACGCGCGAAAGACGTCAAAGCGAACAATGTGTCGTCTTTTGTTGCTGAATTGGTTTTTTTCGTTGTTGTTGTTGTTTTGTTTTGTTAAAATCACATGTACTCGTTGCAAAAATGTCCATCTGTCATGTTCACCAACCAACCAACGACCCAGACACGCATGAAAGGCTGACACAGTTAAGGCGATCACGTTGTTGTCGAGTTCAGTGCGGCCTCTTCTCTTCCCGCGGTCCAATTCAGCCAGCCAGCCAGCCAAGAGTGAGAGAGAGAGAGAGAGAGAGAGAGGGGAAGGGGCGAGCTCATTCAGCACTGTACCTCGTGTGTACCGCAGCACCGCAGCACCGCAGCACCGCATCGAGATGAAATGGAATGCTCCGCCAAACCCAAATTAATCCATCCTTCAGTCTTTTTTGCTTCTTTTTTTTTTTTAATTCTTTTTTTAATTCTTTTGTTTTTGTTTCAAACCCGTTCGCTTTCTCACTACGATGGCAGACGAGCTTCTTCGCATTGGAGACTCTGTTTCGCTGTACTCTGAGGACCGGCATGGCTTCCTGTTCTCTGAAAAGTAACCGCTCCACACCCCTCTCTGGTTGGATCCTTGTGTGAAGCTTGTGATGCTGCACTTCACACCCGTTCGCTCCGTTCGTTCTGCTGCTGTGACTCTCCCGCCTCTTTCCCGCACTACTCCATTTGCCGTCCGCAATCACCTTCCCCCCCCCACACACACATGGCGGGCTCCCCTTCTCCGCGCTTGTCCTTCTTTGGGCCGCGCCTTGCACCATAACAGGCCAATGTTTTTCTTTTTTTCCCTTTTGTTTACAGCCCTGCTTTCGCCTTTTTTTTTTTTTTTTTTTTTTTTTTGCATTTTCACGTCCCAGTGTGTTTTTTTTTTCGTTCTGTCGCTTCCGTTCTTCCTTCTGCGTGCGATCATCTCGCTTGTGCTGCATGCACGACTGGTTCTTGCCCTGCTCTGTGTTCGCGAGCCGAGTGTCTTTGCCATGCTTGGAGCGAGATGCTCGGACTGTGGCTGCCGTGAACCACGTTGCTACTGAACTGATAATTGGGAAACAACAAAAAAAACCGTTTGTATTGAGAGCGGCTTGACTTTGGAATTCCCATTCGCACGGGGATGGCAAGCGAGACAGAGAGTGAGAGACCGCGAGATAGAGCAGCTGATTGCTGATTGCCCTTGGATTCACCCCCAGCGCGACCGTCTGTGCGGCTGCGATGATGGGCAGAGAAGAGCAATCGCAGAATCAAAAAGCGAAAAAAAATAAAAAAATAAAAAATAATAAAAATAAAAGAATCATACGAATCCGTTCATCATCACCATGCGGTCGAATCGGGGGGTCGCACAGAGCATCAATGCGCCCTTGCACTCCCCTGATGATGGTGGGATGAGGCTGCAAACCCACGGCAATCCCCTCCTCCTCAGTTGACGACCACCAAAAAACCCAAACAAAACAAACAAAACAACCAAAAAAAAAAGAAAAAAAAAGAAAAAAGGAACACGCAGTGTTTACATTATCATTGTATTTTTCGATGATTCAAGTCACCGAAAACTTGCAATGTTTATGGTTGTTGAACATTGCACGGAGCAAGGGCACCAAGCGGTGCTTCCTCATTGTGACTCGCCTCAACCGCTTCCCCCAAAAACCCAACATCAAAGCATGCTTGCATTAGCAGTTTCTGCTGATGTTGGTATTTTTTGTGGTTGTTATTTGTTGTTTACCCAACAACAAGCCGAAAAGAACAAAACAAAACATCCACAATTGCATGTCCTCCTTATTCTCACACCCATCCATGCTTCCCCTAACCTCGGATGATGCCACGACACACTTGTCCACTTGTGCGCACTCCGACTGCGATGAGATGCTCAACCCCCTTTTCCTAACCCTCATCCTTCACAAAACCTAAAAAACCCAAGTTGCCAAAACAAATCGATTTTTCAAAAAAAAAAAAAACCCCAAAAATTTAACGGGTTTCTGCAGGTTTGGCTTTTTTCACAACTCTTTGAATGTCGCACACCAGCAGCAGCAGCAGCAGCAGCAGCGCCCAACTCAAACTCTTGCTCTGTCGTCTGTGCTGCTGAGCAACACAAGCGCACAAACCGGCAGCCCGGCCAGCCCGGCAGAGCAGCCCACGACGGCAGCCATCGGCCTTCTCTTGGCAGAATTTGAGTCATGGCGAAAAATTCGCATTTATTTTAAGCGTGATTCTTTTTTTTTTTTTTTTTTATTTTTCTTCTTAAAAATTTGTGTCTTTCTTTGATTCGCATCGAGAGTCGCCTTTGATTCTTTCTCTCTCTTTCTCTTCCCACCTCCCTCCTTTGCTGTTCTCTCTTGCGTGGCGCTGTTGTGCAGGCTGCTTGTCGAATCCTGTCATTATTTCGACCGAATTTCTCACAGTTTCTCACACTTTTGTTTCTCCTTCCTTTGTTGACACCAACAGTACCATCGACTCGCTGCTGACTGTTCGACGCGCCGATCATGGCGTCGAGCATCAAGCTGGTGCAGGTGGCAGCAGCAGCAGCCTCCGCACCCAGCCCAACGTGCCCAACTTTCAATGTGAGCAAGAAAGATGCTGCTTTTTTTTTTTTTTTTTTTTTTTTTGGTGGTCGTTTTGTCTCACAGCATTATTTTTCGCATCATTTTTGCTCCACAAACCACACACAGCTTGCATCTTCCAAATTCTCGTGCCGAACAAGTACAAGGCCAACAAAAAGTACCAGGCTCTCAAGAAGAAAATGCCGGCTGTCGCCAAGACCAAGAAGGGCGAGGCCAACAAGGCGCTGCAGGCGCAGACGCGCCAACTGGAAAACACGCTCTTCCAGCAAAAGAAGCTCGCGAGTGCCGAGACGGACGACAATGCACTGGAGCAGGCGCGCCAGAACGGCAAGTTCCTGACGTACGGCATGACCGTCCAGCTCTACCACTCGTTCTCGAACAAGTTTGTGGCTGGCAGTGCCAGCGATCCCGCGTGGATTGAAGACACCAACATGCGCGTCGAGCTGCACCAGTACAACTCAAAGCTGTGCTGGTTCCGCGTCATGCCGCGTTACAAGGTGCGCGCCGAGGGCGACATTGTGCGCAAAGGCGACCAAATTGTCTTTGAGTCCATCAAGACCCCCGCGTCCTTTTTGCACGCAAGCCACGATCCCTTTGACGATGCCGAGCTTGAAGCCGGTCTGCACGAGGTCAACATGTCCGTTACGCCCTCCGCCTTTTCCATCTTCATGTACTCGCGCCCGGACGAGACGTGGGCCATGATTGCTGCGTCCTCGCCGGGCGCCCTGATTGAGGAGGGCAAGGACGAGAAGGAGTCGGTCGTGCCTGTTCGCTTTGGCGACTGCATCCGTCTGTTCCATCGCGAACTGGAGGCCTACGTTGCCGCGGAAGGCACGTTTGGCAAAACTGGCGTGGCTGAAGTGCCCCACCTTCGCGTGCGTCACGTCACAACCAAGCGTCCTCACTCGCTCAAGCCGCCGTCTGGTCCCTCCGTGTTTTGGCAAATCGAAATGGACAGCGGCGCTGCTCGTGGAGGCCGCATGCGTTGGGAGCAGCTCGTGCGTCTGCGCCACTTTACCACCCGCCAGTTTCTTGCCGTCAAGCTGGACGCCGCGTCGGGCGAGCCGGTCGTCACCCTCACCTCCGACCATCGTGACGCCGATGCCGTCTTCCGCTTGCATGCCGTCATTCGCGACCGCCAGAACATTGAGTACGGCTCGTTCACCCGCATCGAGCACCCTCTGACCAAAACCTGGCTGCATGGCGATGCCACCCTGTCGTATGCTCGCCAAGGCACCGTGTCCAGGGTCGACACCCTGGGTGCGGACGCGCCATCGCCGGCGGCTGCTGCGGCCATCGAGTCGTGCAAGCCAATGACGGAAATCCGGTACGACAAGGCCAAGCTGCTGCAGCTGACCGCGTCCCGCGAGTCGCACTACGATGATGCCTTCACCATCACCCAGGCCAAGCAGAAGGACATTAACAATGTCAACTTTGTTGCCGGCATCCTTCCTGCGCTCAAGTGGTATGCGAAAAGCTTCCGCGCCGCTGCAAGCAAGGACAAGCCGAGAGAACTCACGGCCGAGACGGCAGCCTACCTGTGCCGTGCCATGGACTTGCTCGCCAAGTTTGTCGTTGACAAGGATACGCCCAACAAGCGCCGACAGAAAGTCCTTCGCCACCTTCGCTGCGTCGATGCCTTGATTGAGGTCATCCGTGTGCCGTTCTCTCCGTACAACCCGGATGGTTTCCCCATCAGCGAACTGCGCACTCCGGACAAGCGGCTCGTTCGTGACGTGTGCTCCGCGGCATACAATGCGCTCAACCAGTATGTCCAGGGTGAATCGCGCAAGAGCGAAATGTACATTGCACGCTTCATTCCCTTCATGCTCGGCCAAGTTGGCTCGGGTCTCCCAGCGACCGACATTCTGACCCAGCTCGCCTCGGACAACATGTCGATTGTCAATCGCATCAAGCCTCCGCTGCTCGACTTTTTCATTGGCAAGCTCAAGGAGCAGCGCGCGTCGCGCTACCTCAAGTTTTTGGCCACCTGCTGCGCCGTCAAGGGTGGTGCCAATTATGAAATCCAAAGCTACATTTGCGAAAACCTGCTCGGTGGTGTCGTGGGCAACCCTGTCATCCTTCCCGTCAGCCTGCGCAACGGTGTGCTCCACGTCGATCTGCTCCGCGATGGTTTGGTCGTTCCAGTGAACGAGCTCGCAGACGACGCCAAATCCCTCGAGGCCGAGTATCTGCTGGAGCAGATCAACTTTTTGCGTCGGCTGTGCATTGGTCGCAACAAGGTCACCATTCCGCTGCTCCGCGATGAGCTCAAGTGCGTCGTGTGGGCTGAAGTGTTTGCCGCAGTCAAGGACACGGAGCTCAACCCGGTCTATCGTATTGCTTACGCCGACCTGCTACATCAAGCCTTTGTCGACATTGAGCCGTACGAGGACCTTCTCGAGCGCATTCAGCTGACGTTTGACGCACAAACTCTGACGCAGCGAAACTCGAGTGCGACCGAGTGCACCACTGCTGCGCATCTGGCCGTCCAAAACTCCTTCCCGCCAGAGTTGACCGAGCTTCGCTCTTGGATTAACACGACCATTGCCAACGAGACGAGTGTGATTGCGACCCGAATTGAGGAGAACAAGTTTATCGAGGCCATTTTGACGTTGGCCCGTTCCCTCGTGTCGTTTGGCGTGTACAACAACCGCACGCAGCTGCTCGAACTGCTGTGTCCGCTCATCCGCCTCCTCGATTGCTCGGACGACTATGGCAACGAGAACAAGGACAACAAGGAAGAGCAGCAAGAGTACCTTCGTGTCGACCGTCTGCTGAAAAACCCCGAAAACAAGTCGGTGGCCAATCTCAAATTCAAGGGTCTGGAGATTATCGAGCTGATGATGAACTTCCGATTTGCCGCACGCCTCGAGGAGTTCTTCTGGGTGTTCAAGCAGCTCGAGTCTCACGACCTGGTCGGCAAGGGCCACGCAACGCTGCACCGCGCTTTTGGCAAGAACAAGCATCACAATCACGGTCTTGAGCCCGAGTTGCTCGAGCTCGCACCATTGACCAAGACTGTCATCCCGGCAGCTCGCCTGAAGCCCGTTCTTGCGGCCCTGTTCAAGAACACGGAGTTTATCGATGCGCTCGGCCCCGAACTGCCCATCATTCCCGTCTTGTTGGACTGCGCCAACTATGGCTACACCAAGCTCGCCACCCAGGCTCACTACCTCATCACGCGCTTGTACTCTGCCAGTCGCAACTTTTTCCAAATGGCGCTCGACGGCCAGGTCTTGACGCTGCCCGAGTCTGTCGATGCCTTCAAGATCATCCGTCAGGTGCTGCCCTCGGTGCGTCGCATGGCGCGCTCAAAGATTGGCGAAAAGCAAGCAGAGCGCCTTTCGGTCGAGCTGGACAGGCTTGCCAAGCTACTCTACCTGAAGGACGATCCGCACGAGCCTCACCGCACCAATCAGACGATTCTGACAAATGCTGGCATTGTTATTGACTTGCTCGGCATTCTGGGCACCAGGATTGAGCTCGGCAAGCGCGAGAAGGGCGGCGGCTCGGCTGCCGATCGACTTGCCGCCCAGGAGCTTGAGAAGAAGAACGCGGCCATCTGCAAGCTGTTTGGCCAGTGCTTTAAGGTTCTCGGTCTGCTCGCTCGGCGCAACACGAGCATGCAGGACTACTTGTTTGACCGTCTCGACTTTTTGCTCAACCATGAGGGAGCTGAGAAGGACAAGGCGCGCATGCTCGTGAGCGTATTCAAGGGCAATCAAACCAACTGCCTGCGCATCAAGGAGAAGCACATCCAGCTCATTGTCGAGCTCCTTGCCGAAACTGAGCTTTCGGACGGTTCCAAGGTGTTTGAGTACTTGCAATTGCTCGGCCACATTGCAAAGGTTGAGGACGCCAACTTGACCCTCAAGCGCAACCAAAGCGCCATCATCAAGTACATGATGCAGCACCGCGAGGACACCATCATCAACGTTGACGATGCACACAACGACGAGCGCATTGCCTTGCTGCAGTCCAGCGCGGAGAAGCCCTCGCGCGAACTCTTGTACCACATTGAGCTCGTCGATCTGCTCGCGACGTGCGCCGAGGGTGAGAATCGCTTTATCGAGTCCATGTGCCAAACCATCTTCTCGCCCGAGGAGCTGCTCCAAGTCTTCACCGACCCAAAGATCCCCGTTCTGCACAAGGCGCCCTACCTGCGCTTTTTGGTCTGGGTCTACCTGGCGACTGCGAGCACTGACATTGTGTCGACTGCCGAAATGCTCCACAATGACGACTTTTGGACGTTTGTCGGTCTCCTTTCGGATCACTTGAAGGCGGTCACTGGTCTGCTCAAGCAGCACAAGGACAAGCTCAAGGCGCTCAAGGATCGCAAGGCCAACAACCCGCAAGCCCAGGAGGAGGTGTTGGATGATCCTGTGCCCGAAGATGACATGGACTTTATCATGGAGGGCATTGTCCCGTTTGCGCGCATCTTTTACGAGTCCCAGTACTCTGCCAAGGACGCGACCGCCGAGCAAAACCGGGTTTCCGTCAAGTTTGCCGAGTCGTTGCTGGCCTTTTCGCCGCTTGCCTCGATTCAGGTAGACGAGATTGCCCTCTTGCAGTCCGTGACGGACTGTCTGCTCGTGCTCTCCAACCAGCTTTCCAGCCACGCCGGCTTGTCGGACGACTTTGAGGCAAAGCTGAATGTCGCCCTGGAAAAGAACAAAAAGTACGGAACGAGCGGCGTTGCTGGTCTGTCTGACGCCGTCAAGGATTATCTGCGCAGCCATGAGCAAGAGCGTGAGGCGAACGAGCGACTGAACACGTTGGTCGTCAACCTCTGCCAGTCGTACGAGTCCGATCCCATCTGCCCTTATCTCGGTGACGAAGATGCCAAACTCCCGCTTGGTGAAGAGTTCCAGCGTCACATTGAGCTGTTTGCCGAGTACAATAGCAAGAAGGAGTTCAAGGGCCTCAACCCCAACATTGGCCGCATGATTCTGACCCTCGATGTCTCTGCCAAGACGTCTCACACGCTGAGCGAAAAGGAGCTGCTGGAGCAGCAAAAGCTCGACACGCGCTCGTTGCAGCTGCTTCGCGGCATTGTCGAGGTCGAAAAGGCGCGTCGTTTGAAGGCAGACGCCAGCAGCGAGGACAAGGAGGAGGCGTGGGACCAAATTGCCAAGGTCCAGTCTGCCCTGAACAAGTACGAGGCGGCGCTTATTTCCACCAAGATGTTTGTTTCGGACGACGACGAGATTGTGATTGAGGCATTGGCGACTGCCACGGCCATTCTTGATGGTGGCAACAAGGAAGTCCAGCGCTCGTTTGAAAAGTTCTTTTTGACGAGCCGCGAGGAGACCTTCTTTGCTGATATTCGCTCCCGCATTGTCAAGTCCATGGCGACTGTCAAGGAACAGCGCGCCCTCGTTGCCCAGAAGGAGAAGGAGGAGCAAAAGCGCAAGGACTTGACTGCAACCCACGCGACCCACGCTCAACATGCCGCGGCGCCTGCTGGCGACGAAAAGTCGAGTGGCGAGGCCGCCGCCGGCAGTGGCGTCGGTGACATTGAGCTCACAAAGCTGCACGGCGCCCACGAAGGAGGTGGTGGCAATGCCGTGCAGGAGGCGATTGAGGACCAAGGCTTTGCTGCCGCCCTTGCGGGCGAGTCTGGCGAAGACGCCCTGAACGACATGATGGACGAGAGCGAACGCGAGTTGTCGCTCGTTCTGCGCTTGCTGCAGCTCTTGTGCGAGGGCAACAATGTGGTGCTCAAAAACTACATTCGCGAGCAAGGCGACAATATCAAGTCGTACAACCTTGTCAGCGACACTGCCAACTATCTGAACGTCTTGTACCACAATGTGTCGTCGGACAACATTGAGCTCGTGTCCCAAGTGCTCGAATCGCTCGTCGAGTTTTGCCAGGGCAACGGCGACAACCAAATTGCCGTCTTTGACGCCAAGTGCCTGGATGGCATCAACCACATCTTCCGCCAGCACGAGTACACTGGCATGCCGTGCCCGCAAGTTGCCGAGCTCAAGCTTCACGCCGCCAACCTTGTGCTCACCATGCTTGAGGAGCAAACCGAGCAGGCCATCCAGCTGAGCAAGGAGCTGCACACACAGCTCGACATTCGTGCCATCCACGAAAACATGACTCGTTACCACTACGAGCATCAGCACAGCAAGCACCTCGGGTACACTGCCGAGCATCCAGAGCCGGCCGACGTTGCCTATGTCTTTTACAACATTCTGGCGAGCCTGTCTGACTTTACCACCACCAACTACAACGCCAAGCCGTACACGGTCAAGCCCTCGACCAAGGGTGGTAAGCCCGAAGCCGAAGGCAGTGCAAAGTCGGACAAGGTCAAGTTGGAGACCAACATCAAGCTGATTAATGTGAGCTACACTGGCACCGTGCATGGCTCGGTTCGACTTGGAAGTGTGTCCTCCAAGAACCTGACTGCATTGGCGCATGGGAACAAGAACGCTGCCAAGACGTTCAAGGTACTGCCATCCAAGCTTTACGTCCAAGCCCCGTCTGCTTACGCTGCCATTCAGGGCCAATCTGGCTCGATCGAAGTGCTGCGCAATGACATCCTGAGCAAGGTGCACTTCCGCGTTCGCAACCGCGATGCCCTCCGTCCCGCGGCCAAAGAGAGATTGCTCTGGACTGTCGATCGATCCTCGCCCACGGACAAGATTCGCGACTTTATTTCGCAGTGCCAGGACATTCGCGATGAAATGAAGTACCAGGAGCAGCTGCTGTCCAACCCGATCTCATCCTTCTTTGTTCGCGGTTCGCCATTCTTTTACTGGGGCGTGCTCCTGGTGACGCTCTTGCTGAACATTTTCATCCTGGTCTCGTGGTCGGCACCGACCGATCCCACTGATTGGCGCCCAAACACGGACGATTGGTACAACCCCTTGCTGTACATTTTCGGCGGCATTCACGTCGCTCTCTCTGCCTGCACGTTCATCGAGTTCTTCTTGACGCACCCTCCGACCCGTCCGCAACAGTTTTTGACCTTGGCGCCCATCTACTACATTTTGTTCCTCGGCATGAGCATTGCCGGCATTACCGTTCGCGGCTACTTTTTCTGCTTCCATCTGCTGCACGTCGTTGTTGGCAACGATTTGCTCCAACGTGTCATCCAATCCGTCACCAAAAACGGCCGCTCGCTGCTCTGGGTGACGGCCTTGGGCGTGATTGTGATTTACATTTATGCGATTGCAAGCTTTGCCTTCCTCCGCGCCGACTTTGACGCTTCGCGTGCCGATGGCGCTCCGCTGTTCTGCAACACCATGTGGCAGTGCTTCCTGACGTCGCTCAACTTTGGCCTTGAGAATGGCCTTGCCAGCGTCGGCATTGCCGATGTGAACGACTGGCAGACCGTCGGTCTTCGCGTCTTGTACGATCTGTCCTTCTTTGTGCTGATCTCAACCATCGGCCTCAACGTCATCTTTGGTATCATTGTCGATACCTTCTCTGAGCTTCGTGATGAAAAGTGGCAGATTGAGGCAGACATGGCTGGCAACTGCTTTATCTGCTCCATCAAGGCGTATGACTTTGAAAAGTACACCAAGGGCTTTATTCACCACACGAAAAATGAGCACAACATGGTGAGTAGGGGATGGTGGTGTGTGGTGTTTGCTTTTTTTTTTTTTTTTGAGGTGTTGACTTTTTTTGTTGTTGGTTTGGGTTTGTCGTTGTGTGTGGCTCGGAAACAGTGGAACTACCTGTTCTATACCATTCATCTTCATGAGAAGGCTCAAGACGATTTGACTGCGCTCGAACTGTACTGCATGGACAAGGTGAGTTGGCTTTCGGAAGAGTGGGATGTTTGTGGGTGCCTTTGTAATCCTGTTCAGTTTTGTCTGACGATTCCTTCCCCCCCCCTCTCTGCTGATACTTGGACGCGTGGACGTCGCTAGATTAAGAAAGTCGATACCTCAATGTTCCCGATCAACCGCGCCATGAGCCTGCAGAAGAGCGAGGATGCGCTTGAAGTTCGTCTTGAAAATCTGACTCGCATGGTCAAGTCGTTGGTCGATCGATTCGAAAAAGACGTAAGAATGTTGGGAGCTGGATGGTGTTTTTTTATTATTTTATTTTGTTTGAAACGTTGCGCTCACTTGTTGCGCTCACTTGCGTTGAATTGTTCTTGTTTCTAATAGGACCGCGTCAAGGCGGTTGAAGCCGAGCGCCGCAAGCAGCAGGCCTGGGAGGCTGAGCGCACTGCTGCCAGGCGTTAAGGTGTCGGTCGTTTGAGGCGAAACCTTGTTGTTTTTGCTTGTCCGATTTTGGTTGTTGTTTGTTTGTTGCTGTTGTTGTTTTGTTGTTTTGTTGTGTGTGTGTGGCTGGCATTGCATGCCTTTGTGCTCTCGCCACTTTACGAGCTATATACCTGAGTTGTTGCTGATGGTTGATTCAAAATTGTTCAGCCATAAACCATTGAATGTCAGCAGTGTGAGGTTCTAGATTCGAATTGTTTGCGAAGGGCAGATTCAATAAGGAAATTGGTCGATAAAGCTCGTCGAGGGCCCAATCGCAGCAACTCTGTTGGGTTTGCGAAGCAGGTTTAAAGGAGAATGGGGCTGAACTGCAAGAAGTACTTTCGCTGTTTGTGCCCGAAACCGCTGCACCGAAACCGCTGCACCGCACAGCGGGATTGTCAGGTAAACAGCAGTAAAAAACACTCACATCACACGAACAACAACACCATCATTTCGCAAATGCAGGCTGTACAGCTGCAGATTGCATTCGAGCGCGACGATTGTGAGAGCGAACAAACCCGTTTCATTACAAAAAAAAAAAAAAAAAAGGGAAACGCGAGGAAATGGACAAGTTACCAAGCCAGAAAACATACAGACGACTCAAAGAACAAAACCTGAGTAGATACAAAGTGTATTGAGCGAGCAAATACGGGTTGGATGCAACAGAACAAACCATCACAAAGCAAGGGCCAACTCGAAATTCAACCTCTGCTCTGAATAGCATAGGACTTTAAACAAGGGGGTAGGAGGCGGAGGTGGCAATGCCGCACTGGTTGTCAGCGTTGCGGGACATCCAGATGTAGCCAGCCTTGCCCCAGGTTGCGCCCCACGAGTTCTTGACGAGCCAGTAGTCCTTGCCCTCGGTGGAGGTGCCATAGCCGACGGCGAGGACACCGTGGTCGAGCTGGGTGGTCGAGCACTTCTTCTCGTTGTAGACGCCGGTGAAGTAGAACTGGAAGTTAATGTGGGAGGCATCGATGGCAACAGAGACGGGGCCGACGGTGGCAACAGCGTTCTGGAGGTCAGACTCGGAGCCAGTGATAATGTCCTGGTACGAGGCGACGGTGGCGCCGATGTTGGCAGCGTTGAACTTGCAGGTGCCAGTGGTGGCAGTGTAAGGGTACGAGGCCTCAGTGTCAATGCCGCCGTTCTTGATAATGTACTCGAAGGCGTCGTCCATCAGACCGCCGTTGCAGCCCTCGTTGCCCTCCTGGGAGGAGCAGTCGACAAGGTTTTGCTCAGAGAGGGAGACGAGGGTGCCAGTCTTGCGGGCGTGCTGGCCCTCGACCGAGCCGGTGGTGGAGAACGACCAGCACGAGCCGCACTGGCCCTGGTTCTTGACGGGGGTGACAATGCCAGCGGTGCGCCAGTCGACCGAGTCGGGGAGCGAGACCATGCGGGGCAGGTAGGTGGACGAGGCGAAGGACTTGGTGGCGTTGACACCGTTGAAGCGGACGCCGAGGTACTTGGCAGCAAACTCGTGGTGAGCGAGGTCGCCAAACTCGTTCATGCCGAGGGTGTACGAGTGGCGGCCGGCAGCGTTGTGCTCGTTGATGAGCTCAAGGTTGGACAGGTAAATCTCCTGACGGAGAGCCTCCTCTTGGGCAGACGCGTACTGGCGGTTGTGCAGTGCCTTCCATTCAGCGAACGGCATGGCGGTGGCGCAGGCGACGAGCGCGAGCAGGGCGACGGCGGTGAAGGCCTTCATTGTGTGTATCTACGCCAAAGTTCAAGAGAGAGGAGGTGAGTCGAAGAGTGAGGACGAAGAGTGAGAAGGAGTTGAAAAAAATAAATAAAAAAACAATCAAACAAATCACAATCATGAGGATGGCGATCAGACAGGAACAGAGAGAGAGAGAGAGAGAGAGTGATGGACAAGCACAGTGTCATTCACACGCTGTCGAATGGCACTCGGCCGAAGCGAGGGTGACTGAGTGGAAGACAACCCATCAGAGCACATTGTTTTTTTTTTTTTTTTTTTTGTCGTTTATCAGCCACAACAAGCGCGCGCGGTTGCTCCACTTTGCTTGCTCACTTTGGTTTCAGCCACACGACGAATCACTGACTGACTGATGATTGTGTTCCGCGTCGTCAATCTCGATTGTTGAGTGATGACTTTGGTTTTGCTTTTTGTTGATGATGATGATCAAAGTCACGGTTTTGGAGTCATTTTGCAAATTTGATGAGCATGTGACGAGTTTGAAATCGCAATGCTTTTTGTTTGCTGAACTTCAACCTGCGCTCTGTCTGCGGGAGAGTGGTGGTGGTGGTGGGGGGGGGGAGGAGCCACAAGCCAAAACGAAAGAGAGAGAAGAGAAAAGATAGAAGAAAGTAGAGGCGGGGACAGCGCGACGAGAGAAGAAGAAGAAACAAAAAAAAAGGAAAAAAAAAGGAAAAAAAAAAAAGTCACAAGGCTAACTTGAGCGCGACCACTGCGACGCATGAACGGGAGCGAAAGACCAAGCCTCACGCACAAGGCAAAAGACAGAAAAAGCGCAGCGCAGAAGGCATGGAAAGGAAGTAGGAGGAGAAGGAGGAGGAGGAGGAGGAGAAGAGATTTGAAACAGAAAAAAAAAAACTTTACCAGAAAAAAAAAAAAAAAAGTGGAATGAATCGAAACAAACAAGTCCAAATCCAAAATCAGTTCGATGCGTTTGATTGCTCTTGCTTTTGCTCAAAAAAGAAGACTCCAGCAAAATTGTACTTGTGGTTGCTCCAATTTCGACGCAGAGCGTTCTCCGATTGAGGCGCCAGCTCACGCGTTTGTGTGATTCAGATGAAGTTGGGTAGTTCACAGCTCAATCGCAAAAAGCAAAGCCGGGGGTGCCAGAACAATCCGCCTAAATCACTACGGGTTCCAGGTCCGAATCTCAAAGTGTCATCTAGCCTCTTCTCTCTGCCAGCATCATGTTGCCCATAAATGATAATGTAGATTTCAACTGTGAGCCGGTGAAAAAGTCTGCGCTGGACCGAGCACGGGAGGGAATGGTTGGGAGCGCCGCGAGCGTGCAGGGAACGGCCAAGCCACCAACCCCCACGGTGGACCAGCAACCCACTACTAGGGCATTTATGGAATGGTATTGGTGTTTGAGTCATGGGGTCGAAGGGCGGGCGGATCGGGTCACCCAGTCAGGCTGCGTAGCAGTGAGCATCAAGGGGGCGACAGGAAAAGTTGGACTTAGAAAATTTTTTCCTCCTTTTGCGCTTTCCTCCTTTTTGCGCTGTCGAGCTGTTTTCAAGCTCTTCTGCCACGTTCTATGCCGCGAAACTTCAAAGACAAGTTTATCCATGTGTCAAAATTTAAAATCGAATGGGGTCAAGGATGCTGACACCTCTCAGGCGCCGCTGCTGTGAAAACAGTGGGGAGGACAGCACCACAATGACCCAAAGTACAACACCAAGCACACACAATCATACAAAACTTCACAAAAACTCTGGGTTTACAGCTGAATCAAACATTTCAAGCCGTCTAGCACGCACACACTCCTCCAGAGTGTACCTGAAGTCATCGTCGTCCATCTCCTCAGGCTGGGCCTCAAACACGTCTGCATCGTCATCCCGACTCGTGTCGTAGCGTGAAAACCGTCGAATTGTGTCGCGCGCACGGATGGCCGCTGAGCGCCCTCCAGGCGGCCGCAGTTGAGGGGCAAAATGTTCAAACCAATCCTCTGTTGGTTGCGCTGGTTCCGTTCCTGCGGGTCAGCCTCTGGCTCCAATCGAGGTCGTTTCCGACTGGCTGAACGTGCACCATCACTCGCATTCCCAAATGTGGGATCGGAATTAGCAAATGAAGGGGTAGTGTCGCCCCACGGATCTCGAGTACCGCGATTGCTGCGAGAAGTCGGGATGTAGTCGACAAACTACTATTGTTGGGTGTTGTACGCAGTCACCGCCGCCCTTGCGCTCTCGAATGCTTGACTGTCTTTGGCGCAAAAGGATCTTGCGACTTCTCGGGTAAGTGCAGCAGGAACACGATGCTTAGCTTTGGGCCGCCCCTTCACTCCAGACTTCTTGCGTCGTGTCCACGAACTGGTCGCCAACGACGCTGCTGCGGATGCAGTTGCGTTACCTGGAAGAACGGTTGAGGCTGACGATGTTGATGCTGCTGCTGCTGCTCGGTTGGCTTTGGCAGCAGCAGTTCGCTTTGCCTTGGCTTGGGCAGCTCGGGTAGATTTGGCAGCCTTACGAGTTGCACCACGCGTGCGCCGGGTATCTAATGAAAGAATCCCTCGCTGACCTGTCGCATTCCGCATGCTGTTGCTGCAATTGCGTGTGAGCTGGCGAACGAGGCTTTGCAACTCATCGCCCTGAGCCATGGTCTTGAGACGCTCGAGTCCTTTCTCGAACAGCTTGGAGAGCTCGTCCACCAGGTCGTCGGGACTGGCCACCGTCTCAACAAGTCCAGAGCTGTGCTCTGGAGCATCATCGGAGTTACGCGCAGAAGGTGACGCGCCGTGATTCGGATCGAGCTCGGCGGGGAGGTCCGAGGTGCGGTCAGCAGGTCCGTCTGCATCCGGGCCCGAGGGAAGGTGATCGTCTACGGCCATGTCAGAGGTGCGAGCAGGTCCGTCTGCATCAAGCTGATCGTCTACGGCCATGTCGGTTGCGCCAGTCGGCAGGGCATCATCGGCATACGCAGTATTGGCTGCGGACACAGCAGTTTCGCTTGCAGGATTGACGGGTGCTGAGCGGGACACGGGACACACTGGTGGCTCTTCGAAGAGAGAATGGATTTGAAGACGAAAGTTCTCGATGCCTCCAAAGTGCCGCGCGACGGCACGGATATGGCTGCAAATGAAAGCGTGATCGTGCATGGCGCTGCAAAAGCGCCGCTCGACACCAACGACCACAACATCTGGGTACTGTTGCTTCAGCGCTTCGTGCAGCTGCTGCAAACCCTCAGTCAAGGGCATGCCACGCGTCTGATAAAATGGCTCAAGGTGAGCGTTTGCGAGTTCGCGAATTTGGAGTAGATCAAGCTCAGAAAGCGTCCGCTGAGGCAGAACAAGTCCTACACCAAAGTAGCGATGAAGCTCCAACACCTGACCGGTTTCCACGAGCTTCTCTGCGTGCATCTCTTTCTCAAGCAGTAAGGAGCGGAACTTTGGAAGGAAGGCGACATTCGGCTTGTCGAGTAGCTGGCGTTGGCGTTGCAAACAGAAGTGCTGGTTCGTGTCCCGAACAATCCTGATTGCGAGACCTGCCAAATCGTGCATGCGGTAACCTTTCAGAAACTTGTACTTGAACGTGCCGAAAAAGCTATGGGGGAGGCAAGTCGCAATGACATGTCAACAAGGTTCCAAAGTTCGGCACGGGACAAGCGACTCACAATCATCACAAGCTTACCGCTCAATCAAATTGTTGGTGTGGCCTTGATCCAGCGCATCACGCACCAAGCCAAGGTGGAAGAGCGTCCAGGTTTTAATATCTCGTTCGTTGAGCCACTGAGACAGAAAATAACCTTGGAACTCGCCGGCGGCATTGAGCAAGCTGTTGCTCGCGTCCTTCAGCTCTTGTGCATTCCTGGCATACCGCATTTTAGCCATACACGAGAGAAGATCTAGTCTGCCCGGGTACTGGCGCTCCACCGCTTGGCAGACGTGAAACCAGCAAGTTGCCACCTGCACACCCGGCACCGCCTGATTGATGCAGTTTCGCTCAGCGCCGCATTTGTCGATGACGATGCGCACCGGATTAAACGCTTCACCTACGGCGTGCTTGACCTCGGACAAGAACCGCGCATATTCATGCTCGCGATCTCTGTCGGAGATCATGAACGCCAGCGGCACAACACCAGCGCCTGATTCGTCAGCAGCAACGAGTGCTGTTGTCGCCCAGTCGTAGCGGTTGACTGAGAAGGTTGAATCCAGGAACAGGACCTTGGGACGAAGGGCGTCCCACGTTGCCCGCTGACAAGGCGTCATTAAAATCAGAATGTTCGACTCCCTCAGGGGGATTTCGAGGCAGCTCTGGCAGTCGCAGTGAACAAATTGATGATAAATGACATCGCTTTTGTCGCCGTATTGGCTTTCGCCGGGGCACTGCCCATCTTGGTAGAGCGAGTGAGGGTGAGAGCAGGCATACGACGAGGTTGACGCGAGAAATTGGTCGATGCGCTGCTGGTCGGTTCCATGTAGCTTCTCGCTGCTTGAGTTGACTATCATCATGCGAATTGCGTCTTTGGTGGGATACCAGCGACCAGAAGTGTACGGTACGTTCCAACTTGAAAGAGGGCGAGGCGGCGGGTTGAGAGTTGGCCCTTCCAACTGCGCTACAATGGACGCCTCCGAGCACCCCTTGCGCACCAGATCCATGACCCACTCTTTGATTTCAGGATGCGCGCGCTGCTTGAAAGCGAGCGAGCCGTCGGTGCAAGCCATGTCGTGGCGACCCATCTGCTCGAGCTTGAACCCAATAAGGTGCAGCTCGCCGTGCGTGTGTTGGCCAAGCTCCGTCAATCTCAGGCCGAAACTGCAGGATCCGGCGCCGAGCTCCGGACGTAACTGAAAGTTGTTGTCAACTCGCTTCTTGCTGGAGCAGGCGCGAATAAATCGTTGTTGGAGAGTTGGTGTGTCTGGCACGGTCGTAGGCGGCCTCGACGGATCGCGTCTATTGAAGCAATACCAACGGCGTGTTCGAACAGGAATGAGCGTCGTACTAGGGCTCCACTGCGGAAGTCTGTCTCGCTCCTCCTTGGTGAGATGGACTCCCCTGCGCTTCCGAGGCGTTCTTGAGCGGCAGTTTTCGTCGTGCCCGTCTTGGTCGTTAAGAGATTCAAGAATGTCGTCCCTATCATCTTGCATTACGCTAGTTTCGTCGTCGGCCAAGTCGGTGGACGCGGGTTGCACGGAAGACAATCTCAAGTTTTGTTCGCGCTGTGAAATCGCGACCGCGGGATGTTGGATTTGCAACAGGGGCAACGCAACCTGACAGAAAGATGAACGCATTCGGGGTGTGCAATCGTCTTGTTTGACGGGTAGAACTTGTTCTTGACGCCAACGACTGGACACCAAAACTGAGGGTTTGGGCGGAAGGCAACTTCTCTAAAGTCATGGGTCTGCAAGGCTCGCTCCACATCGCCGTACGTTGGCAGCGCCTCTGGCTGGGCAACAGGTACATCCAGATCCATGAAGCGATCCTGGCTGGCGTCGGGAACGAGGTCGTGAAGGACCACCAGCCGCACACTGCATGTCTCGTAGCTTGGTTGCGGCTGGATCTCCTCGTCCTCCTCCATCTCGCCTCGTGCGCTCGCTGGCTCTTGTGTGTCGGGTTCTTATGCTTGGATGAATTGCTTGACGTGTGTGTGTGTGTTGCAGGTCTGGTCGGTCTCGTGAGGACGGAAAAGTACAAGAATCGACCTGAGACCTATGGCTCTGAAGAACAACAGAAAAGAGTGGCTCAATCCAGCCCAAAGTGGTAAAGATCCAGCTTCACACAAAATCGCTCCCCACCGCGATCGCCCCGCCATTGAGCCAAAACGGTTGTAAATATCATCTGTAATCACCCCTGAAAAGTGCGCGGTCCGACACCGACTGGACACGTCGGAAATCGAGCTCGGCAATGGCGACCGGCGTTGTGGCGTTCTTCTGGGGGTCAAAACAGTGTTTCTATCCTGCGCGCTTCCTCGCCGTAATAGTACGCGATGCACCCTAGGCAGTCGGTGTGCTCGATCTCGAAAATGCGGGGGGTGCAAAGTTGAGCAAAGATTATGATGCTCTGCTGCACTGGTCCTGGAAGAACGCTTGTGGCGCTGTTTTGCGGTCGCCTCGAGGCCATTTTGATTTTTCGATTTTCTGAGAAAACCGCTCATCTGAGCACCGCCACTCCTCTGACACTATTATTGGCCACATCAAGTCGATCACAATGGTGGGTCGATTATGGTGATATCTCATGATTACCATTTTACCATTCATTATGGAACCCGTAGGGATTTAGGCGTATTGTTCTGGTTCGGATGGACGGACAGGCTATGGAAGAATCAGATTGGCGATGCTGGTGCCCATGCACTTTCTGCGGCACTCAAAGTGAACAAGACGTTGATCAAGATCGAGTAAGGGGTGTCACTTTCACTCAACAGGAGGCATTTAGAGTGCTCATTGATGGAGGGGATGTACAGTCTGAATGGGAATCAGATTGGCGATGCTGGAGCACAGGCGATTGCTGAAACGCTCAAAGTCAACACGACGCTCGCTAACCTCGGGTAAGTCATCTCACTTTGATGTGAGTCAGCAGAGGTGCTCAGAATGCTTACTGATGACTGAACAGTTTGCACAATAATAAGCTTGGCGATGCTGGAGCGACTGCGATTGCTGAGATGCTCAAAGTGAACAAGATGCTAACTTCGCTCAAGTAAGGCAACTCACGTTCACTGATGTTTGTAAATGAGTGATGTCAGCAGATGGTTTTCAGAGTGCTCACGGATGAACAGCCTGGATAACAATCAGATTGGCAATGCTGGAGCGCTGGCGATCGCTGAGGCACTCAAAGTGAACAAGACCCTGACTTGGCTCAAGTAAAGCATCTTTCTTTGACTGAAGCATACAAGTGACTGATTCAGCAGATGACATTCAAATGCTCACTGATGGAGAGATGTACAGTCTAAAGTGAGAATCAGATTGGCGATGCTGGAGC
>NW_011887298.1:2639-3230 GCF_000151315.2 Capsaspora owczarzaki ATCC 30864 | reverse complement strand
TAAGGCATCGCACTTTGACTGATGCTTGTGAGTGGATGATTCAGTGGCCAATGCTTACTGATCGTGGAGGACTAGTTTGAATGAGAATGAGATTGGCAATGCGGGAGCGCAGGCGATTGCTGAGGCACTCAAGGTGAACTCGACGCTGTATGGCCTCTTGTAAGACAGCTATCCCTCATAGTTCCACTTGGCGCAAAGAGCTAACTGATGGATGGAACGAACAGGTTGGGAGACAATCAGATTGGCGATGCCGGAGCCCAGGCAATTGCCGAAGCGTTCAAGGTGAACCAGAAGCCGAGGTTTACACAGTATGATGTCGTGCACTTTCACTTTGCCAGGGTCATCCATATCACTCACTCACATTGCTCAACAGTCTGGAGCGGAATTGCATTAGCAATGCTTGCTCTCAAGCAATCAATACACGCAGGGACCATGATGGACGGGGACCTTTGTAAGTTGTCCTTGCCAACTGAAGCCATTGAAGCTCACGCGAGCTGTCCAACCAATGGAGTGTGCCTTCCGATTGCTCATTTATGTTGCTTTTTCGTTGCCCAGCATTTCCGACCAGGTCAATCCTCTTGCATTCTCCTT
>NW_011887298.1:0-1330 GCF_000151315.2 Capsaspora owczarzaki ATCC 30864 | reverse complement strand
GATCGCCAACTTGAAAATCCGGAGGAGGGATGCGATGCTCGTTCGCATGCTTGGTGTAAGCAGAAACAGCAGACTTGAGGTGGTCACGGACATTGGCTTGCACATCGGAAATGTGCGCGAGGAGACTGGTAGCATCAGGGGAAGGGGTCAAAGCGGGAGAAAAATCGAAACGCGGGTTGAAACCAAAGTTCGCATGGAAGGGCGAAACACCGGTAGAAGACTGGACAGAAGAGTTGTAGGCAAACTCGGCGAGATGAAGGAGATCGGACCAGTTGTCCTGGCCAGCAGAGATGAAGCAGCGAAGGTACTGCTCGAGGATGCGGTTGATAGCCTCGGTCTGGCCGTCGGACTGGGGATGGTAGGCCGTGGACAGGTTGATCTTGGTGTTGAGGCTTGTGAAGAGATGATTCCAGAGGTGAGAAACAAAAACACTGCCACGATCACTCACAATATCGTCCGGGAGACCGTGGTAAAGGAAGACGCGGCGGATCAGGAGATCGGCGGTGCCGAGAGCGTTGATTCTCGTGGTACAGGGCATGAAGTGGGCCATCTTGGTCAGGCGGTCGACGACGACGCAGATTGCATCAAAGGAGTTGGAAGGAGGAAGCTGGGTGATGAAATCCATGGAGATGGATTTCCAGGGGTGCTCGGCAATGGGGAGAGGCTTGAGGAGGCCATAAGGCTTGTGAGAGGAAGTTTTGCTGCGGATACAGGTCTCGCACGATTCGACATAGTGCTGGATCGTATCGTGCATCTTGGGCCAGTAGTAGTCACGCTGGACTAACTCGATGGTCTTGCGGATGCCAAAGTGACCGGCAGCATAGCTGTCGTGGCGGGACTCGAGGACAAGAGAACGGAGATCGGCCGAGTCAGGAATGTACAAGGCCGACTTGAAGTAAAGGAGATCATCCTTTGTGGTGAACTTGGGGAAGCGGGAAGGGTCTTCAGCGATCTCGAGTGCGAGAATGTCGGTCGCTAAAGCCTGGCGGACGCGGGACAGGAAGTCGTCGGACATGACGGCAATGAGGAGTTTCTCGGGAAACATGGTGGTCGGAGTCTTGACCTTGGGGTCACCCACCCCCGTCGAAGAGGAACGAGAGAGAGCGTCAGGAAGAGTATGGAGGGTACCAGCGCGGTGGTAGACGAGGAAGAAGAAGTCGGCGAGCACTTGGGCCCAACGGGTCTGGCGCGGGTTGAGGAGACGGGCGGTAGACCAGAACTCGATGTTTTTGTGATCGGTAATCACCTTGACAGGAACCTTGGCACCGAGGAGGTAGTGCCGGAAGACCTTGAAGGACTCGACAATGGGACAGAGCTCTTTGTCGTAGAT
>NW_011887297.1:1616752-1617775 GCF_000151315.2 Capsaspora owczarzaki ATCC 30864 | reverse complement strand
TTGGCTAATTTTTTGATTGGGTTGTTTGTTTGGATGTGTGGATCAGATCAACAAGCAAGCCTTGAATTCATTTCAAGACTGTCAGCGGAGAACGGAGGAAGCGTCTCTTCTCGTGTCGGCAGCGGATGATGTAAGTCTGCCGTCCGTAGCGTTCGCTCTGGTCAACAATGAAGCAACAGCCCAGTCCACTCTTCCAGCCACTCCAGTCGTGGCGGATGCGGCAACGGCAATGGATACAGATGCACGACCAGCAGCTGCTTCACACGCAGGAACAACCACTCTCCCACCTTCGACCGCATCCTCCAGCACTGTGGACGTCGACATCGAAAAAAATAATAATAATAATAATAAATAAAAAAAAACCCTGGAGGCGTGAAAAAAAAAGGACGGAGGAATGTTGTGGTCTCATGAGCACGGCTATTTGCCTTTTTATGGCAACATCGAAATCTCCGTGACCGTAATCCATGTCTATCGAGTCAAAAACGCCAAAACCCATCAAAATAACAAAAAATACCGCGGTAGCTTTTTTCACTGTGATTGTCGCAATTGGTTTGCATGACATGATCACAGTGAAAAAAGAAACCGTTTTACCGGTCTACCCCGTTATGTCGAGCTCGAGAAAAACGCGTCCCTGGGCTCTGTGCCTTTGACAGTGTATTGTCAGTCCTCTTTTTCTGTGTTCCAGCGCCTTCCCACCAAAGCCCGAACACACACGCCCAATGTCAGCAAACCAACCGCCCAACGCCAACCCAGAAATGACTGGCCCGCCCAAGACTTCTGGGACTGGTCCAGGCCAACCCGCCATCGCGTCAGCGCTAGCGGCGGCCGCCCAACATCAACAACGAGCCAGCAGGACTGCGTCCCCAAGCAGCCAAGTGGACATGACGCCCAATGACCCCGCGCCCGCCCTCCCCACCGCGACATCCGGTGGCAACGCCGCTCCCGGCACAGCTGGCAACACCAACGCCAGCCCGACCACCACCCCCGGCCAAGCCGGCCAGGCCACGGCGACGGCCCCCACCG
>NW_011887297.1:1435460-1614846 GCF_000151315.2 Capsaspora owczarzaki ATCC 30864 | reverse complement strand
CAACACACCAAACATCAGCCCCCTGTACGTCCAACCAGAGCCAAGCCAAGAGCCTAGGAGCACCACACAGGCAAACCACGCTCTCAAGGACTTCATCAACAAGCACGCACTCGAGGATGCCTGGCTGCTCAACCACCGCGCCGATGACCCTGTCGAATACACACGATGGCCGAGCAAGAACCAGACACACCGAGCCTCCCGCATCGACCTCATGCTCCTGTCATCCAACCTCCCGCTCACGATCAAGTCGACTGCGACCAGGATTTACCAGCACTCGGACCATCGAGGCGTCTGTGTAAACCTAGTGGCGCCGTCCGCGGAAGACAGATGCACGCCACCCTTCAAGCTGAACGACACCATTCTCGAACACGCTGGCTTCTGCGGCATGGTCCTCAACGAGATAGCAGAGCTGGCGCGCCGCCCCGACCCCGAGAACCACTGGACTGCTTTCAAGGCCGACGTAGCATGGCTAGCTCAGTGCCTGTGCGGCTCCATTGCGAAAGACCGGGCGAAGGCTCTGGCCCAAGCGAGCCGCAAGCTCAAAATCATCGAAGGCAACCTCCTCGCAGCAACATCCCCCCGCAGAGGCAAAACTGCTTGCAGCCGAACGAGCGGAGCAGGAAGCCCGTGTCAAAGCTGAGCTCGAGCATCGCGCGCAAGGAGCACGAGTCCGCTCGGCCAAAAAGTGGCGCACCGAGGGCGAACACCCCACCTCCTTCTACTTCTCGCTCGAAAAGCAGTCCCAAAAGGCGACGCACATCCCAATGCTCCTCGTCGACGGCAAAGAAGTCACCGATGCGGCCGGCATCACGGACGCCCAGCGTGACTTCTACGCTAAGCTCTATGCGCACGTACCCATTGACCCAGCAGCTGCCCGGCACATCCTCAGCCATGCAAAGCCCAACGAGATGCTCGACGACGAGGACCACGAGTTGATGAGCAGACCGCTGGAGGCATGGGAGATCGTCCACGCCATCAACAAAACTGCATCTGGCAAGTCCCCAGGGCCCGACGGGCTGGGCACTGCGTTTTACAAGAAGTTCAAGCACGAGCTGGCCCCAATCCTCGCCGCCATCGCCAACCGCTCGCTCGAAAATGGTCGCCTTCCGGAATACATGCAGGACGGCTTCGTCAAGCTGCTGTACAAGAAAGGCCCGCGCTCTGACCTTGGCAACTACCGACCAATCTCGCTGCTGAACTGCGACTTCAAACTCCTGACCAAAGCAGTGATCGCTCGGCTGCAGCTGGTGGTCAACGACATCATACCACTCAACCAAAACGGTTTTGTCACCTCTCGGACCATCGATGGCTGCGTCCATCTCACCCGAGATGTGATTGATCTGTGCAACACCATCAAAACCCCTGGAGTGATTGCCATGACAGACGCGTCCAAGGCGTTCGACAAGGTCTCACACGACTTCCTGTATGCTGCACTCAGAGCGTACGGAGTCGGGCCAGGCTACATCAACATGATCAAACTCTACAACACCAATGGCCGCTCCGCGATGGTGTACCAAGGCCGGGTCTCGGATCACTTTCCAATCCAAAGGTCGGTGCGCCAGGGAGGCTGCGACTCGCCGACACTCTTCGCGTTCTACGCCTGCGCCATCGTAGACTACATCACCTACGGCACAAAGCTCAAGTTGTTGCGGATCCCCAGCAGCAATCTCAAAGCCGATCGCAAGCGTGGCCGAGCGAATGAGGACCGGCCAGACGATCTTGTCATTCTCCCCACCCTCTTCGCAGACGACTCGTCCTACTTTCTCGCCTCACCAGCAGACGTCCCAAACCTGCTGAACGAGCTCAAGTTTGTGGGGACGGCCACAAATCTGGAAATCAATGCACCAAAGACCACCATCATCCCGCTCGGACCAACTGCAACGCGCAAGCCTCCCCCTGACCTGGAAGGCCTCGAGTGGGTTGGACCAAACTCTACGACGCGCTACCTCGGTGTCATGCTCGGCCACGGTGACCTGACCGTCGCAAACTTTGGCGACCTACTCGACAAGCTGCACGGCCAGTTGTCGAGATGGCTCGTCCACGGGCCGTCACTCCCAGGCCGTGTGCTCATCGCCAACACCATCGCGCTGTCCAAAGTCTGGTACCGAGCGAGGTTTGTGCCCCTCTCGTCCGAGCAGACAGCAAAACTCACCCGCATCATCGACAAGTTCCTCTGGCACCCAAGCAAATGGCCGCGAACTCACCAGGCCAACGTCGCAGCACCAATCAAATCCGTGGCATGCGGACTCGGACTCATCCCCGTTCGGCGTCACCTCAAAGCCCTCCTCGCCCAAGCCGCCCTGGCATGGTGTCAGCCGTATGCTGCCCCATGGAAGCACATTGCTGTCCGCCTCTGGCGTGCGGCAGACAAGCCAGCATGCCCACTCAACGTGCTCAGGCTGGTGATCAAGGCCTCGTCAGACTTTATTGGCATCTCTGCATTCTGGCACAAAGCCTTTGAGGCATGGCACGAGCTCAGGCCAGAGCTCCAAACCCCTGCCTGCCGCGACGAGGCGCTCGCTCACCCGCTCTGGGACTCACCGGACATCCAGGACGACGGCAAGCCGCTCTGGTGGCCGAGCTGGATCCTCAACGGATACATGCGCGTCCGCGACCTGCGCCGCTTCATCGGTAACCCAGCTAGAGAAGAGTGGTCCCCGCTCTCGCTCGTCCAAAGCTTCACCAACGCAAAATACTACAACAAGCTCCACGAGGCACTCGACCGGAGCCAGCTCTCGTCGCTCGTAGAGCAGGATAGCGCCACAATCCCGTCAGTGCAAGACCTACCGTGGTGCTGGGCCCAACCAGCCGACGACGACGACGCCAATCCCAAACTCTTCAGAGTTGTCAAACTCCGCACGGGCAGCCCGCTCACAAGCAGCTCACTCGGAGCCGGCCAAGTGTTCTACGAGTCGGAGAACGCCCTGATCGCGCCTGCCCAGCCAGGCCTAGTCCTCACCAAGTTCCGCCTGGCAACCGCGCAACACGCCACCGTCGTCTACTGGCGAGCTCCCAACACCAAGCCTGAACCAAACAAGCGGGGAAAGATTTTCCTCCCACGAAAGCAACTGTACCATGTTGGCCGCACTCAACTCATGCCCCTCATCTGGAGCAACATCGTCCTCAACGGTGTTCACTCAAGCGTCCAGAAGCCCCTGCAAGTCACATCGCACAAGCTCAAACTGAAAACGCTAAGGCAGCTGCTCACTCCACGTCCCTCGAGACCAGACGCCCTCCAATGGTGGATCAACAAAGTTGGCTACGTGCCCTTCGAATCACTGGCCAACTCCATCAGAACCAGTCTAGTCACATCCAAGCAAGCCTCCCTGCTCTGGCGCATTGCACACCGCACCAACCGACTGGGCGCCGACTGGCTCGAAACAGATGGTCAAGCGCTGCGCGCCGGCTCGCTCTCCCGCGAAGAGTACGACGACAGAATTGCCACCGGGCGCTACGACTGCGCGCACTGCAAACACGACGGCCGCTCGGCCAAAGAAACCTGGCACCACATCCTTGTCCGCTGCCACACAGCCCAAGCGGTTTGGGAAACCGCGAACGCCATCTTTCAGCACGCTCACTCAAGTTCCCTCCCAATGGTTCGACAAAGCCCTCCTGTTCGGTCCCTTCCCCACCACGCTTGCGCGAAAAAAGGAAATGCGAGCGCTTGCCACGATCCTGTACCACCTCGGACGCTGGGCAATCTGGCGCACCCGCTGCGAAGCAAAAATCAACAACACATTCACACCCAGCCACACCACCTTCATCAAACTCGTCCACTCCCGCGCCCTGCAGGACATTGTGCCGCGAGCCCCGCCTGCTGACTCTCCCACGTCGAAGATGTGGGGAAAGTGCATTGTCAGGTCAGAAGAGAAGACCACCATTTCACTTCTACCCCCGAAAACCCGGTGAGCATGAGCAAACCGAGTCACCAAGCGGCGCCCGTATGACCAGGACGCTAACACCAAACTTGCAACCGCAAGAATAAGTTAAACACGTTGCCCTTGTCACTTACTCCTTGCCCCTGATCATGATCCTCCTCTTTGTGGTTTTTGAGCCTTAGAAGCTTTTTCCACTCTCCAATAAACGTAATACAAAAAAAATGATGTTCGGTGACAAAATGGCTGTAACATGCAAATCAACACAACGACAGTCAGCCACAGAATCGACAGCAAGAACATGCACAACAAAAGATGCCCCATGTACCTTGAACGAGGTCGCTGAAGCCACCAAAGAGAGCGGGGAGATCTTCACGGGTCGCGAGCCAGCAGTAGTTTGGGATTGCATACTTGTTCATCGTGCGACCAAGGCGCGCTGCCGTCACAATACCAAGCACAGGAGCCGACCTCGAGAAGAATGGCTGATCAGTGGCCATCCTAGCGAGCTTTCCGTACAAACCTTCAATGGTAGTGTTGGACACTGTCGTGTCTTGCAATGAATGCTTCGTTTGGATGAACTCGACAAGAGGGCGTGAGCGTGCTTGCTGGTCTGCTTCAGCAATGGGAGCACCGGCAAGGCCAGCAATGCAGCTTCGGGCTTCTTGTGCAACCGCAGGGGCCGGATCAAGCGAGGACATCAGCAAACCGTCGGTGCCGTCCGGGCCTTTCATCCCACAAATCCGACTGTGTGCCTTCGCGACATCATTGAAAGTGCGTGGGTATCTGGCCTCATCGGCGCTCGACTGAAACTCGGACTGAGTGATCTGGTTCAGATGCAGGCCAGATGCCCAGTTAGGCTCTCCAGGGACAGTAATGCCAGAATTTGAGGTTTCAATCGAGTCGGCAATCCGTCGCATTTGCAGTAAAATGACGACCACAACCTCAAACTTTTCCCACTCGTGGCCGGGTTCAGTCAGAGTAAGATACAGTTGATGTGCAAGAGAAGACAGTGGATAGGCCTTCAAATCAGCCTGGAGGCGCGCCGCAAACAGGTACAGCGGGACCTTGAGCACGCCGTTGTCCAGGTGACAGCATCCGGCGCTAACAGCGGCTGCGACAGTAAAGGTGTTTGTCAAACGCGTGTCGGGCTCAACGCGGGTCCCACAAATGGAACGGGCGAGCGCAGCCTCGGCCACATGCAGATCAGGACCAAAGCTGCCAACAGTGATGTTGCACGCGGCTGCAAGCGCTATCGAGCGACTCAGTCGTGGACACCGATAGGCGTTGAGACAAGTGCTCTCGCACAGTCCACGCGTACTTCTGCACTGCACGAGGAATCCCTTCAAGAACGAATAGATGTCCACGAAGCGAAGGGACGACCCGCCACCCCTCACCACGATCCGCCAGGCGCGGCTGAACGAGAAAGTCGTCCAAGAGCGCAGAGACACCGCCAAACGACAGCGCCGGAACATCGATGGACATCACACCATCAATTGCTCCACCGCGTGGGCTCGGATCTTGGTCGCCCAGGACGCGGAACAACTTATTGAGGACCCCGGGATAGCTTCCAAAAAGCATGAGTTGCAAGGAACTTGAAATCGTCGAGTTCACGGAGCGCATAACAAGCGGGTTGACTGCGTAGTACAGGAACGTGCGTTGCAAACAATCTTCCTTCGAGTCGGACCTCGGCTTCGCCTCGATCTTCTTGACTCGCTCAGGAAACATTGCACGCAGATCATCGAGGTCGAATGTGAGTAACTTGCTGAACGAGTCGATCAGAACGAAGACACGCGGATGGGTTAAAGGATGTCGCTGGCGAGCGTCCTTCAGAATCAAGTCACTCGCATCCGACACTCGCACAGAACCCCTGTTGCCGATCGTGTTGCGGAACTCGTCGAAATCGCGCGCTTCGAAATACGCGTAAAGCAAGCGGATGGCGACAGCGGTTTCCGGCTCGAAGTTTTCCTCCTTGTCGTTGTCGAAAGGAGTGGAAGAGTTGAAAGTGATGGAAAGCACGATGGGGCAAAGCGTCGACCTCTTGTTCGGGTTGGTTCGCACGATATCCCGCAGGACGTCTGGAAACGCTTCGACGGCGCAGTGAGTTGCCAACCGAGTCTTTCCCGCTCCAGGAATAGTTGCAACGACCATGAACTGTCGTTCTTTTCGGTCAGCTGGCTGAGTTGTGAGTGACTTGAAATGCTCTGTCAAACGCGCTTTGACCGCTGACAGCTGCTCGACACGCTCTTGCAGCATCGGATGGGCTGGAATAGACTCGCGGATTGCTGCTTGTTTGTGCTGTTCTCGAGCCACGAGAATGAAAATGAAGTGAGCACACACCGACATATGAGCAAATCAAGGCGTCTGATTGCCTACCGCCGCCCAGGCTTCATCATCGCAATCGAGTGAAACGGCCTTGTTGGCCATCTCTTGCTGCATCACCAAATCAAGTCAAACGAATAAGAAGAGTTCTCAGACGTGCCTCGTACGTCAACGCGACAAACGACCTTACAGCGGGGGAAGGTTCGCGAGCAGAAAATTGGGCCAGTTTGCCTTCGAGTTCCTCGACCGTCATGAAAGCTGGCAGAAAACACGATTAAAGAGTTGGAAGTCAGATTTTTGTGACCATTTCAAAATAGCTCGCACTCGTTATCGCTTGCTTACGCATGAACTTGTGAGTTGCTAAAGAGGAGACATCGAATGAGGACAGAAGGTTTGGCGAGGAGATGAGAAACAAAACACACACACACACACACACACACACACACACACACACACACACATACATACCATTGCGACTGGGCAGAATAGGAGACAGCCAAGCTCTCGTCGAAACCGGCACACACACACACACACACACACACACACACACAATTATTGCACGTCAGTTCGTACCTTGGTTCTTGGACCACAGCCTGATCCAGTCCAAGACCGTCTCCGCGATCAAGCGGTTCGGTAGTTTTGGATACAGTTCTGGTCCACCAGTCCTGCGCCGTTGCTCCGTGTCGGAAATCGCTTCGGGAACGACTGACGCGAACGCGGAGAGCTCTGTTTGGACAACAGAGATTGCATTCTTTTGGGAAAGAAACAGTTGAGCAGTTGACAGCTTTTCGAGCAGGTGCTTGCGAAGGGCGGGTGCCTCCCATTTCGCCTCTGTTGTCACGCCAGTTCAAAGTCAGTCGGCGAACAACTCTACACTCCAAAGCAGTGGAGGAATCGTACCGAAAGACTTGCGGAGGGCCTCGGGCAGGCGATCAATCAACGCACGGTCATCCTCCGCTGAAGGGTTGACAGTCGCCTAGAACGATGACACAATGTGAGCCTGAGTGCATGCAACTCAAGACCATGATAAGGATGCTTACAGCAGGGGCTTTGGCTTCGGTCCCGGACGGAGGGCCAGAAGCAGAGGTGGAGCGGGACCTGCGGGGCCAAATGAGCAGGTTGGGGCGTTCACAGTTCCTCTCGATACGGGAGCGGACGCCGCCAAAGGTGGGGAACTGGATGGCGCCAAAGGAGGGAACGAGGACGGCGCCAGCGGGGGAGAGGAAGGCGTCAAACGCCGGCTCGGGCAAAGTGGGCGGCGCAACTACTATCCCGATCATTAAATTTCGACCCCCCCTCTTTTTTTCACTTTTTCGCCCTCCCTGGGACCTGTGTTGCTTTCCGTCTCGCCCGCGGAATGTTCATTCATGGTACGGTGTACCGAACGTCTGATGAACACCGGGAGCGGGGGTTGTGAGTCATATCAGAGCAGCAGCGAGCAAAATAAAAAATATAAGGAAACTCAAAAAATTCACTTTTCCCGCCCAAATTTTGGTTTGGGTTCAGTCTTTTTGTGCGCATGACTCGCACACGCAGTCAGTCCACGTCCCGCGTGGCTCCCAGACAGCCCCCGGTATGGCTGCGTCCAACTTCACCAAAAAGACCGCTGCCCGTGCTGGACAAGATGCCCAGGGAGGTCGTCCGCGGTCAAGTGCTCGCGTTGCGAAATGCTGGCCTCTCCTACAACAAGATCGCCACCCAGCTTCACCTCCCACGTTCTACAGTGATCAGCATCACCCAACGTTTCTCGGGAAGGGCGACGACGAGCGACAGCCCCCGCCCCGGTCGCCCCAGCAAGCTCAAGTCATTTCACCGCAACAACATTGTAGCACAGATCCTCCTCGATGAGTCCGACACCGCACCCGAAGTGGCCGCCACTATGCGCACATTGTCCAAAGTTCGTGTCTCTCCATGCACGATAAGAAGGGTGCTGCATGGTGCAGGACTTGTCAACGGAGCGAAGGTCAAAAAAGCCCTCTTGAAAGAGACACACAAAGAGCGACGCTTGGCCTTTGCACTCGCTCATCAGCATTGGACCGTCGATGACTGGCTGAGGGTCGTCTTCTCCGACGAGACTGCTCTCTATCTCTACAGGAACAACAACGGTGGTCGTGTATGGCGTCTGGTTGGCGAAACGTTGACCGATCGATGCGTGCAGGGCACGGTCAAGTTCGGCGGTGGCCATATCAATGTTTGGGGCGCCATCTCTCGTTTCGGAATTTCGCTTTTCTGCGAGGTCGGCGACGTCATGAACGGCGACACCTACCTCTCAGTTTTGGAGAGCGAGTTGCTAGCAAGCATTCGCGTGTGGAACAACAAAAACGAGATGATTTTCATGCATGACAATACCCCTTGTCACAAAAGAAAAGATGTGGCCAAGTGGTTCGAAACCAATCAGATCACCGTCCTGGACTGGCCTGCGAACTCTCCCGACCTCAACCCCATCGAAAATGCGTGGAACATGGTCAAGAACAAGATCTACCAGGAGAGGGAGATCAAGAGCAAGGCCGCGTTGTGGGAACGCTTCCAAGCGGTCTACGAAGAAGTGCTCACGCCAGAGGTCTGCCGCGATCTCATTTCATCGATGCCGCGCCGCATTCAAGCTGTGATAGATGCCAATGGTGGTTATACCAAGTACTGAAGTGGAGCGAAGGCGCTGCGACACGTTGTTTGTGTGCCATGTAATGCTTTGTGAAAATTGGGCAAAAAATCCGCTCTTTTTCTGTTTTTTTGAGTTTCATTTTTGTCTGTTCTCGCTTCGAATCTTAACTCCCAGCCCGCTGCTTCACTTCTAAAATGTGTCTGGTACACCGTACCATGAATGAACATTCCGCGGGCGAGACGGAAAGCAACACAGGTCCCAGGGAGGGCGAAAAAGTGAAAAAAGAGGGGGGGTCGAAATTTAATGATCGGGATAGTACAAGAACAGGCGGCAGTGAATGTATTGGGCAGTATTCATCAAAGCAAGTAGCACTTGCTGTCACACATTCAAGTCGAGAAGATTGCGATCGCCAAGAGAATATTGGTCGCTTTATTTGGTTAAAAACAACAGAGCCGAGACACAAGTACTCAAGCCGAAAGAGACGATGCACACCAGTCACCAGCTGCTAGTACGCAGGTGATGGAGTTGGCATTGTAGACAAGGAGTGCAGCGCGAGTCCAGGGGCCCTGATGCCCGGTAATGAGGCGAACTCGGCTGAAAGAACAACTGATCGAACGATGCACGCCACACAACGACAATAAAAATACACCGCGTTGGTTCTCATTGACCAGCAGCACAGGGCGTCGGTGGACGGAAAACAGGAGCAAGAACCTTACTCTGCAGGGGTGTCGATGCAAGAGTTGTGGCACATGAAGCAGCACCACGGACTACCGCTTTCGTGAGCGAAAGACGAGCGCTCAGCATCGTGTTCAAGACAAACGAACGGTTTGACTGAACCTGTCCTCTCTTTCTGCTTGTTTTTGAATGTCAATGGTGTACTAGAATTTGTTTCTTTTGTCCAGCTTCATCATGGCGACGAACCGTTGAGATCATGTTGATGTTCGTCGACGTGTTTTCTTTTTGTTCTTTCTTTTGGTTGTTTGTCGTTGTGATTTTTGTTTTGACTTCAAATGCAAGCTGAGTGCCTCAAATGCCAAATTGCGCGATATTTCAAGAAACAACAAAACACGAGCCCACTTTCACAGCATGTCACCAATTTCGCGGACAGTCGCCCCATCCTGAGCCAACGTCAGCTCCTTGACGAGCTGAGAAAATGTCGGGCGTTTTTCAGGCGACATGTCCCAGCAGCTCAACATCAGGCTAAACATTTCAGCCGAGCAGTGCTCCGGCTGGGGCAAGCGACCGCCAGCCTCCACGTGAGCCAAAGTCTCCATGCCGTTCAACGGGCCGTACGGCGCTGTGCCATAGCTGAAGCACTCCCCTACCAACGCGCACCAATCAAAAAGTCAGATGCGAGTACAAAGTTTAGCAGAACACAACGATCTACTCACAGGCAGTCACACCAAACGACCACACATCCGACATTGAAGAAAACTTGCGGAAGGTCATTGTTTCCGGGGCCATCCACTGTCAAGAAGAGCAAGGTCAACATAATCAGAATCAAAGCTTCAAGCAGCAAGCGTTTCACACCCTCAACCAACCTTCACAGGAAGTTTGCCACGCGTTTGCATGCGATAGTACTCGTTCTCGGAGGCCATCTCGCGAGAAAGCCCGAAATCGGCAATCTTGACCACCATCCCCTTGCCAACAAGGCAGTTGCGCGCGGCAAGGTCGCGATGCACAAAGTGGAGCGTACCCAGGTACTCCATGCCGAGAGCAATCTGACGAATGGCGTGAGTCTGCTCGTTCTGCGTCCACCACAGCGAATGGAGCTTGGACTTTTGCAGCAGCGTGCGCAAGTCGCCGTACTGCACAAACTCAAGCAGAACGAGATGCGGCTCTGACTCGACCAGAGCTGCGAGCAGGCGCACGACATTCGGATGCACAAATGGAGCCATCAGTTTCGCCTCGCTCTCAAAGTCTTGACGAGATTTGTCATCCGCGTTGGACTTGAGGGACTTGACTGCAACTTGAACCGACTCGGAGGTGGCAGTTCCAAGCAGGGTTTGTGCTCTTGGAGGCAGCACGTTGAAAGGCACTTGGCCCAGTGCCACGTCGCCAAAGTTCCCACTGGCAAGGTGCTTCACAATGGTCAAGCCTTCACGAATGCGACGAGAGTTGCTGCCGGCAACATACGCGCTTGCATAATCATAGACTACCTCAGCAGAGGTACTTGTCGAGATGACTTGGTACAGAGGCTCTGGCTGTTTTTGACCAACCACAGCGTATGCAGAGATGTCCTCTTCCTTGTCAGATCGAATCGAACGGTTCAAAGACGAGATTGTCATTGCAATAGCTTCTTGATAGATGGGACCGCCAGAGTCCTTTGGACGCATGCCTGAGCGCTGCAATCGACGACGGCGCAAGACGACAAACACGAGAGCGAGTACCGCAATAACTGCAGCAGACGCGACAGCAGCAGCAATGGCAGCTGTTGATGATGACGATGAGTTCTGGGAGCCGCCACCACCGCCGTGTTGTGCGATGGAGGATGCAAGAGATGCAGCAGATGCCGATGCGGTTGACGCAGCAGAAGCCAAGAGCGCCGAGATGGCGGAAACATGAGAAGCAACAGATGCCGACGACGCGCGAGCAGCAGACACAAATGAAGCCGAGGATGCAGTTGCAACGGAAGCAATAGACGCCGAGGTGGCGAAAGCAGCAGATGCGACGGATGCGGACGCCTGCGATGCTGAAGACGCAGTAGCAAGGGAAGCAAGGGATGCCGAGGTCGCGAGAACACCTGATGCGATTGAGGCGATGGACGCAATCGACACAGATCTGGTTGAAGCAATCGAGGCAGCGGAGGCTGATTGCACAGAAGCTACGGAGGCGACCGATGCACTTGCCGCAGCTGACGCAGCGGATACAATCGATGCAGATTGCACGGACGCGGCTGACGCAACGGAGGCGACGGAGACGATGACCGCGAGCGACACGCAAGACCCACTCAGCACGGCAAACCCTTCATAGCACTGGGTGCACACGGCGGATGGAGTGCAGCTCAGACAATTCATCCCGCAACACGAACTCGACCCAGATGCATAGCAGGTGGCACAAGCTGTATCACACTCTGCAGTCCAAATATCAGTGAAATGATCACAGGGGAGATGGCCCAGTCATCTTGGAACTTACGGTATGGCTCGGATGCACTACCGTATGTGCTGGGCGGAGCGACAGCATTTTCACCAAAGGTAAAGTTGTTGGGCTGCAGCGACTGGAAAAACTGGGACGAATAAAACGACAAAATTAGCCCATTCGGCAGGCCCTTGAACAGCCCAGGCGGCAAAGTGGTGAAGGGGTTGCTATTCAAAATCCTGCAAGTGGCGCAAAGGCGAAAGGTCAACGGACAAGTCGAGCACGTACCGGCGTGAGAGCTTGCTTACAAAGCATGCAGCGCAGACAGGCTTGTAAAAGCAGCGGCGGAAATGCTCGTGATCTGGTTGTCGGACAGAGCTCTGCAAAACGAGACGCCAACGAGTCAGTCGATTTGCTGTTTTGTCCGTGTGATTCCTCCTGTTGTTGTGTTGTTTGCTTGCTTACAAGACATTCAACGCAGGCAGACCTGCGAAAGTGTTTGCAGAGATGCTGGTGATCTGGTTGTTTCGCAAATCCCTGCAGAGCAAACGGGTGAGTTGGTCCGATTTGTACTTTTTTTCGCCGGGCTTGACATGCTTACAATTCTGTCAGTGCAGTCAAGCCAGTGAAAGCGCTTGTAGAAATGCTGGTGATGCTGTTACTTGCCAGGTACCTATTGACCAAAAGGCCGCCAAATGAGACTGGTCAACGCTTCCAAATCAGGCGCTACTCGACGGGCGACAACGACACGTACAGTCCCGTGGTGGAGACTGGGATTCCGCTCGGAATCGTGGAAAGAGATGTACCAGTGCAATTGACAGTCGTTCCCAAGCACGTGCACACGTTGCAGGCATCGACTGCTTGTGCCAACTGAACGTGGTGGAGCAATGCGGCGACGAGCACCAGCAGCAGGCCAATGGCAGCTCCTTTTCGCGTCATCTGCATCGACGACAATTCCAGGGCAAAAGTGAGCGTCAGTGTACTGAACGTGCAAAGTACAAGCAAAATGGAGAAAGGCGGTCGGTTGGGGGTTTCGGAGAAATGGTTTTCCCAACGCCACACCTCCACAATTAGGCTTTCCCCTCCACGTTTCCCCATCCCTGCGCAGAGGGGCGGCGTTGCGATCACGTTCACTGTTGTTTGCATCGACAAATAGTGCGCCTTCGAACAGGGAACGAAGCAGCCAGCAGCTCGATCGCAGCGGCGGGTTTCCGTTTCGCACGAGTGGGTCCCATGCGAATGTTCAACGACCCTACTGCTGCGCCTTCCCACCCCATCACTTCTTCTTCTTGTTGTTGTTGTTCTTGACTGAAGTTGCTCGCTTCAACAGCAGATTCTGAGGGGGCAGAGAGCGAGAGAGGGAGCGCGAGAGAATAGCAGGTGCAGCTCATTACGGAATGTGCGCCCGTTTGACAGCAACCCCCGCTTCTGAGCTGCGAACTGCTCGACTGGAATAGAAGGAAGACAGAGGCCACATATAGCAGCGGATTGCTCCTTCGTGCGCATTGGCATGAGTTTGCTATTTACCAAATAATGGCAGCAAGCAAACAAAAAGAGTGATCAACATCGTCTTGATTGGGATTTCATTTTGTTGAACATTTGTGCGCATTTTTTTCGCGTTAGGCGGAATTACAGCATTCACAGGCTCCGACCGTCCCAAGTCCCAAGGAGGGGGGGGGGACGATGCGTCGAGTGGTCGAGTGACGCGATCGCTTGGATCCATTCGGCATGGTTTGTTGAGATAAACAAGCAGACGCACGACCAATACGCCCCGTCAAGGATGAGATGGCTCTCAACCCCGACACGCGTTTGCAGTACAAATCGTAAATGAGGCCGAGGTCGAAGGGGGGTGGTGTGCTCAATGCCTGAATCAGTGAGGCACAAGGAAAGCTCCACCGTTCCAGCATTCATCGGCCGTTTCCTAGGCAAAATCGAGCGAGCATTGGAAACCTTAATCCAGTCCATTTCTATTTCCTGTTGGATTGACACATCCGCGTTTGTGTTTTTTGAACCAGAGTGAACCAAGATGGTGTTTACGTCGAGCGACTGTGCGTTGGGTGGTGGCGTTTCAGCGCCCCAACAACCGCACGCTAATGCCAAGCAGACCGACGACGCAGCACCAGACGCGCCTCGTCGATCGCTCAACCAGATTGCTGCGTCCGTTGCTGGTGCTGCGTCGCCCGCATCTGCCGAGGCCGAGCTGCACAGTCCGCGGTGGGGCAAGGACAATGCTGGCGCCAAGCTTCTCGCCGCTCAGTACACTCCCGGTCGGTTTTTTCTTTGTCTTTCCCTCTCCCTCCCCGCCTCTCGCTCAGACCCTTCCCTTGTTCTCTGTCCATGCGTTTACCTGCTGTGCGATGATGCTGCTGCTGCTGTCTGTGTCTTGATGGGGGCCGGAGAGAGAGAGAGAGAATGAGAGAGAGCGAAGAGTGGCTTTTTTTTTTTTTTTTGATTTTTCCATTCATTCCGCTTCCCTCGTGCGGTTGCGTTGCTGCTCTTTTTTTTTGCTTGGCATTGTGACTGCCTGCAAAGCGCCGTTCTCGCGGAGCTTCATTCCCATCGACGTTGGATCTCCTGCTCAGCTATCGTTGAGCTGCCCCGTCCTTTTCGTCTTGCCTTCAACGAAGTGGGGAGAGAGAGCGAAAACTTCAAAAACAATCATCAGATAACCTTTTTTTTTTTTTTTTTTTTTTTTTTCTCTCTTTGATCTCGGTTTACCTCGCATCCGCCTCGTGTTTTCCCGACTCTTCTCTCTCTCCCTCTCTCTCTCTCCCTCTTTCTCTCCCTGTCTATGTTCGACCTGCACTCGGGGTCATGTTGCATCTTTACATTGCTCGTCGCTCCAACAGCGCACGCTCGAGAGCCAACATCGCAGCAATCACACAAAGTCCATCTTTTTTTTTTTTGTTTTTTTTTTTCGTTTTTTTTTTTTTTTTTTTTTTCTTCGGGTCGAAATCTTCGCAGCTGGTATGGCTGCTGAGGAGCGTCACGTTCTTGCTCACTGCTCTTGTTGGGCCTGCACTGCTGCCATCGAGGTAGCCATTGCGAAATCAACATTCCAATTTGAACAAACACCATGCAGCAATGTCCACATTGCGACTGCCCCAAAGCAACAAAGCAACGAGGAGCAAAAAGCCACAACAATCCAATCCGACTGACTGACGGATGCACCATCGCACATCATTCTCTCACATCGCTCTCTCGTCGGTCTTTTTGATATGCTCACCTGAAACTCACTCCGTTCCCTCCCCCTCCCTTGCTTTTGCAGAGAAACGCCGGTTTGAAATCATCTCAGTTACGACGTGCGCCTCGCTCACGGCCATCAACCTCTTGTGTATCGCGTTCAACTTTTCGTCCGCCAACGCCATTGGCGTCATTGTTAGCATCGGTACGTTATGTGGGGATGTTCATCTTTTGGCCAGCTGTCCTCCAAAACAATCGCAACAATCGCACTGACCTCGCTCTCTCTCTCTCCCACTCTTTGCTTCATCCCAATGCAGTCCTCGGAATATTCACGGCCGACTTCCTCTCGGGCCTGGCACACTGGGCTGCCGACACTTGGGGCTCGGTCGAGCTCCCGATCGTTGGCAAGGCCTTTATCCGACCCTTCCGGGAGCACCACATTGATCCCACGGCCATCACTCGCCACGACGTCATTGAAACCAACGGAGACAACTGCTTTGTCACCATTCCATTCCACATTTACATTGCACTGAGCTTTTGGACCGTCTCCGACATGGCTGGCGCGGGCCGTGCAGCGTACTTTGCCAACTGCTACCTGTTCGCCATGTCCATCTTTGTGACGCTCACCAACCAAATCCACAAGTGGTCGCACACCTACAAGCCCCCAGGCTGGGTCCAGCTGCTCCAAGACATGCACATTATTCTTCCGCGAAAGCACCACCGCATCCACCACGTCTCGCCGCACGACACGTACTATTGCATCACCACTGGCTGGCTCAACTACCCTCTGGAGATGATTGACTTTTGGGTTCGTCTCGAGAAGGCGCTGTGTGCAGTGACTGGTGTTCCGCCACGAGAAGACGACTTGAAGTGGGCCAAGATGTAAAAACAGTGCCCGTTTGTGTGTCAAGTCTGATCGGAGCGATGACTCGGTTTATTTTTGTTTTCGTTCTATTCTTTGTTGTGTGGTCGCTGTTTGCATGGATTTGGAATCCAGTGCAGTTTTGGCGGCATGTTTCTTAACAGCCTTGTTCTCTCTCTCTCTCTCTCTCTCTCTCTCTCTCTCTCTCTCTCTCTCTCTCTCTCTCTCTCTCTCTCTCTCTCTCTCTCTCTCTCTCTCTCTCTCTCTCTCTCTCTCTCTCTCTCTCTCTCTGTATTTGGGGTTTTGGTGCGTTTGTTTGCCCCGTTCTCCTTGCGCTTCTTTCTCGAAGGCGCAGAACGACCAACTTCATGCGTACGACTGCTGATTGTTTGTCGGTCTGATGGTTTGTGTTGCATGTATTATTTTTTGGAGTGTTTTGCCTTGGCGTTTATCTCCTCACTTGATCTGCGCGCTCTGTCGGCACTTTGCTTGCGCTTTGATCTTGGGCTGATGTGCGAATTCTGCGGACAAGCCCCAGTGTGTGCTCTGTCCTTTGTTTTTTTGTGCCGTCGTCCTATGGTCTGCGAGCTTTGTCATTGATTAAAACCAATCTGCGAGCTAGATCGTCTTCCTCTGCAACATCGACCTTTGTTTTGCTTTCTGATGCTGTCCACTGCATGTCTTCTCATCATGCATGACATGCAGGCTCACTCTTTTACAATTGCACCTTTGATAACACATTGCAGTCATGCCGCCAAAGAAGGCGTCGACGAAGACCGTCAACAAGGCGGTACGATACGAGCTGGCTCTCCCTGCTTATTTATTCTCTCTCCCCTTCATTACACTTTGCATATCATCTGCACCCTGGATGCTGGACGGACCAGACGAGCCGCAAAGCTGTGCTGGCTGGCTGACCATTGTCCATGCGACCTTTGCCTCGCTCGCCCGCCCAAGTGTTCCCCCCGCCCCCGCCGTCCCTGGTGGTCATGATGTCGCACTCTTCACCCTGCGTCCATACCGTACACTCAATGCGTTGTTGTCCGCTGAGCGGTCGGCGCGCGCACGCTTTTTCCTAGATCTCACATTGCTGTTGTTGCTGCTGTCGCTCACTCCCTCTATCGTCTCCACTGCTCTCTCTCCCTCTCTCTCTCACTCTCCACTGTTCTTGTATGCTCGAGTAGAAGGACAAGATCATGGACGACAAGACGTTCGGTCTCAAGAATAAGAAAGGTACAGTTTTATCGGTTTTTTTTTTATTTTATTTTTTTTTTTATTGGCATGTGGATGGCTGGCTCTTCGTGCTCCATGCTCTCTTTCTCTCTCTCTCTCTCTCTCTCTCTCTCTCTCTCTCTCTCTCTCTCTCTCTCTTGCTCTATCCCGTGCTTGTGCTTCACCTGGCAACAACTCACTCTCTTAACCCACTCCTGCTCAAACAAACCGCAGGCAAAAAGCAACAGGATTTCATCGCCAATGTGCAAAAGTCAATCGACAGCCGCTTCAATTCGCGCCCAACGGGCATGCCACGACGCCCCAAGGACGACGACGACGACTTGGAACGTGACTTGTTCAAGCCGGTGCTCAATGCTCCCGTCCAGCAGAAAGTCGCCGTTGGTACGCGCAGGCTCAGGCTCAGGCTTGGACGATGGTTTGGTTGCGCAATCTGTTTTTTTTTTTGTCATGTTCTCACCCTGCCTGTTGCCTGTCGCTTTTCGCTGTTTCGTATTTTTCGGTTTGCACTCGAGGGTAGGCGCCGATCCCATGTCTGTTGTGTGCGCCTTTTTCAAGGCGGGCACCTGCCAGAAGGGCAACAAGTGCCGGTTTTCGCACGACCTCGCTCTCGAACGCAAGGGCGAGAAGCGATCAATTTATGGTGAGGCCGCGGCCGAGGGAACGTCAAAGATGGACGAATGGAGCCAAGAGCAGCTACAAGAAGCCGTCGAGAAGAAGCACGGCACGGATAACGCAAAGAAGAACGCCACAGACATTGTGTGCAAGTACTTCCTCGAAGCCATCGAGAAGAACTTGTACGGCTGGTTCTGGGAGTGCCCTTCCGGAGAAAAGTGCATCTACAAGCATGCCTTGCCCCCAGGCTTTGTGCTCAAACGTGATGCCAAGCAGCTCGAAAAGGAGGAGATTTCTCTCGAGGAGCTGATCGAATCGGAGGTCGGTACATGCATGTCTCGAGGAAGCGATTGTTTTATTTTGCTTGCATTTGCACTGTCGGGTGTTTTATCGTGGCGGCTTCGTGTCAGGATGTCTCACTGTGGTGTTGCTCTGCTCTGCCGTTGTCTGTTCCTTCAACTCTCAAGCGCGCAAATCTCGCTTCCAAGCATGGCGGCAAGTTGACACCCGTCACTCTCGAAAGCTTCCTTGCCTGGAAAGAGAAGCAACTTGCGGCAAAGGTCAGTGTGGAGGAGTCGATGTCGCTGTCGCCGCACTGAGGACCTGTGCATGTTTGCCATCGTTTTTGTCTCGTCTCACCTGGAAGCGAATTTTTTTTTTTTTTTGGGGGGGGGGTTGCTTCTCGCATCATCCTTTGTCACATCTGCACCTACTCGCTCTTGACAACTTGCAGAAAGAAACTCAAGCCCAAGAAATGAAAAAGCAAGAAGAAACCGCCAAGGCTGGCCGCGGCTTTGGTCTTAGTGGCCGAACGCTCTTCGCCTTCCGTCCCGATTTGTTCCAAGATGACGATGAAGCCGATGACGAGACATACGTCCGCGAAACTGACACATACAGCGACGAGGAAGAGACACCCCAAGAGGCCGACAACATTCCCGAGGAAGACGAAACTGCTGAAGACGACGAGAGCGAAGCTGCTGCTTCATCCTCGTCAGCTGCCGGTCCTTCTTCTGTTGCTGTACGATTGCTCGGGAGCACGGGTTGATCGGGTTGAGAGCAAATGTGGGTGTTTGTGTCCTGAATTGGCTGGTCTGATTTTTGTTTGTTGGTTTGTTGAATCCAGATTGATGAGTCTCTCTTTGATGCCGAGGATGACGACGACGATGAAGCATGATGCTAGCAATGGAGTCCATTTAGCTTTGAGAGCGGGTGTTGGTCGCTTTGGTTTCTCGATTTTTTTTGTTGCTGGTTTGTTTGATTTTGCAATAAATCACTCTGAACACACAAAATGACACGACGTTTTTGCAGCAAGTTTTGCAGACCACCGCAGCAAGACACGTGGACAAGTACAAGAGCTACTGGAAAACTGGAAGGGGCGGACGGGCAGCGGCAGACACAATTCTGACTTTGCTGTCAAACCGCCATTCATTGCTCTCGATAGGGGAGGTGGCGAGATCGAAGCTCACCATTCTTTGTCGGCGAGCTGTAGATTGACTCTTGCATGTTAGATTTGCTACCAGTACGCGCACGGGATGTACGTGGCAGAATTTCATCGTCGTCCTCCTGTTTGCAAGGATGAATTCATGTTGAGCCTGTCAACGGTTTCTGCACATTTTTTTCCGTCCAACCATGCACGTCAGCCCTTACATTTGGCGTGAACAGGTCTTCGAGCTGCTCCTTGCCAGTCACTCGAGTAAACCAATTCACAATGGAGGCCTTTGCCGAGTGGATTCGGAATGTGGCGTGCAGAATGACGACGGCCAGCGAAAGAAACAAGCACTTGAAGAAGAGGATGCCGGAGAACGCAAAGATGAGGTTGACGGTGACTGCGTGGCAGCAAACCAGATCGACAAAGCAGTCAGGTCAGCCATTACAACTTTTGACAACGCGATCGTGCAGGAGAGCTTACCAATGACGGAGGCAAAGTAACCTTGTTCTTGGTTGAAGAACTTGTCGCCAATCTTGATCATTGGATGCTGCACAACGTAGCCAATCATGCCTGCGCCAATGACGAGCGCGACCAAAATCATTGGCTCGTGGATGCTGTGGCAACACCAGCAGCGTTGTGACAGATGACAAGCCAAAAAAAAAATCAAACAGAGGTTCGTTCAGTGAGCAAGAGCAATAATGGGTGTCTTTGTATGCCATGCCGAGTCGAACGCGCGTTGTGATGACGAGCAGCAGCGAATCGAGAAGGGAGGAACGAACATCTGCAGTCGACAACTGCATCAACCCAGACGAAGGCACCAAACGAACAACAACAACGACAACAACAGCAACAACAATGGCAGGCAACGCACCTTGCGTAGAGGAACGAGAGCAGGACAATGACGAGGTAGTTGACTTGAAAGTAGATGAGGTTGGACTCGATGCGCGTTGCGAGGCGTCGCAGCCCGTTGCCAGAGCCGCCCCGCGCAAGGTCCTTGAAGTTGGCTGCCATGTCCTTGTTCGACCGGACGAGCTCAGACAGGCCTGGAGGCAGCGTAAACCGCGCCGTCTCAAAGAACTCGCCCCATCCTCGCAGCTTGACGCTCATCTTTCCTGTCTTGCAGAGTTCTACTTCTGTTGGTATTGGTAGAGAGTAGAGGGACTTTTTGCTTGTTTGTTATGGCTCTGGCTGCGGAGTGATACGAGCAGCGCTGGGTTGAATCTACGTCGCTGGTCGAACAACTTCAAAAATCCAAAGACTGTCCTGTGCTACTCAGACTGAGTATGAATCACCAAAATCACTGTGCAAAACAAGGACGCGTTGCCGTTTTGCTGGATTTTGGCGTCGAGTGAGTGAGTGAAGTGAGTGAGTGAGTGAGGTCTACCCATTTCAACGCATTCACGCTCAACTCTTACCCTTGTTGCGTTTTGACCGCTACTTGTCGGCATTCGACTTCGACACTCCAAGACACCATCGTTCATCATCTTAATCTACGTTGCTTGCTCAGTCCAACTCTTTTTGTCTCGCACACTTTCTACACTTCGACCGAGCTATTCTTGAAGCGATGACGGCTGGTCTTTGTAAGCCATTCATTCGTTGCGTTCGCTGTTTCTCTGCTGCTTGGTCGTGCATCCATCCATCCATCCATCCCAGCCATCATGTCATGACCACCAGCATTCTCATCCCATTCCCCAAAGCGATTGCACGCGAGACTGAGAGTGGGAGCGGCACAGACACATCCACTCACAGTCTGCTGCTGATGCTCAAATTTCACAGACAGTGCCTCCGTCACCAAAGGCTTGCTCTGCCTCTCTGGCGCAACCACGCTCGCTGCGTACTACCATCTGCACGGTGGCTCGGCAGCCGACATGGGCCTCGCGTTCAGCCCTGCCGCAGTCGCGGGACTCCAGGTATTGTTTGTTCGCTCCTGACAAGCTTCAGCCAGCAAGCCCGCCGCACATAGCACCACCGCACGCTTGCGTGATTGGGGTGTCCTCGACGCAAAGTCTTTGCTTGTTTTGCCGCGATCGCTCAGTCTGCACGGTTCCCTTTGGACGCTGTGTGGCTGTATTTCTCAGGTTTGGCGGCTGCTCACGCAACCAGTCATGTTCTCCTCCCCATCGGAACTCGTCGTGGGTGCTGCCGTGTTGTACCACATGCGCGTCCTTGAGCGTCAATACGGATCAGCCAAGTTTGCGGTATGGTGCTTCTTGTATCTTAACAAGATTTTTTGACAAAGCCGCTTTCGCACGCCACTGACCCTCTCTACCGCCTGCACAGTCGCTTGTCCTGGTTGCAGGAGCGCTCGCTACACTTCTTCAACTGAGTGCCGTCGTTGTCGTGCAATCACAAGCCTTCTCTGCGGCGTCTGGCCTGTGAGTTTCGTTGCAAGGAGACTTTGAGCATCGCGCCTGGTTTTGTATTTGGCAACCATTTGTGTGCTTTCAATCTCGTCCGTCTCTCACGCATCGGCAACACTTTGACACCGTTGTCCCTTCACTCTACCCCAACCCCATCCCGGCTCAATTCCACATGCAGCTACGGTATCATCTACGCTTTGCTCGTGCAGTTCTTTTTCGAAGTCCCTGCCTCGCAGCCCTATCGATTCTGCGGCGTGAAGCTCTCTCACAAGTCCTTTGCGTATATTGCGGCGATTCAGGTACAGCGGTGGTTCAATTCTCTGAACCTTGACGACTTGAATCTTGTCTAACTTTTGCATCACTCTGCGCCCCATGCCATGAACAGCTCCTTGCAGTCGGTGGCTCCAGCTCTGTCGTGTCTGCAGTGTGCGGCGTGATGGCTGGACTCTTGTACCGCAGTAACATTGCCAGTGTTCAATCCCTCCTGCTTCCGAGTGCGATTGTACGATTTTTCTCCAGTCATGTCGAGCCTTGGTTTGGCTCTGCCGACTCTCGCGACACTGTTGGTGTGCGTGTGCGCCGTGCCCGTCGGCCAGATATTCAGGTATGAGCGAAGCCATGCTCATAAGTGTGGCGATTTCACGTTCTCTGCTCTGCTTTTCCCAACTGACGCCAATTCATGACCACAGACCCCATTTTTCCAGCCAAACTCAGAGGCACGCGCGCGAGCTCCCCCAGCTGCTCGCCGCGAGCCAGAGCCACCGTCGGACGAAATTGTCGAGCAGCTCACAAGCATGGGCTTTACGCGAGAAGCCGTGCTGGACGCGCTTCGTCAGTCGAACAATGACGTGATGCGCGCCACCAACCGCCTACTGGATGCATGATGCGGGAAATGCTGTTCAATTTTATGTTTGCATGCGTTGTGCGGTTTTTTGAACAGAACACGAAACTGTAGCTGATCGAAATGAAGGTTTTTTTTTTTTTTGGTTAAGTTTAATCATTTCATGCCACGCTAAACTTTCTCACATTTATACAAAGAACACACTGATATCAAGAGCAATGATTGACTCCAAAAGAGTCAGGCGACCAAGGGAGGATTTAATCCCACTCGTCGTCATTATTTTCGTCGTCCGAGTCTTGGCGCTTTGGCAATGCCTGAAACGAGAGGGATCAGATAAAACAAAAACAAGAAAGGCCCAAAAGTCAAAAGTGAGTATCAAAGCATTCAAAAAAAAAAAAACAACTCATCAAACAAAACTCACCTTGGCAAGAACGGGGTTGCTCGGCGCTGCTGCTGCGGCGGCGGCGGGCTTCGGTGCGGCTGCAGCTGGCTTGGGAGCGGAAGCGGGCGCCGGCTTGGAAGCTGGGGCGGGCGCTGGTTTGCTCGCCACGGGCTTGGGTGCGGCGGCGCCTGGACCGGGTGCAGCTGGCTTTGGAGGACCGGCGGATGGCACAGGCTTGGGCGCAACTGCACCAACAGCGGGCTTGGGCGCTCCGGCACTGGGCGCCGGCTTCGGAGCAGCAGCGCCTGGAGCGGGCTTTGGTGCAGTTGCGCTTGGAACCGGCTTCGGTGCGCCAGGACCGGGTGCGGGTTTGGGAGCCACCGGGCCGCCAGCAGACGCAGGAGCAGCAGGCTTGGGCGCCGCCGCGCCAACAGCGGGCTTGGGAGCCGCCGGTCCAGCTCCTGGCGCTGGTCGAGTGGCAGCTCCCGGAGAGGCAGCAGCACCGGCAGCACCAGCACCAGCGCCAGCAGCAGGCTGACGGCGTGTAGGAGACGGAGTCGAGGTCGCGGTGGCGGCGCCAGAGGACAGTCGCTTCATGGCCGGAGCAGTAACGCCAGGCTTGGTGGCGGCGCCGGCAGCTGGCTTGGGAGGTCCGGCGGGCTTGAGCGGTGATGCGGCGGACGCAGCGGCAGGCTTGGGCTTGGGTGCAACGGCCGCAGGCTCTGCGGCATCCTCGCCCCAGTCGTCCGAGCTCGCAGCAGAAGCAGCAGCCGGAGTGGTCGCGGGCTTCGGCTTGGTGAGAACAGCCGAGTCAGAGCCCGGCGGCTTCACACTGGCTTGAGGGCTGGCTTTGGCACAGCAGCGGCAGCGGCAGCAGAAGCGGCACCTGGGGCTGCAGGCGCTTTGCGCAGCGTGCCAGTCCCTCCAGCCAGAGTTGATCCAGCACCAGCAGCAGCACCACCGGCACCAGCACCGGCGGGCGCGCCAGGAGCCTTTCGCAATGTGCCTCCAGCCGCAGCAGCAGGCATGGCCACGCCACCAGAAGGCTTGGGCGCGGCGGCGGCAGCACGAGAAACCGTGCCTCGACCGCTCGACTCGTCCTCGTCCCTGTCGTCGGCGGCCGGAGCAGCTGCAGCTGCAGGTGCTGCACGCTTGGGAGCTGCTGCAGGTGCAGGCGCTGCCTTGGCCTCAATCACCTCCACGAGATAGTTGGATGGCACCCATCCCTCCTGGCCCTGGTACTTGGCATGCCACCAGCCATTGGGATCCTTCTTGAGGACCTCGAGAACTGCTCCTTCGGGGAAGGAAAGCTCACCAGGGTCGGTCGAGTCGTACTGGAAGGTCGCACGGAACTTTGGCGCCGCATTGGAAGCCGCGGCGGCCGGTTTGTCGCTTCTCTGAGGCGGAGCCACAGGCGCCGCGCCCTTCGAACTGCCAGCACTCTTGCCAGCAGCCGAGGCGCTCGAGGCGCTGGCACCGCCGCCATTCGCAGCTGCGCCATTGTTGGCAGGTCGATTCGAGGGACCGCCCTTCTTAAGAAGACGGCCCTTGGTGATTGGCTGAGCAGCGGCCTGGCGCTTGCGGCACGGAGGGTCGGAGACCGAGTTGGACGGCGAGCCAGAGGCCACCACAATCTTGCCCTTCTTCAACACACCTTCGGTGCCGGCCATTTCGTCCTTGGCAAACTCGAGCACGCTCTTCTTGCCGGGCTTTTTGGAAAACTCAATGTTGGCTTGCACGTCCACCTGCACATTGCCCCCGCGATGCCACGCAATGGTCGTGACGAGCTCGGTCTTGAACGGCGTGATGAGCACGGTGTCGTACTCGGTCGGAACGTGGACCACAATGTAGTCGTCCTGGTAGGGCGACAGGGAGAAACCACCAATCGACGACAGCGGGATGCGGCGCTCGAGCGTGAGCACAGCCATGTTCTTCTCCACGGTTGCCGCAATCAGGTACATGGCCTGGTCGGTCACGCCGAGGAAGCGCGGGGCAGGCTTGCTCGCCCGCAAAAGCTTGTGCACGAGCACTTGGCAACGGCATGAAAAGATTGTGTTTTCGCGCCCAATGGTCGGACCGCACGCGCCCTGCAGCGTCATGTCCGAGCGGAAATCAACATAGTCACCCAAGTAGCGACGCTGCGAGATGAGCGAGAAGCGACGGCGCTCCTTGCGGAAGCTGAGCACGTCGTGGCCATAGTCTCGCATTTGCAAAAAGGTGCGCAGACCCACCCACGAGCGGTAGGCGCGCTGGACACGGATAGCACACTCGTTGCGGTAGCGCAAAAAGCCGCGCCACGCACGCTGGATTTTCATGGCCATGTTGTGCCAGTACCTCTCACGCAGGTGCTCCAGGGCCCACAGCGACTCTGGGTGGCGCAAAAAGGTCTTGGACCGACCCATCTGCCACTCCTCGCGCGCAATGCCGCAGTCTTCCAGAATGCATCGGGTTCCGCCAACGGCATCGCCCTGCCAAGTGTACTCGCCGGCATACGAAGTGCGGCGCGACAGCAGGTAGAAGCGCTCGAGGAACTTTTCGTGGACTTGACGGTAGGCAAAACCAGCGCGACGCACGCGAATGTTCTCGAGCAGGCCGAGATACCGAATCTGGTGCAGGCATCGTTTCGTGTCGTACTCCGTGGGCGACTTGCTCTCGTTGGGCTTGATGCAGCGAATGTAGTGCGGGTTGCATTGCATCAGGGCCTCGACAAGCTCGTTGCAGGAAGTGCGAATCTTGAATCCAGCCGTCGTGGGCTTTTTGGTGGTGTCGCGATCCGCCTTTTCAGGGAAGAGCTTGTTCAGGAAGGCATTGGACGAGGCGTTGATGACCTCGAGCAAATCGACGACCAGCTGGTCCTTGTTCTTCTCCGTCATGCCGGCGCCGTCGTACGTGACGTCGCCAGCGTAGTGCTTGATGATAAAGCTGACGCCGCCCAACGAGAAGTGCGCGTTCGACGAGAGGGTGCCGAGACGCTGGAGCAAGGAGCGGTCGGCAGCCTCCGGATCGGCGTGCGCGGTCGCGCAAGCGTCGTCCATGATGGCAAGAATGCCGGGCGGGCGGCGCTCTTCAATCAGATCGCACACAATCTTGTTGTTAAAAAAGGGAATGGCCGTCCACTGGATGCCCTCGCGCTCGTACTCTTCCTGCTCGGCCTTGAGCGTGAGCTCGATAAAGATCTGCTGGAGCTTCTCGTTGACATAGTTGATGCACAGCTGCTCAAAGCCGTTCTTGTCAAAGATTTCAAAGCCGTAAATGTCCAGCACGCCGACCACCAGCGGCTGGTTGGTTTTGACAGACAGGACGACGTTGATGCGCTCGACCAGCCAGTCAAAGATGCGATTGTAGATGGACTTGGACAAGGCATCACGCACCGCCGCTGACTGCGCGCCGTTCAACGGCACATTGTACAAGGTGCCGCGTCGGCCACCGCGCTTGGTCTCGACCTGGCGCTCGCGGAAGCACGCGTCGAGCATCTCTTGGGGAACCTCGAGCAAGTACGCAACATGTGCCAGCGTGCTGGGGTCGGTCACATACGCCTGGTCGGCATTCTCGGCGATTTCGACATTGCCGAGCCAGAGGACGGCCGACACGAGACGGAACAAGTCGTACTGCTCCTTTTCTGGCACGCCAATGATCTTGAGCGCATTCAGCGTCTCGGCAAAGTCCTGGGTGTCGTCCATCCCGGGCACGTCCAAGCATCCCGCCTGCGACGTGTACGTGAACGACTCGGGGCCGTAGATGCTGAAATCCGTCTGCCACTTTTGCGACGCGCCGCGGCACAGCTGGTAGAAGATGTGAAAGTTGCGTTCGCCACGGATTTGGGATGAGACGCGGGACTGCGCAGTATCAACAACAAGAAGAGGAAGAAGGGCAAGAAGAAGACAATGGGCAAAAACAACAAAGTGAGAATGCCAAAAAAAAAAGCGCTGTTTGAGTCATTGATCTGTTCCTTCCGAATTCCAATTACCTTCTCCAGCAGGTAGTTGTGAATTGTGCCGCCACCGGGCGAGCCGTCGATAAACTCAATCTCAAAGTACTTGCCAAAGCGCGACGAGTTGTTGTTTCGGAGTGTCTTGGCGTTTCCAAAGGCCTCCAAGACAGGGTTGGTGGCGAGGAGCATGTCTTTCACTGTTGTTGTTTTGTCGCAGTAGGTCGCGGAAAATTAGTTCCAGAGCCACAACGAACATCCAAAGAATCCAAATTCAAGGGCGTACCGTGCTCGGCTTTGTTGCCACCACCAGACACGGCAGCAATATACTGCATAATCTTCTTGGCAGCCTCCGTCTTGCCTGCTCCCGACTCGCCAGAGATAATGACGCACTAGCATGTACAGCAACAACAACAACACGAGCGAGTGAGTGAGTGGCAAGCTTTCTCAATCGCACACTGCTGGCAAGTCCCGCATTCTAGAGATTGCACCCCATACCTGGTTTTCCGAATAAGCGCTCATGGTGCGGTACGCGTCCTCGGCGATCGCAAAGACGTGCGGTGGCATCTCGATGCGGTTTTTGCCAGTGTACGACTCGAGGATCTACGCTCGCAACAAAAAGCAACCGGAAATTGGCGGATGAGCCTCCGCAAGGACGCGTTCAGCCTCAAACAAAATTCCAAAACCAACCTCCGTCGTGTAGATGCCCAAGTCGCGGTACGGGTTGACCGAGATGAGGACGTGGCCAATGTACGTGTAGATGGTCTTGTTTTCGAATCTGAGCTTGAGGTTGTCGTTGATGTTTTCGTTTTGGACTGTGACCAGAGCAGACAGACAGACGATCGATTGTGAGTTCAGATTTCTTGTTTCCGGTTTTTGTTCCCCTGTTTTTTTTCCTGTTTTCGCGTGCGATGACTCGTTCAATATCTACTTGTCTTTGCCTTCTTCTTCTTCTTGTTGGCTCGCATGAGTTGAGTGGTGGAGCCGCTTTCCCACTCAATACTCAATGCTCAGCACATTGAAAACTGCTGAATAAGGAAGGAGGCAATTCCATCCAGCTTTTTTTTTTTTTTTTTTTTTTTGGCTGATTGCAGATTTGTGAGTTCGCTGTTCATCACGAGCACGAGTGCATTCTGTGCTTGCGATCGGATTGGCTCGACTGCATTGCTGGCGGCAAAGTGCGAACGAGAGTGCGATGAGACAGAACGAGACAGAGAGAGAGAGAGAGAGAGAGAGAGAGAGCGGCATGCGATTCCAATGCAATTCCAATGACCGCAGCAATTCCTTCCTTCCTTCTTTCTTTTTTTTTTTTTTTTTTTCTCTTTCTCCCTCTCTCCCTCTCTTTCTCCTTCTTCCACTCTCTTTCTCCTTCTCCCACTCTCCTGTCTATCTTTCAACGCTGTCCTCCGCTTTCTGTCTCTGACTCTCGATCATCACTCCTGTCGCTGCACAGTTCGGCTGCAAATCGTCAATCAAGTCACTTGCTTCGTTGTTTTTTTTGTTTTTGGTTTCTGCTTTTTTTTTTTTTCCAACTCATTCCTGCTTCGATCTTCACTTTAGACTCCCATTCATTGGCCTCCTCAGCAAGCAACTGCCTCGCACTGAATCCAACAAGCAGTGCAGTCTGCAAGTGTGCGTCCAGCTGAGCGTCGAAGCGAACGGAGCGAGCCATCATCCGATCGCTCGCCTCTCAAATCTGCCTCCCCTTCCGCCGCTACTGACTCCCCCCCCCCGCTCACCCGCCCCTCCGCGTCCACGTCCCTCCATCTCGAGCTCGCCATGGCCTGCGTTGTTGCGTTCACTTTGCTGGCTGACCTTTGGAGAGCATCGTCATGTCGTCGACGCCAACAGCGCGCTTTTTCGTGTCGCCGTAGTGCGCCTTCTGCGGCTTCTTCATGTCGCCCGACTTTGGCGGCTCGGTCACGGCGCGCTGTCCAGGCGTTCCTTTCCTCTTCGGCGGCATCGTGAACGCAGGAACAAAGTAATGCACTCAGACACAAAACGAGCAGAAAAGAAAAAAGGGGGTCAAAGAAAGTAAAATCAAGAATGAAAGGACTGCCGAACGTCCAAATTTATTGGATTCATTGATCAACAACGCAAAACTGTGAAGCGATCGTCGCATTCGTACCGAGCTAGGTTCATGCAGATGACAGAGTGTCTTGCTCAAAGTGTGCTGCACAAGCCGATTGGCCGCGCGACTGACCATTGCCGAAGCAAAGCAAGCCAAAAGCTCAAATTCCAATGCTGCTGCAGCGATCGGCAGTTTACAGTTCGTCGGGGCTGACCCATCCACCCACTGACTGACATGTAGCTGACCGACACTTGTCATCACAGAGCAAGAGATTGGCACTACAGCATTCTGATCAAACATTGTGAAAAAGTTCCCGCCAAAAACGAAAAAAAAAAAAACAAAAAACGAGCAGCTCAGTCTTTGTGCATTGAACCAAACGTCTGCATGTCCGCAACAACCGCAGCTACGGCAGCAGCAACAGCAGCAGCCGCAGCAGCAGCATCGCATGTGCCAACGGCTGACATTGCGCTGTGGCTGCAGAAGCGACTGCCTGCAGACGATCCGTGGTGCGCCTCGGTCATTGTGCAGTCCTTCACTCCCGACGTCCTGCGCTCCATCTGCGAGGCCTGGCACGGGCTCGACGCGTCCGTCAAAGTCAAGGTAGTGTGTGTGTGTGTGTGTGTGTGTGTGTGTGTGTGTGTCATGGCGGACGGATGGGTGGATGATGTGCTGTGCAACACGCTCATCACTCGCTCTCATCTCCCCCCTTTGCATCCAATCCAATCCACAGGTCCTCCTCTCCTTCCTCAGCATCCGCAAGCGCGACATGCGAGAGTTCCGCACGCAGCTGGAGGAGCTGCTCGCAGTGGCCGGCAGAGACGAGGACGAGTGGGTTCGCCTCGTGTGGGACTTGCTCAAGCGCTACCCTGCAGACTCGACCCTGATGCCATCGTGGGACAACGATGCCAGTCTCATCACGCAGGCGCACGGCGAGCTCCGCGAAAAGCGTACGCGTGCAACTTGTGTTGTTTATTGTGCTGCTCAGTCGTCCAAAAGCTGCTTCCAACCTTGTTCGCTCACTTCTCGTTGTTCCTCTCAGTTCTCTCGGAAACTCCGATGAAGCTGCTGCCGCTCGACTACCTCTTCTTGAACTCGCAGGTGCGAGTGCAATTGATGCAAGAGCAGTTTGCCACCTTCCATCCACAGTCCAACCCACAGCAGTTTCTCGACTCGCTTGCCGACACGAAACACCATTTCAAGCTGAAACGGCCGCCAAAGTCGGCCAGTCTGCGAGAAGATTTGCGCAAGATGGGTACGAATCTTGGTTGTTGGTCGCGTTTGAGATGTACGAGCTTCTGTTGTTCTGACTGTGCGCGATTCCGTGTGCAGAAACCGCAACCGTCAAACGCCAAACATTCAACTCGCCGGCAAACATGCCATCGATGCATCAGTCTCGGCCTATCAGTAGGTGGCTCTTTTTCCATTCTTTGGGAATGGCAGTCATGATGATTGATGTATTGACCTTTGACTTTGTCGCCAGATCGACAATCTCTGCCACTCCTGCACGACCAGCCACTGGCAGCTCCACGAAAGGTGCTGGCTATGCTTGCCGTGGACAGCGAAGAATCGAGGGCATTGGCAGAGCGAACGGACAAGATAAAGCACAGTAAGCTAAGCGGTTGGTTTTTTTGTTTTTTCAATGTTCGTGCTATTTGTGTTGTTCAGGCGTTTTTTTTTTTGGGAGGGAACTACCTGAGCTCACAACCATGCCCGTTTGACCGCTGTCTTTTTTCGATCTTTTTTGCCCCTATTGCAGCACCGGAAGAACTCCATCGGTTGCGGATGGAGAAACATCAGCAAAAAGAGGCCGATTTGCAGCTCAAAAAACTGCAGCGCACCGAAGAAAAGGAAGCCGCCAAAGCAGCGAAAAAGGCTGCCATCGAAGGTATGTGTGCCACACCCGGCTCGATCCGGTCCCATGAGGCTTTTTGCACGCCGCTTCGCGCTGAAAATTACAACCCGCGGAAAAACTCAACCTATCGTTGTATTTGATAGACAAAAGGCAAGAGGCCAAGGACGCAAAAGATGCCAGAGCTGCTATTGCTGAGAGCAAGCTGCAGGCAAAGGCAACCGCAGCTGATGGCCCACAAGGCAACAGGAAAGCACTGGGAGAGATTGAATTCCACATCCAAGAGTTCAATCTCGACAAGGTTGGCACGGCTGCTGACGACTCGCATGCACCTCAGCAGGGCTCTTTTGCTGGCCAGCCGTCTGCTCCGGCTGCCGAGGCAGAGCAGGGGCCTCGCGCTTGGACCTTCTTTGAGTATGCGCCCGGTGCTGACGCTGACGAGTTTAGCAATGATTCGGCCCCTCAGCCGCCACGCTCGGCTGGACCCCGCCCTCCGACCTCGTTCGTCGATTTTCACAGCCATGAAGAGCACGATTCTCACGACGAGTCGCAGGCAATGGACACTCGGGAGGAGAATCCATCCTCGTCTGCAACGCAACAACAACAGCATCCTGCTGCACCACAACAGCCGGCGCCTGAGCCCCGCTGGGGCGGCGACGACCTCACCCAGGCTAGCACACAAGAGCAGCAGCGTGTGCACAACGAGCCGGCCAGTGTCGAGCGCGCCGGCGAACATGGACCTGCCGCCACCCATGCCCCTCCGCCAGAACCGGGCCATTTCCCGTTCTTGCCGCCCGGTCCTGGTCCGATGCAGGTGGGACCAGATGGGGTGCAACGCCCCATGGTGTTTATGATACCCCCCGGCTTTCCCCGCGGTGCACCCATGCCTGCGGGATTCCCTGGATTTCCACCACACCCACCCGTTATGCCAGGTGGCAGTGGCGCGCCAGCTCCCTCGGGCAACACCACGCCTGGGCCATTCCCAGGTGGTGCCGTCCCACCTTTTCCCCCGCTTCCTGCTCTTGCCGGTCTCCCACCGCCTCCGCCTCCTGGGCATCCTGGTTTCCCGATGCAAATCCCCCTATCGTTCTTTCAAGCCATGCAACAGCAACACCACCAGCAGCATCAGCCTGGTTCCAATCCACATGGAATGCCGCCCTTGCCGCCACCTCCCATGCCGCCGATGCCACCCATGCCACCTGGTTTTGCTTTCCCAATGTACCATCCGATGCAGGGACCCCCTCCAGCATTTGCCCCACACCAACCTTACCCCGGTTCCTCGACAGATGCGCATGCCAATTCGAGTGTTCCTGGGCAACCGCCGTACCATCCATTCCCCGTCCCGCCGCTGCCGCAGCAACCACCGCCGCAGCAACAGTATCAACAACAGCAACCGTACCAACAGCAACCGTACCAACAGCAACCGTACCAACAACAGCCGTACCAACAACAACAGCAGCCGCAGCCGTACCAACAGCCCCAGCAGCAGCAGCAGCAGTCTCAAGACTTGCTGTAAACCTGTTTCGGCCCTTGACTGTTTGTTTGTTTTTTTTCTGTTTTTTTTTTCTGCTGTTGTTCTTGATTTCTATTTCACAGTACAATCGATTCTGCCATGCCAATCTATGCTTATGCGACTTGGATGCTCAGTTTCTTTTTTTTTTTTTTTTCTTTATTTCTTTTCGTTGTTTTTTTTTTTTTTTTTTTTTTTTTTTTTTTTTTCAAAGGGAGAGCGACCGAGACAGCGACAATCGCAGCCGCAGCCGCAGCGCATCGCCCGACTCGCGCCACGGCAGCCAACCACGCCGCCGGTCGCCGTCACCCGCTGGCAGTGGCAGTGGCAGTGGCAGGGCGGCCCAGCAGTCAGAACGCAGCGATCTCGACAAAAGGCGCGATGAGCCAGCCGCGAGTGCAGACGAGCGATCTGGTCGCAGCAGCCACCGACGCCGCCGCCGCTCATCTCGCCACAGCGACGACAGCAGCAGAAGCAGGAGCAGGAGCAGGAGCAGCCGCAGCCGCAGCCGGAGCTCCAGCGGGGAACGCAGCCGCAATGCAAAGGCAGCAGCAGACAATGGCGATCACTCGTCGTCGTCCTCCTCCTCCTCCCGGTGGAGGCACGATCGCCATGCAGACCGCGATGCGCGAGACTCGTCGTCCCGGAGCAGCTACCGCGATGACCCGTCGCGCTCTGGCAGCGGTCGAGCCCGGCACAGCGATCTGCAATCCGCGACGTCGTCGTCGTCGTCGTCGCGTCGTGATGATGGCCATCATCACCAGGCACGACCGGCGCCTGCACCTGTGGTGGCCGAGCCGTCGCTGAACAAGCGCACGACAGACGTGACGCTGGCACCGACCGGCGGCGTGTACATCCCGCCAGCGCGGTTGCGGATGATGCAGAGCCAGATGCAGGACAAGAGCAGCGTCGAGTTCCAGCGCATGTCTTGGGAGGCGCTGAAAAAGTCGCTGAACGGCATTGTCAACAAGCTCAACACGGCCAACATCCAGAACATTCTGCCCGAGATCTTCTCGGAAAACCTCGTGCGCGGGCGCGGTGTGCTGGCGCGATCCTTCATTCGCGCGCAGGCCGCGTCGCCCACATTCACACCCGTCTATGCTGCGCTCACAGCCATCATCAACACAAAGTTCCCTCAGGCCGGAGAGCTCATTCTCAAGCGCCTCGTGCTGCAGTTCCGACGCGCCTTCCGACGCAACAACAAGCAGGCGTGCATCTCGTCCACCCGCTTTATCGCCCACCTGGTCAACCAGCAGGTTGCGTACGAAATTCTCGCGTTGCAAGTGATTACGCTGCTGCTCGAGCGACCCACCGATGATTCCGTCGAGATTGCCACCACCTTTATTCGCGAATGTGGCGCCTTCCTCGCTGAAAACTCGCCTCGGGCGCTGGACGCTGCGTTTGAGCGTCTGCGAGCCATTCTGCACGACGGCAACGTCTCGCTTCGCATCCAGTACATGCTCGAAGTCATGTTTGCCCTTCGCAAGGACAACTTTAAGGACAACCCAAGCATTCCGGAGGGTCTGAGTCTCGTTGAAGACGAAGACCAAATCATGCATGTGATTTCTCTCGACGACGAAGAGTTGAATGCCGAGGAGCAGCTGGGTAAGTGCTTGAATTTTGCGTGAGTGGGGGGGTGTGGGTGTGAGTTGCGGGACGTGGGCGTTTCATCTCACCTTGCTCGTTTGCTTCCGCCTCTGGCGATTAGACATCTTCCGTGCCGATCCCAACTTCATTGCAAACGAAGAAAAGTACAAGAAAATCAAGGCAGAAATTCTTGGAGAGGACGACGATGATGAGGATGGTGACGACGAAGCCGAGAGCGATGATGAAGACGAGGAAAACGATGCCGAGAACATGCAGCAGCAGCAATCGCAAGCGTCAGAGCAGGTGCAGACCGACGTCAGCATTCTGGACCAGACCAGCGAAGAGGCCGTCAACCTTCGTCGTACCATCTACCTGACATTCATGAGCAGCGCCAGCTTTGAAGAGTGTGCGCACAAGCTTCTTAAGAACACCATTAAACCCGGCATGGAGGTATGTGGATTTATTGTGTGTTGCTGATGGACGGGTCGATGAATGTGGAGAAAGTGTTGTTGACCCCTTGTTGCCGTCGTGTTGCAAATCTTCCCTGCAGATGATTCTCGCGACAATGGTTGTCGAATGCTGCGGCCAAGAACGCTCCTTCATTCGCTTCTACGCCGACTTGGCAGAACGTCTGTGTCGCTTGCGAGGTGCCTTCTGTGAATCATTTGAGACTTGCTTCCAGGAATATGTAGGTTTTTTTTTTCTTTTTGTTTGCTTTCTTGTTCCGTTTTGTTTTTTTGTTTGATTTGGACGTGAGGTCGGATTTCACGTTAGACTACTTGCCTCTCACTGTGAACTACCCTTTTCGCACCAGTACAACACAATTCATAGGTTTGAAACGAACAAAATTCGCCACATTGGCCGGCTTTTCGCGCACTTGCTCTACACGGACGCACTGCCCTGGACTGTGTTTGCGAACGTTCGCTTGACCGAAGAGGACACCACCTCTTCGAGTCGTATCTTCTTGAAACAGCTGCTGCAAGAATTGTCAGATTATATCGGCTTGGCCAAGCTGAACGAGCGCTTCAAGATGGAGGCCCTCCAACCGTACATTGCTGGGCTCTTCCCCAAGGACAATGCCAAGAACATGCGCTTTGCCATCAACTTTTTCGTTGGTATTGGGCGAGGCGGTCTTGCGTACGTTTATTCGATGATGGAGTGGTTGCTGCGTCCGAATGGTTGTTTCCATTGTTTTTTCGCGTTGGATTGTTTTTGGCTCACCTTTTTTGTTGTTGTTGTTGTTTGTTGTGCGCCTCTCTTATGTCCCATCTCCCACTTTCAGAGACGATCTTCGTCATTACTACAACAACGCGCCAAAGATGATCATGCAAGCAGTCCCAGACCCCGAGCCACAGGCTGCCGCCGCTGCTGTCAGCTCGTCGTCGGACTCGGACTCATCGTCATCGTCGTCGGGATCGTCGAGCGGCTCTGATTCGGACTCTGATTCGGATTCGTCGAGCGGATCGTCTTCAGGGTCATCATCATCATCATCCAGCTCGGGCTCCGGCTCGGACTCGGAGTCCAACCACGACCCGAGATCTCGGTCGCGATCCAAGCGCTCCGACTCTCGCGAGCGTCCCAGTGCTTCTTCGCGCTCGTCAGACCGGCGCCGCGACGACAGCCGCACTCGCAGCGATTCACGGCGCGAAGACCGTCGTGATGATCGACGCGAAGATCGACGCGAAGATCGACGTGATGACCGTCGTGATGATCGTCGTGACGAACGTTCGCGCAGCGACGCCCGACGCGACGATCGCAGTGATCGTCGAGATGACCAAGGGCGCGATTCTCGCCGAGATGATCGTAGCGATCGTCGCGACGAACGTGACGGTCGACGAGACGATCGGGAACGAAGCCACGACCAACGCCGTCGAGATGACGACCGTCGAGGCGACCGGGATGAGCGTCGCAGTGACCGAAAAGACGACCGTGACGGCGCTCGGGACGAAGGACGCCGAGCACGAGAAAAGGATGACACTGAGTTGTCGACTCGCGATTCCAAGCGAGGGCGTTACGATGACGATCGTTGATCATTGTGAGTTGTGTTGCTCTTTGTTACAGTCTATCTCTGAGGCTCTTCATGTTGTGCTTGGTGTCATGTCACAATACATTTATCTTTTGAGCAGCTTGTCCGCCCGCCGATTTTTCATTTTTTGTTGACTTTGGAGTTAATTACGTGCGTGTGTGTTGACGTTATCATTGCAATCAGCTGCTCCAAGTGCACCAAGTGGGTGGAGGTTGGGTGGCGGACATAAGTTCGTGTTCCAATGGTTGTTCGCATTCGCGTCCCACCCCTCGCTTCCCTTCCCCTTTTTCGCTCGCTCCCACTTTTCTCGTGTCTCAAATCAAACTCGCTCTTGCTTCTCTGTGTGTTTGTCTATTTCGTTGTCACTGCGCAAGTTTTTTCGATTAAACTCCGTCGTCCCGTCGGCTGTTCGGCTGCTGTTCATTGCCAAGAATAACAAAATCCAATTTCCAATCCAATTTCAATTTCCAGTCCAATTTTCACTCCTTTTGCCTTCCTCTCCTTCTTCCTCTCCTTCTTCTTCTTCTCCTTCTTCGTCTGCGATGACGACGACGCTGGTGGTGCGCGCGCTGCTCGTGCTCTGCGTCGCTGTGGTCGCCGTGCAGGGCTGCGGCATCTCGACACACATTACGATCGCCCGCTACGCACTCGACTTTTTCGACCCCGTCGAGCATGAGGACTACAAACAAGTGAGTTTTTGAACCTGCTGCCATCCTGCATCACGACTTCTGCGCTCATTTCCGCAAAGCATCGACAGTCAGAGTGAGAGAGAGAAGGAGAACGAGAGAGAGAGAGAGCTAGAGAGAGAGAGACAGCAGCAATCCAATTTGACTCACAAAACCCCCCTCCTCATAGATTGCGCTCAAGCACCAGGACGCCTTCCAGGCAGGCAACCCTTACCCAGGTCGGTCCCCTCCACGACATGACATGCACTTTTTTTTGCTGCATTGCCTTGGCGGATGAAGAACCCAACTCAACCCAACTCAACCGCAAATCTCCAACTCACTCGCTCTAATCTCTCGACAGATGCCTACTACAACAGCCTCTGCTTCAAGGGCAACTTTGGCTACGTCTCGGAAGACACCCACTGGACGCCATTCATGAATGCCACGGCCAACTACATCCGCTCGGCCTACCCGCGCCCGTGGTCTGAGGCTGCAGAGAAGCTCGTCGCCTTCTACCTCGGCTTTGTCTCGCATGAGGTCGCGGACATTTCCTGGCACGCGCTGGGCATTCCGCAGGGCTTCCTTTCCACCATGGGCAACGTACGTCTCGAGATGCGGTGGCGACACCACGGGCGGTTGTGCCATTGTAGTTGTTTTGACCTTGTTTTGTTGTGTTGGCTCACTTCGTTTTGTACATCCCCCCCTCCCAAAAAACAAACTCAATAACACGCAGGAAAACTTCCATGGCAGCTTCAGTGCCGCTCACAGCGTTGGCGACGAGGGTGGCGACGTCGTGGCCAACTATGAGCTCCAGCTCAAGTTCATCTCTGAGATTGGCAAGTGGTACATTCCCGTGCAGGATTTGCTCAAGATTTACACCCAGCTCTATGGCGTCAACCCCATCAATGCCACTGTCGTCGAGGAGTGCACTGCCTGGCTCTTCCTCGGCCGTCTCGGCGAGCGCCTCGCGGTTGCCAAGGCCTTCCCCAGCTACTCGAAAAAGTCGCCCTTCCTCGTCGAGTCGTTCATGGAGTTCTTCCTCGGCGGCGTGTACGACATGGCTGCCTGGACGCAGCTCATCTGGAACAACGCCTCCATCCCCATGGTTGAGCGTGGCACCCAAACGTGCGACCTCAACAACAACCCGATGCTTGTTCGCTGCGCCGCTGCGGACGCCCACGATGTCCCCAAGTCTCCCAAGATGCCGCAGCAGGCCAACCGCCGTGCATGCGCCAACAGCCAGGGCTTTGGCGAACGTCTGCAGCGCGTCATTGAGCCCCGCAAGCTCTCGCTCTCCGACATCAAGATCTCGCGCACTGCCGACGGTGGCGCGTACCTGGAGCCCAGCGTCGAAGTCAAGGAGGCCCTGCGCGAGGTCGAGGCTATCATTCTCGCCGCAAAGGAAGAGGAGCTCGCTCGTCGCGAGACTGCGCGACAGGCCAAGGCTGAGGCGCTTGGTGCTCCCGCGTCCGGTCTGTTCACGACCTCGACCAACCACTCCCGCGTTGGCTGGGCCATGGCGTCCGGTGACTTTAACAACGACGGTATCGCCGATGTTGCTGTCGGCGCCCCCGGCACTGGCGAGGCTGGCAACGCCCAACATGGTCGCGTGTACATTGTCTACGGCGCCAAGGGAGATCTCCACAACGTTGATTTGAACGCTGCGGCCAACCTGAGTATGTGACTTGGAGGAATTGGGTTGTTTGTGCTGCGAAGCGTTTGTTTGCGCTTACGTTGGGTTGGGTTTTTTTTTTTCGTTATTTGTTTTGTTTTTTGTTTGCTTGTTTTCTACAATAGTCATCGACGGCCAGGACCTCTATGGACGATTTGGCAGCGCCTTGGCAGTCGTTGACTTGAACGCTGATGGCGTTGATGATTTGGCTGTCGGCGCACCCTCGGTCGGCGCTGGCGACATCATGTACACTGGCAAGGTCTTTGTGTTTTACGGAAAGAAGGGATCCACCCTGTCGACGACCGCTGGCACGGTCATCTCGGGCCAAGACACCTACCACAACCTCGGATGGCGTCTCGCTGGCGGAGATCTGGACTCGGACGCTCGCGCGGATCTCGTTGTCGGCGCCCCGTACGCGCCCGCTGGCGGAAACCAGCGAGGAGCCGTCTACGTTTTCCGCGCTTCGGCAAACCACGGCCAACAAGTCGAGTCCCTCACTGTGGCAAACGCCGACTGGACCATGACGGGCGAAATGGACAACGCGTGGTTTGGCTACCACGTCTCGGTCGAACGTTCGTCGCCCGAAACCAACTCCACAGGCGTGCTGCTGGTTGGCGCCCCTTCCACCCGCATCTGCGCTTCGTCGGGCTGCTCCTTCTCCGATTCGGACGTTCAGTCTGTCGGCAAGATTTTCGGCTTTGCTCCCGCCCAGTCGGCCTCCAACCCCATCTTTACGCTCGCTGGCGTTCAGTCGTTTGGCAAGCTGGGTCTCTCGGCTGCCATCGGCTCCCCTCTTGGCAGCTTCTCCGAGCCCCACCTGATTGTTGGTGCCCCGACGCAGACCGTTGAAGGCAAGATTGCTGGCATTGCCGACTCGCTCGACCAGGCTGGCGCCGTGTACATGATTCGCCTTGCAGACCTGCTTGGCAAGGCGCAGACGCTCAACCAAGTCACCCCCGCGCTGACCCTGGGTGGCGATCGCCGCTACGCTCGCTTTGGCTGGCATGTGGTTGTCGCGGACGTCAACGACGACCAGGTCGATGACGTGCTGATTTCGGCGCCCACCCGCACCGACGATGTTTCAGAGGAGCTGCTTGCCGGCGAGGAAGGTATCGTCTACGTCTTCCACGGCGGCGCCAAGTTCCCCACGGGCAACGCCACCTCCCACGACTGCGGGCTTCTTCCGCTGTACGAGCCCTGCCCTGGCCATGTCGCATCCACCGTCTTCCAGCCCAACGAGGCCGACTCGCGCTTTGGCGCTGCTTTCATTGCCGCGGACGTTGATGGCGACGGCAAGCGCAACGTTATCGTTGGTGCTGAGCGCAGCCACCAGGGCTCGTATCTCGGCGGCACCGTTGAGGTTTTCTTGAAGGATTGAACGCGCGTGTGTGTGCAGTGCGTATTTTGTTAATGAATGTGATTTACCACCAAGCGCACAGTCTCTTCCAGATTTTGTGTCATCGGACCTGAGCACGCAATTGTGCGGAACGGATGTTTCCTCGAGTATACGCGTACATGTCGTGAAGATAGTCTGACGATTGTGATGATTTCTTCCATTTGCGGTTAATGGTTTCGACTTCACTCCTAAAACAACATCCAAAAACGGTGAACTTGCTGTGTGCGCACTGTTTTTTGTTTCATGTTTCGCTCGCACTTTCTGACTTTTAGTGTGCCGCGACAGAGACAATCCACCGCACAATGCTATCCGACGTTTTGATTTTCATTGTCATTTGCGTGATCTGCATGCTCTTGATGGCTTCCATGCAGCCCGATCAAGCGATGACGACAGAGGAACTTTTAGCTGTTTCAATCTCAGAACTACTCAAAGGCATAAGGCCCGTGTCCATTGGCGTTTTTCACTTCTTCATGGTCCGGCCGTGGCGGTAATCAAGTCGAACGCTTCAATTCGTTGGGTCGGACTGTAAAGAAGCGAATCAAGGGAAGCACGTTACTGCTTGAAACTTCATGTTGAACCAAACAACAAAAAAAGAGCAAACTTTAGTCGTGCGTGACTTTGCATCTCCACAATGCAATACGCTATTGTACACTATTCGAATAAACCATGGTTGGGTTGTTGATTGACTGACTTTCGAGAGCAGTCTTCTGTAGAGCAAATCGCTTGTGTTACTGAACATCACATCGCATCGCAGAAATTTCGCTCAAGAATGGCGGCAATCTCGTCGCAGTCTCAGGCCGCCGCTGTCGGACGATCACTCGCGGTCGCAGCTGGCGGATTTGCAGCCTTGGCATCAGTTATGGGCAAGCTGGCCACACACTCACCAGCAGTCTCTGCGGCGGTGGCCGAGGGTGATGGCGCTGGCAGTTCTGCAGGTGAAACATGGTCGCACCTGATCGCGGCGCTGCTCCACCGAGGCGTCAGTCTCGCATGGCCGACATGGTGCGTATTGGCAACCTGGGCAGGATCTGTGGATTGGGCGCGACCGTTGTGTCCGTTGGATCAGGTCACCGATCAAGATTGCATTTCAATTCAGACAATGGTAGGTTTCAAACGCGAAACGCTGCTCAGATTCAGCACACGGCGTCCCAGTGACTGATGGCCCCATTGACACGATCTGCTTTATTTGATATTTGACACCACAAACCCTCGTCCCGTTCGCTTTTGGCCAGAGCAACATGCTGCAGACTGTCGTCGGATTTGCGCTTGTGATTCTCTGCAACGCGCTAATGTGGACACTGTTCTCCACTGCTCTATCCAAGTGCAAAACATCGCTCGAAGCGACTGCATTAAGCATGGTTTCCAACTTTTGCTTGTCGGTGAGTTGAATGCGTTTGTTCGCTTTTCTGTGTTTTGTTTTTGTTTTTGTTTTGTTCTGATATCCCAGATTACTGTCACCCGCTCATCTCTCGTTTGCCCGCTGTTGGTGTTGGGCAGGCCATCCTCGGGCATTTGTTTTTCAGTGAACCGCTGCCAGTACAGTGGTGGATCGGGACGTGCGCCATTTTGATCGGCGCGCTGATCATTTCGTCCGATCGTGACTCGACACAGCCGCCTCCTGCACCACGGCGCGAATCATGACAATAAAGCAAAAAGCAAATGTCTCGATAGTAACAAAGCAAAGTGACAAACCCGACCAGATCTTTCCGCGAATCTGAGAATCCACGGCACACCCTTCGCTTTTGACTTTTTCCAATGATCAACTCCTCCTCCCCCCCCCTCCTCCCGCTCTCCAACCTTGGCCGCTGCTGATGCGCGAATTCGGCTCCCAAACACGATGAATGAAACTGATTGAAAACAAAAGCAAACGAACACGTCAGACTTTAAAAAAACAAGCGAGTGTGAAATGCAAAAAAAGAAAAAAAAAAAAAACTCGCACTTTGTGTTTTTGAATCTTTTTGCATTTCGTTTCACACTCACTTCATTCACTCTTCATTCACTCTTCATTCACTCTTCATTCACTCACTTCATCCACTTCATCATGTTGAGCCGCCTCGCTCCGTCGTCAGCATCGGCATCGTCTGCGGCTGCCATCCGCACCAGCCTCGCTCGCATCGCAACGCTTGCCCAGCCCAGCAGCGGCAGCAGCAGCAGCAAGCGGTTTGCTCCGATCGCAATCCGCCACTTTGCCGCTTCGCCTCGCCTGTCCACCACCACCACCACCACCACCACCCCAGTCATGCGTTCCTTCAGCACCCGCGCGTCCGCTAGCATTGCGATGCAGCAACAGAACGCGCAGGGCCTCGACGCGCAGTCTGCGAAGGGCACCGCGACCGACATTCTGCCTCCGCCGCTGCAGACCCGCACAACCCCCGTCGAAGAGGAGGCGGTGCACTTCCGCATCAGCGATCAGGTTGCGCAGGCCGTTCTGCAGCAGCACGCACCTGCGACTGCGGGCGAGAAGGACTACCTGCTGCCCCACCGCATCTGGACCAAGGAGGAGCTCAGCCAGGTCGAGCTGACTCACCACAAGCCCGACAACCTCGTCGACTGGACTGCGTTCGCCGCCATCAAGTGCATCCGCCTCGGGTTTGACGTGCTCTCGGGCTTTGCGTTCGGCGAGCGCACCCCGGACAAGTGGCTCACCCGCATCATCTTCCTCGAAACGGTGCGTCGTTAGATCTAAGCGGCTCAGATTCGTGTTTGAAAACAGCCCCAAAATCCCATGGATTGCCTGTTTGATTGGAAGTTGGAGATTGAGCTGTTTGGTTGAGCGCCACTCACACACTTTGCGGTTTGTCCCGTTGGGATGGGGGGGCGTAGGTCGCAGCGGTGCCAGGAATGGTCGGCGCCATGATCCGCCACCTGCAGTCCCTCCGCCTCATGCGCCGCGACCACGGCTGGATTCACACGCTGCTTGGTAAGATGGCAAACTTTTCGTTGATGGGTTGGGACATGTGCTTGGGGAAAAACAGGAGGAGCGTTGGCGGTTTGTTTCCTCGCACTTTGAATGGTGCAAAGTCTTGGCATTCATTCATTGTTGATAAAAGTTCCCCCCGTCGAATTCGATTACGCGGTTTTTGTTTTTTGGTTGCTGCACATATGAAAACCACGCGTGCATATTGAGGCTTTGCTATTCGTTGGAAAGGTGCTGCCTTGGATGGCGAAAGGCTTACATTGACGATTGTTTGGTTGAAATAACAGAGGAAGCTGAGAACGAGCGCATGCACCTCCTTACCGCTCTGTAAGTAGGCCTTCAGATGCCACCATTCACTATCAAAGGTCTGCACTAACCCTCTGACGATTGTTCAACAACCAAAAACCTGAAACTGCTCGCTCGCAGGCAACTGAAGCAGCCCTCGCAGCTCTTCCGCCTGGCCGTGCTTGCAGTCCAGGGTGTGATGACCAACACCTTCTTCTTCCTGTACATTCTGGCGCCGCGCTTTGTGCATCGCTTTGTCGGCTACCTCGGTAACGCTTCGACGAGAGAGAGTGCAGCAGGCAAGGTCGCACGGCTTTGTCTCACTCTTCACAACCATATGATTGATTTTTGAGCAGAGGAGGAGGCTGTCTACACTTACACCAAGTGCCTTGACGACATCAAGACGGGCAAGCTGCCAGAGTGGAAGACGGGCAAGGCTCCTGAGATTGCGATCAAGTGAGTCGTGCTTGTGGTTGTCTTTTGTTTTGCTTCCAGTGGGCACTGGCTCATGTTCCAACAATTGTCCCACGCGTCTCTTGTTTTGTGTGGCTGACTGTCCGACAGCTACTGGAAGCTCGACAAGGCAGCGACGATGGAGGATGTCATTTACGCCATCCGCAGCGACGAAGCGCATCACCGCCTTGTCAACCACACCTTTGCCAACCTGCATCAGCTTGGCCAGTCTCGCAACCCCTACGGACCTGGCGAATAAAGACAAGCGCGATGAGTTTTTGTTTTCGAGTCAGACACGGACGCTTTGAACTGTTGAGCGCTGTCTCTGCGTTGCCTGTATTTTTTTTTTTCTGGTTTAATTCGTCGGAAACCGCCGCCTTGTCCGCCATCAATATTACAGTTGGGTTTTTTTTTGTGAGCACAACAACCGTTTGTTTGGGCTTCGATTCCATTCTTTCTTTCTTTCTTGTCTTTCCATTCTTTCTTTCCTTGTCTTGCTTTCTTTGCCGTTGTTTTTCGTTTGTGTTTTTTCTTCGTTTCAACCACACTTCCATTACACAAATCCAATGTCTGGCCTTGTCAAGCGCATGTCCAAGTCGCCAGGCGACATGCTCGTTGCACGCGCAGCCAAGGGCGACACGTACTCTGACTCGATTCAAGGTCGGTTTTCCTCTCTCTGAGCTCGGGTTGTGGCGTTGGGTTGAAGAGGGAGTGCGGTTGGAAAGCCAACGATGAGCATTTTCGAATTGGACCAGCGCAGTGTGCAGTGTGTCCTTCGCTCTCCTTCCTTGCTCTGTCTCCAATGTGTGCAGCATCAGCATTGCAGACGCGTCGTTCCGTCGCTCCGTCGGCGGGCGGTCGTCGTCGTTGTTGTTGTTGTTGCTGCAGCTTACATTGCATTGGCATTTTTTTAAAAAAAAAAAAAAAAAAAAAAAAGCCAAACTTGTAATTTTATTGTTTTGGTTTTGGTTTTTTTTTTTGGTTTTTTTTTGGAGTCGACGCAATGCAAAGTCGCAGCAACGCAAAGCAAAGCAAAGCGAACAAAGAGACGCGGCAGTTGGATGACAAAAGCGACAACAGAGCGCAGTGAGTGCCATTGTGATTGAGAGAGAGCGAGTGAGAGTGGAAAAGCATTCAAAAGTCGAATTGCAACCCCGCTAAAATCTTGCTTCGGCAAACCCCAACCCAACACTGCAGCAGCCCCACTGCATCCATTTGTAATTCACCCCGCCTTTGTGGTACCTCGCTCTCCATGCGATAACTTGATCGCTGTGGCAATGCAAAAAAAAAAAAAGACACCACTCATATCTCAACTCAATCTATTCTACCGCACAGCAATCCGAAGCCAGGAAGTCGAGCAGCTCAAGCTCTTCCAGCACCGCACGGAATCCAAGGTCGCATTCATGCAGGACGTCCAGGAGTTTCTCAAGAAGCGCGCCGAGGTCGAGCAGGAATATGCGCAAAAGCTCGACAAGGTCGCCGAAAAGTTTGCCCACAAGCTCAAGCACACCTCGTACGGTCGATACACGCTGCTGCACAACAACTCGTTGTCATCACCAGCTGACGGCAGGTATGCAGCTGGATGCTGTCCGTTGGCTGTTTTTTTGTTGGAGCAGGTTCTGGTTGTTTTGTTTTTGTTTTTCTGACTTTTGATTTCATTGGCGCCAATTCAGCGCAAGCCCACTCGTCATTGGTGCTGCTGGTGCGAGCCTCCCGAGTCCACTGGTATCGCCGACATCTCTCGAAAACGCTGTGCACCCGCAGACGCCGGTCGACGTCTGGACGGTGTTGATTGAGAATTGCCGCAAAACGAGTCGCTCGCGTGCCGCCTTGGCCACACGGTACGGCACTGAGCTGCTCGACTTTACAGCTGAAATGGAACGTGAGACAGTGGCTGGGGCGCGCCAGTGTCACGACTATGGTCTCAAGCTGCACGCCGAGCTCAGCGAGTCCTTGGCCCACCTCGAGACCACCGCCCACAGCTTCCACGGTCTCTCTGCAAAGGCTGCCAGTGCAAAAGCCAAGGTGGAGGACGCCAAAAAGAAACTCGAGTCGGGCTCTGTCAACAGCAAGATTATCAGCATGCTCGGCAAGAATGTCGAGAAGGAGTTGCACAAGGTACTTTCAAACAAGTCTTGGCGAAATGAGGGAGTTTTCGTTGATGGTGTTTATCGCCAGCGGTTCTGACGATCGTAACTGTTGTTCTTCTTCTGTAAAAAACCAGCGCGAGGACACTGCCGCCGTGCAAGAGCGCCGCGCATCCAACGCCTTCAACGACTACTTGTTTGCCATCGACGTGGCCAACGCTCACAAGAATCAATTCTTTGAACATGAGATTGTCGAACTGACTGCTGTGAGAATCTGTGGCGGCTTCGTTTCAGGCTGTTGCTTGACATGTTTAAGGGTTGTTTGTTGCTGTTTGCTGTTTGCTAATTTGCCTCCTTCTCCTTTTTGTTTTGTTCTTGTTTGCTTTGTTTCTTTTTTCTTCGCCTCATCGCAGCTGCACGACCGGTTCTACCACGAAAACATGAATCACTTTTTCAACGAATACGCGCACATTGAGGGTGAGTGCGCAACAGATTCCTCCAGCATGGTGCATTTGCTGAAGGTCTGCACCTCCAACATTGACGGCGTGGCGGAGCGCGAGGCGTACATGACCAACTACGCCGAGGCCTTCCGTGCGCCGGCCAACTTTGCTCTCGTGACCCCGTCAGACCATGCCCACTCTGAGATTATCGTGACTGACCTGACGCGCGAGAATCTGAAGGCTCGTCAAGAAAAGCTCTCTCAGCGCAGCGCGCAACTGGCTCTGCTTGAAGCCGAGTGCTCGCACAAACTGTCAGAGGTGAACGCTGGCGACCAAGAGCGCAAAAAGGCACTGTACGGTGCACATTTTGGAGCTGACAAGCACGCCGCTGCGAGCTCTGCAACCTCGACGTCGTCCTCAGGGACGAGTCCCTTGCCAGTGTCCCCGACCGCCTCGTCCTCTCGCTCGCGAAACACGACTCCGGCCCCGCCATCGACCCCGACGTACGTCGAGACCCACCTGACGAAATCGCTCTACACGGCTCAGTTGCTCAAGACGCAGGCGCAATTGCAAGTGCTCGGCCGTGTGCCATCGGACTCCATCATGGGCCCGTCCGATGCCAAGCGTCGTGCCACATTGAACCGCTCGAGCAGCACGAAAGGGAGCCCGAAGGGTGAGTTCCTGGTTTTATTTTCGGTTTTTTTTTTGTTTGTTTGTTTATTTTGTGTTGTGGGGTTTGGCCCCAATCTGACTCACCTCCCATGCCGAAACAGTCTTTGGAGTCGAGCTCGCTGATCACCTGCGCGTTGTTGAACGCTCCACTCCATTGCTTGTGGACAGCTGCATTGCAACGATTGAAGACTTTGGTACGTCCTGCGGACGTGCCACACTTGCCACCTTTGATTCGCATCCTAATCACATGTTTTTCGCCAACATCCACAGGCATTCTGCAAGAAGGCATCTTTCGGCTGTCTGGCAGCGCAGTGGCCATCAAGGAAATGCGTGCCTCCTTTGATCGCGGCCTCGATCCGCTCGTCAACGAAGAGTACTGCCAGCAGAACATTCATGCAGTTGCAGGTGTGCTCAAGCTGTACTTCCGCGAGCTGCCAACGCCGCTCTTCCCCTTCGAATTTTACGAGCCACTCATCAACATTATTCGTAAGTGTTGAACAGTTGAAAAAAAAGCCGGGATTTGAGGAAGGAAAGCGACCACCAACCGTCGTCCGTCCGCGAATACTAAACAATCATTCCATTTCATGAATTGTAGGCTACACGACGGATCACAAGAGTCGGGCTGTCTCGCTGCGCGAGTTGTTGAAAAGCCTGCCCAAATCCAACTTGCTCGTGCTCGAGCGTCTCTTCGACCTTCTTGTGCAGTACGTGTCACGCCCCCACTTGAAACGGCAAAATTGGGCGTGGTTGTGGCGTGCATGGAAGCTGACAGCTGTATTTGCGAACTTTGGCTTTGACAGAATTGCTCAGCAGGGCGAATTGAACAAGATGAAGGCGCACAACCTCGCCATTGTGTTTGGCCCGACCCTTATCCGCGCGCCTGCTGATAACCTTGCGGCAATGGTCGCGGACACTGGATCGCAGTGCCAGATTGTCAGCATGATCATCCAGGAGCACGCCTTCTTGTTTGGCGAAACAAACGAGTTTGTCGATCGTGGCGTCGACCAGCCAGACGAGACTGGCAAAGCGGCGCCAGGAGAGGAGGAAGAGCCGGTGGAGGTGTCGCGCGACGACGACGATGCGGATGTCGTGATTGCTGGTGTGCCGCCCGCCATCCCGATTGTGATTGAACCGAGCAGCATTAGCACTACTGCAAGCAGCAAGCCTGTGCCTGCCCGGCGATCTGCTGCAAGCTTTAGTAACGAGACTTCTCAGGGGGCCAGCACGTCCAAACCTACGGCTCGGTTTATCGATCCCAAGGACGAGGAGAACGGAGAACCGGTGCCATCGAGCCACGAAGCTGGGCCTGAATCGTTCCCTCCACCTCCCACCGAGCAAGAATTGTCAGCCTCCAGCTCGCAAGAGCAGGAAGCACCGGCACCGCCGCCACCAGCACAGGAAGTTCCGGAGGCGCCTGCTCCAGAGGCGCCAGCTCCAGAAGCACCAGCTTCCAGTGAGCTTCCTCCACCGCCGACGCCGTCCGTTTTGCTTCCCGCCGAGGAGGCTGGGTTGGCGCTGCCTGCTCCTCCAACCGAAGAGCAATTGCATTCGAGCGAGGGATCATCCTAAGCAACGCCCGTCGTGGTGGATTTAGAAAGGCGTCGTGGTGGTGATGAGCTCGTTTGAGACGATTTCCGGTTCTGCTTGTAAATGTTGCGTATTCGTGTGTTGGAGTTGTGTAATTCGAATGTCAATACATCCGATCAGATGAGATTGTTATGAATACAGCTCCAAAAAGCAGATACAAAGTAAAACTTACCTCTGAAAAGAGCATAGCTAGTGTCCGTAAACGCGGTGGGGTTTTATCTGATTCGCTCCACTCGTTGATTGATGCGAGGCTAGATTCAGATGCAAGCTCTACTACAAGAATCAGCCAATAAAACAGACTTGTGAACAAAAAAATGAACTGGCAAGCTTGTTTGATGAAAACGCAAAGCCAGAGTCGAACAAACCGTGGTGCGGCATCGTAGGCAAGAGGGAAACCATGATGGTCAGTGCGATAATTTTCAGCTCGTGATCAATGTCATCGGAGTTGGTCAGGCAAGGATCCAGCAATTGCGGCAGGTTTTTGTCCATCATGACTTTTTGGACTCTTGGATCTGTCGCGACAAATGCGCTTTTGTTCAGTGAGGCACTGTTGCATATGATCAGACCACAACACCTGCACCTAGGCGCCTCTCAAAAGTACTCTGGGTTACCGAGGCACAGGTTGCACAGCCCGCCCAACGCAAACTGCTGGAATTGGAGCTGTTCGACCGCGGTGATTGCGCCAGGCCTGAGCGCAGGCGGTGACTGAACGAGATCTGCAAGTCATGAAAGCAAGGTCAGGTTGACATTGTGTCGTTTTTCACAGTTTCTGAGACTGAGGCAGCTCCACGCCCACTTTGTGTCATTGAGCAGGAGCGCTGATTCGCCCAACCCCACCCCCGGCTCGGCTCTTACCAATCAATGCATCCGGAACAGCCAGTCGCACGAGATGGTCGTAGTTGATGGGATCGTAGGCAAAGTTGGCGAGATTGGCGAGCACCTGCAGTCTGGCCTCTGCAACCCAGCGTCAGATTCAGCTCGCGCTCGCTCACTCCGATCGTCCATTCTAACAATAAGAGAGACGGAGAGACAACTTTGTCAGCTTCGCCATCGCTCACCCGGAGTCGTGGATGCCGCGCGCAGCTCGCCGACGAGCGCCTGCAAGTACTCGAATCGCGGCAGTGCGCTCGCAGGCGTTTGTCGACGCAGTTGTTCTGGAGTAGAATACATGACGCTAATAAAGACTGAATGGATGATTGGATTGATCAAAAAGGCGAGGATGAGGTTGGCTTTGGATAGCTTTTGCTCAGAGCCGAAGGGGAAATCCAATTCAAAAATATTAAGCTCGGAAACAAACAAACACGCACGCATGACCACTGCACACCCAATCCAACCACACACAAGCCAATCCAACCACACACAAGCCAATCCAACCACACACAACGGGGGCGGGTTGTTCCATTCGGTTGCGCTACTTTGCCGCGGATGTCGATGAACCGCTACTGCTGCCACTTGCGCCGCTCCCTGACTCTTGCTTGGCATCAGCGTCGCGCTGCTTGTGCTCTGCGAGCAGCTGCGCACGGTACGCTTCAACGCGGGCCTCGAGGTTTTTGCTGTGGTTTTCAAATACGTCGAGGACGGCTCCGAGCGCGTCGAGCTGGCGGTTGAGTTCGGCGACTTCGAGCGAGTCTTCGTCCTCGACGTCCTCGTACTGGTCATCGTCGTCATCGTCGTCGTCGACGTCGTCGTTTACATCCACATCCTCATCGTTGTCTTCGTCGCCCTCGTCGTCTTCGTCCTGGTCTGCTTCGTCCTCGAGGTCCATCGCGTCCAGCGCGTCCATTGCCTCGAGCGCCTCTTCGTCTGGCGGCAGCATGCCTGACATGACAGCCAGCTGCATGGCCAGTTGCCTCCGACTCTGCTTGGGCTGCAGCTTGTTGAGCTTGGGTTTGGTCTCGGGTTCGTCGGACGTGAGGTTGCTCGTTGTCGCGGTCGAGTTTGTTCCAGCTCCAGCGCCAGCTCCAGCTCCAGCTCCAGCAACTGTGCCATTGCTGCGTTGTTGTGCAGTGTCTTGCGTTGATGCATCGGCTTCCGACGAGTCCGAGCTCGACGTGGAGTTGTTCGTCGTCGGCGGCGTCAAACGCAGCGAACCGCCAAACTTGTTCATCAGCGACGGCATTGTCGTGCTTGTCCTTATGTACTGAGTCGAGTCGAGTTGAGATGAGTTGAGAGTGTCAGTTGTTGTAGAAGATGCCAACGAACAAAAAGGGGGCGGGGGTTTGAGCTCGGTTTGGCGGAGCGCTGAGTTTGGACCTGGGTTTCTGAGACGGGACGTTGTGGACTGCGCTTCCTTACTTACACGCCAAAGCATCCAATCTCAATCTCAATGACAGCTTATTTATATTCCATCACGCATGTTTGAGTCGCTTATTTGTTCGATTCTCAGTCCAAGTCTGTTTCTTTTCTTGTTGGCTCAGTCTTTTTGCTAACGTTGAGATGCGCTTCGGTCACTTTGTCGTCGGTCCCGCTGGCAGTGGCAAGGTACGACTCCCATTCGGCACTCTACCAATACAAGCTCTCCCTCTCAGCTTGATATCCGGCTCGGCGTCTCAGTGCTGAGTGGTGCCGTGTTCAATGCGACAATGTATACATGTGCTGTACTGACTGAACTGAGCTGACGCTTGGGGGGGGGCCCAGTCGCGGCTGTGCTGCAAGCTGGTCCAGCACGCACAGACACTTGGAAGGACCATCCACGTCATCAACCTCGATCCTGGCGCAGAGACCTTTGACGTTGCGCCGTCGTTCGGTGAGGGTCGCGTTTTGGGTTGTCAATTCTCAGACTATCATCGTATCATCATCATCATCATGTCATCATGTCATCATGATCAGATCAAGGAATATCAAATGTCACCATGGTCATCATTCAAGTCGTCAAGCATCAAAACAACAAGCGAATATCATCCAGATCGAAAGGCTCACTTGTGCTGTCGTCGAACTTTAACACAAACAGACATTCGCGAATTCATCACCGTCGCAGACGTCATGGAAGAGTGCCAACTGGGTCCAAACGGAAGCCTCATCTATTGCATGGAGTGAGTGGTTGTCGCGAATTGTCCGACCTGCCGGCAACCAAACTTTTGTTGTCGGTGGGCGCGAGTGAGTGCTTTGAAAATGAATTTTGCACTCATGTGCCACAACCCTTGACAACCCCCACCCTCCACCCCGGCCCATTGGACTCTTGCTTGCTTGGAAGATGGCTGCTCAATCACATCACCTACTTGACGGACGAGCTGGACGGATACGCAGACAACTCGTACTTTTTGTTTGACTGCCCCGGTAAAGTAGTAGCAGTTCAGGTTGACAGGCCCCCCCACAAGTGTCGCGCTTGGGTCTCACTGACAAATCCCCAACTGGTGTGCGTGTATGGGTGTGCATGCAGGCCAAATCGAGCTCTACGTCCACTTGCCGATTGTGCCTCGCATTGTCCAGTTGCTCGACCAACGCTTTGTGCGCTCCGCAACAGTCTTCCTGCTCGACTCCCAATGTGTGAATGACATTCCAAAATACGTGTCGGGCGCGCTTTCTGCAATGACTACAATGCTCAACATGGGGCTACCGCAGCTGAACATTCTCTCCAAGCTGGATTTGTTTCAGCAGCCCTTATCGCGGTTGCAGCTGCAACGGTAGGCGTAGATATTATGGCATGGGATGCATAGGTATGAGTGCCTGAAGACTATCTTTGATGCTGACTCGCCTTTGGCATTGGTCAGGTTTTTGGATGGCGACGTGACAACGGTGATGCAAGCTGCCAACCACGCCATGCCAGCCAAGTTTAGACGGCTGAATGAGAGGATTGCGCCAACGGTAAGAGCTCCTGGCCGAGCAGTGCTGGTTGAATGCGCCTTGGTCTGCAATTCTCATTCATTCTTTCGCCATTTGGTTTGTTTTTTTTTTCTGTTGTTTCAACTTTTGAACAGTTGGACGACTATGGGCTCCTTGGCTTTCTACCACTAAATTACCTGGACATTGACACACTAGAGAGGGTCTTATATCAGATGGATGCGATTGTGCAGCATGGAGACGAATTGGAACCGGCGGGCAAAGATGTAAGGCTTCTGTTTTGAACCTGTCGTGGTTTTGGAAGCAGAATCGCTGATTCGTCTAACGCGGCTTTGCTTTGTCGCTGTGTTTCTGTCTGTGGTACAGCTGCGGGAGGAACGAGATGAAAGCCAGGAACTTTTCGAGGCAATGCAGGGAAACAAGGATGACATGATTCGCGAACTGTTGGAGCGAAGACCAAACGACCCAACGGCATGATGTCTTTCCATGAATAAACTAGTTCTACGGGCCATTTGTTTTGTGCAGATAGGATCTAAAGCGCGAGTTTGGAAAGTGACAAAAATGCAAAATGCGCTGTCCCCGACTCGGGTTTACCAGCATCGGAATTGTCGGATGGCTGACTCGCGTTTTCCTAGTGGTTTGCTGTATTCATGAAGATCGGGTGGGCTTCTCCAACGTCACTACAGCCTTTCGTCGTCAAAGAATCAAAAAAGCAGGTCGCTGCCTCTTCCACTTTTCTTTGTTTTTTTTTGTTGTTGTTTTTTGTTTGGAATGCGCACTGGACTTTGATGATGCATTGCAAACCAAGTGTATCCAATGTCACGATTGATATTCCGAACGCACAGCTCAAAGTGCCGCACGCTTGGAACAACAACAACAAGACTTGCGCCAGTATTTTTGTGTGCACTTCCCGCGTTACGACCACACACAGGATGCAGTGCCAACAACGAGACTCAAAGGTCTCGGCCGGCGTTCTTGATCTCGAGCAGCTCGACGTCAAAGATGAGGGTGGCCTTCGGGGGGATCTTCGGTGGTGAGCCGCGATCGCCGTAGCCAAGGTGCGAAGGGATGGTGAGACGGCGCTTCTCGCCGACGCACATGCCAACAATGCCCTGGTCCCAGCTGCACAAAACGCAAGAGTCATCGCGTGAGTGAGGACGGCTGGTTGCTTGTCAGCGCGCCACAACTCGAACGTTACCCTTTGATGACCTGGCCGGCGCCAAGAGTGAACTCGAACGGGGTGCCGCGAGTAACGGACGAGTCAAAGACCGAGTTGTCGGTCAGCATGCCCTGTGTGCCATTGCACAGTGAGACAGTGAAACGACACAAGGTGAGTAGTGCACAGTGAGTGAGCAGCGGAATGGAGATCTCAAAGTCAACTCGAGAGTGAGACAGGACCAGTTGCCCCCCCCCCCGCCCCTCCTCCAGTTCATGCGCTCAAATGTGCAGACAGACACAGAACGCACGAATGGGGAGCAGTGCCGCAGTGTGTGTGTGTGTGTGTGCGTGTGTGTGTGTGGCAGTAAAACCCGCTTCCTCAGCTTCCTCTGTTCGACGAGACTTACAGTGTAGTGGACAGACACCTTGTCGCGGGAGGCAGCCTTGCGCTCGCAGTTCTCGACGCGCTTCTTGATGCCGATCTGGAGCTTCTCGGACTCGCCAGCGGCGGCGGCGGCGGCGGCGGCAACGAGCGACGCAGCGACAAAGGAGCTCACTTAGCTCGTTCTAATCAATGTACATCTCAATCTGGTTCCATGGTCCTCTAATACTCGGCCCCAAATACACTCTTCACGGATGACGCGGATTCAGGCGAAAAAAAAAAATTGGGATTGTTGTTGACTTGCTTTGGGCAGTAGTTTTCATTTGACTTCGCCTTTGAAGCGTCAAGTATTATTCCAATGCTGTCATACCTGTCATACCTGTCAACCCAGTCAAGTATTAGATCTATTCCAATGCTGTCATACCTGTCATACCTGTCAACCCAGTCACGTCTTATTGATGATTTGCTGTGGATACTCACTCCTTCGTTGAATATTGCTCCATGAGTATTCCCATTTGCTGTGGATACTGATCCTCAACATCGACCACAGCCCCCCCCCCTCTTCTATCGATCCCAATGCAAGATCACACTGAGAGTCCAATGGATTCCCATGTTTGGTGAACTGCCGCTTGAATATGGGGTCGATGTGTTGACCGGCATTTGAAGGGAGCTGTATCACAGAATTCGAAAAAGAGCAAAAGTTTAACTACCGCTCCGTCTCCGCCCTCCTCCAACAAGGTCTCTTTGAACTCGCTTTATTTAATACGACAGAAACAATGCCAAACTGGTGGGATCAGCGGGTTGCAGGGGTTGGGGGGATCCTGCGCGTGAACGAAATACACAAAGCAAATTGCTGAACGCGCTGGACATTTGCAGGTATTGCCTGTCTATCCTGAAACACGTGAGCATCGATAGTGTGGTAGGGCTGCGGCCGAAAAGTATCGAAAAGTTCAGAGGGCACCACAAAGTACAGTTGGGGAACGCGATCAGCTGGCATACGTTGAATGGCCTCGCTCAATCGTTGCGCTTTGACAGGATGGTCTTGACTGACGGTCATCTGCAAAAACTTGTTGGGCGAGATGATGGCGTCGATGGCCGGATGATTGCTGGCGAGCGGCTGAAAGTAGCGGCTCTGGTCACCGAGATCAACGGCGCCAAGGTGGTTGAAGGAGACGTGGGTGAGCGGCGGAATGGTCAGAATGGACACAGGCGCTTGGGCGTTGGACAAGTCACGTACTCGGAATCTGCCGCCCTGAATGATCGTTTGATGAACATAATTCTCAAAGATAAGTCCGCGGTTCGCGGCATGCTCTGGATGCCAGGCAGACCTACGTAGAAAGGCGAGGAGCTTCTGGCGTTCCTCTCTTAGCGCACGAGTCACAAATTTGTCGACCACCCAGTTAGACGCGAAAATTAGGCCGCTGGCTTCGAAACTGTCCGGTAATACCTTGATGTGAAGGACTCGGTGTGAAATATCTTGCTCACCAGCAATCTGACCCACGGAATTGCGAACAGTCTTGACATTGCATGCATTAAGCGCCAGGTTCAAAAGTATTTCGGACTGAGGCAGAGTCAAACCACCATCGAGCACGTGACGCGCGATGCCACCCCAACGATAAAACCGCTCCTCGGCAGCTTGCAGTCGCGCTTGAGTTGCATTCCTCTGGCGGATACATGCAAGAAGCTCGTCCCACGACCACACTGGCATGAACATCTTGGGGTTGGAGTCTTTTTGAAGTTCCTTCAAAATGTCCTTGCGTGGTGATGTAACGAGCAGGGTGTAAGCATTGTAGATGCCAGCGGGATGGCCATCGACAAGGTACCAGGTCCTGGGATCCAGATTCGAAAGCTGGTCGGAAAAGGACTGCAGCGGAATGCTGCCTGTGTGGACGGTTAGGTTCGGCTGCAGCCGGTATCGAATATCCGATCCGGGCTGAGCAGGCTCGTAAACCACAGTCAGCTGAGGGTGTTGCTGGAACAAGCGATACACAAAGTATGCCGAAAAGAAGGTCTTGCCGATGCCTGGATTGCCGGTAACGATCCAGCTGTTTTTATGCTCAGCATTCGCAAGTGAGTTGATGATTGCGTCGAAAAGTCCATAATAGCAGCTGCGGACCATAAGGACTGATCCCAGCTTGTAGTTCCCAAGCCAGAACACCCCGTCAGGCAGCGTCAAGAACCTCGTTTCATTGGGTTGAAGCGGCTGGTCTGGGTCACGATTCACCTCGACCATCTGGTTGGTGACAGGATCCAATCGAAAGACCCGCTCGGTCACTTGGTCGTCTTGAAGGGCTCGCCAAAATTTGACAAGCGAGTTGTCATCAGGCACTACAAAAAAAAAAAAAAAAAAATCGAGAGAGCAAAGTGAGCATTCTTCATCATCGCTCCTTTTTTCCAATACAAGCGTCTCAATAGAATGGACGACATACATTGAATCGGGGCTGCTGGGACTGGGGCTGAGGCTGAAGCTGGGGCTGGGGCTGGGGCTGGGGCTGGGGCTGGGGTGATGGCCAACAGACGTTGTTGCGCCGCCGCGTGTGCCGCGCTTGTGCTGCGGATGACTGCCATGGCGTCGTCTGCGCGAGTTTCATAATGCAGAGCCAGTTGCTCGCGACCTGCGACACGGGCGGCTGCAGCATCTTGCTCGTAGTGTCGGAGTTGAGTTTCGTTCTGCTCAATACGAACGTTCAATCGAGCGATCTCTGCTCGGAGTTCTGCTCGCTCGTCGGTCACCTCGTTGGGCGGCTGATTGGCTTGCTGGCCACCTTGCCTGGCTGGCTCGTTGACTGGCGCGTTGGCTCGCTCGTTGGCTGGCGCGTTGGCTCGCTCGTTGGCTGGCTGCTCGTCTGGCTGCTCGGCTGGCTGCAACTGGTCTGCGGCTCGAACTGCTTCGCGTGTTGCTGACTCCTCCAAGCGAGGGCGCACAATCTCATTTGGTGAGCGGTCTTGAGTGGGCGAGGCAGGTCGGACGACGCCACGAAGTTGCTGCTGTGGGGCGCTGCTTTGGCTGTCTTGGCTGTCTTGGCTGGAATCAGACATTTGGGGGGGGGAAAAAAAAATGAGTGACCTCAATATCGACCACACACAACACCCAATGCAAGTTCAGTGAGAGTCCAATGGATTCCCCTGTTTGGTGAACAGCCGCTTGGATATGGGGTCAATGTGTTATCACAGAATTCGAAAGGAACAGAAGAAAGCACCTTTGAACAACCGCCCTCCTCCAACAAGGTCCCTTTGAACTCGCTTTACATGTATTTAATACGACAGAGTAAGTGCCAAATTGGTGTAATTACATGTTGGCAACAGGATCTGGAGTTTTAACTCAATGTCGATGGTCATTTTGGCAGACAGACATTTTCTTATTGTGCTTCAACTTTGCCTGTCGCAAGTTGCTGCTTTGCTGTTCCCGTTTTCGAGCTCCGCTTGTCGATGTTCTGTTATGGATTGATGTATATCTGTATTTGGAGTGTGTTCACTCGTCGCTTGGTGGAAGTGAAGTCTCTTGTTTCCCTAACTTTACTCTCATCATCAACCCATCACTCGTATCTTCGTGGAACGATCTCTGATCATAACATGTTCTCTTTTGTTTGTTTTCAAAGTCCTGTTCGCGTGCACCAAACAAAAATTGTGTCTAGAGTTTATTGATTCAAAAAACAAAAAAAAAAGTACAAGCGGACGGATTGGAGTTAGTCAAGTGGATATCGTCACAAAAGCAACGAAAACCAAGACCAGGAATCAGGAAGCTGGGCCATCTGGTGCAATGAAAAATTCAACACGGCACTTTACTCGGCCGACATTTCCATGGCATTCTCGTCGGCTGCTTGAGCGCCGGGGTTGCCAGCCTCATCACCCTCCTTCTTGAGGCCAGAGACGATATCGTCGATGCGAAGCAAAAGCACGGCAGTCTGTCAATGATCGAGAAAGACCATGAACCAAAAGAAAATGAGCAAACAAACAAAAAAAAACCTCAAACTTTCGAATTCCATCACCAAACCCCTCTAAACACACAAATGAATCCCCACCTCGATAGCAGACTTGAGCGTCTGGATCTTGACAGAGTACGCATCCCAGACACCGAGTTGAGACATTTCGGCAACAACACCGAGGTCACCATCAATGCCAAAGTTCGAGTTGCCGGCGACGGCATGCTTGGCGCGGAGGGCGGTCAGGACGCGGATGGCATTGCCACCGCAGTTTTGAATGAGGGTCGAGGGGATGATTTCGAGTGCCTGGGCGACGGCGCGGTAAGGCCACTGCTTGACGCCCTCGATGGACTTTGAGTTTTCGTTGAGGAAAGCAGACAGTGCCATTTCGGTTGCACCACCACCGGGAACCAGGCGAGCGTCGATGGCAACGTTGCGCGCAACGTTCATGGCGTCCTGCAAGTTGCGCTCAACCTCCGACAGAACGTCCTTGGAAGCGCCGCGAAGCAGAATTGTGCATGCCTTGGGCGACTTGCACTCGGTGATGAAGGTAAAGTACTCGTCGCCAATCTTCTTAATCTCAAAGAGACCGCAGCCAGTGCCGACGTCGCTCTCGCGCAGCTCGTCCGTTCGGCTGACAATGGTGGCACCGCAAGCGCGGGCGACACGGTTGTTATCTGACTTGCGCAGACGACGCAGCGCGGTGATGTTGTTCTTGACAAAATAGTGTTGCGCGAGGTCAGACACGCCCTTCTCGGTAATGACAAGGTCGGGCTTAAGGGCGATAATGTCCATGCACATCTTCTCCACCTGCTCCTCCTCGAGCTTGAGAATCTTTGCAAAGTCCTCCTCCTTGGAAATCTCAATGTTGGTCTGTGACTCGCCCTTGCGGTACTCGAGCGGGCAGTCGAGCAGCACAATGCGCGGGTTTTCAATGCGACGGCGCATCTTGGGGTGGGTCACGTCCTTTTCAAACATGACGCCCTGGAGCACGCAGGATTCTTCAATCTCGCCGCCGGGGATCTAAGCGGAAAGAAGAGGGAAGGAAGGAAGTGAAGGATGAAGGGGCGGAAGGGGGGGGGACACCAAGAAAAGAAAGTTAAGGGGGAAAAGATGAGAAACCAAAGCGCATATCGACAGACCCCCCCACACACACACACACACAAAAACAGCGGACTTTCAACAAACTCCTGCTTGAATACAAGCCCTCCCCCCCCCCAAACTATGCACAAACCTCCATCGTTTTTTTGGCCATTTCTTTCAGCTCGACCTACCTTCTCGACCTTGGCATACCGCTTGAGATCAATCTCAGTCTTGCCTCGCTCGTTGATGGACACTGTGCGGACCACATCGAGGGCCATTTTGCATGCGAGATCCGACCATCGCTTCATAAACTTGGTGCCGAGACTGCTGCGGATGATCTTGAGCATGTCCTCGTCGTTGTTGACATCAATCGTGACGGCAACGGTCTTTTCAATGTACTTGAGCATGTCGTCGAGCGCGGTCGTGTAGGCGTTGATCAAGACCTGGGGGTGGGTTTTCCGCTCGAGGAAAGGAAGGGCAACGTTGAGAAGCTCGCCAGCAAGGATGATGACGGACGTGGTGCCGTCGCCAACCTCCTCGTCCTGGGTTCGGCTAATCTCAATGAGCGACTTGGCAGCCGGGTGGGACACGTCAATCTCACGCAGGATGGCGTTGCCGTCGTTGGTCATGACAATGCCGCCCATCGGGTCGAGCAGCATCTTGAGCATGGCACGGGGGCCAAGGCAAGTGCGGATGACATCGGCGACAGCCTGGAGAAACAAAAAAAATTGAGAAAATGAGCACGGACAAAGCAACAAGGCAAAAGCGACGTGAGTAACGAGATGAAGCAATGATGATGATGAGCGAAGCGCTGACTGTCAATTTCAACGAAAAAAAAAAAAAAAAAAAAAAAAAAAAAAAAAAAAAACTCTTGGTTTCATTGTTTCAATTCTGCTGGTTGACATTGTCAATTGTGTCGCTGGCTGGCGTGAGAGTGGGATTGGCGAATGAACGATGGAGTGCGCAATCCACGCACCAGCACAAAGCAACCGCCAGTCTGGGATGAGAGCTCAAACAAGTGGTTGTTCGACCAGAGGGGAAAAAAAAAAAAAAAAACAAAAAAAAAAAAAAACACGACAGAAAAACAATAAAAGCACATGGAAAAGGAACGAAAAAATAAAAAAATGAAAAATAAAAAAATAAAATAAAATAAAATAAAATAAAAGCGCGATCTCGAAACACGCAGAGAAAGAGCTGACGGATGGAAGGACGGGCAAAGTCGGTTGTTCGAATGCATGCGATGGTGTGGCGTTGGCATCGCACCAACACGACCCTCCCCCCCCCGGGTCGGCCCCAAAAGAGGCCGCAAAAGGGGCGATCGGACTATCCCGCTGTGCTCTCTCTTCCCCACTCTATGCTCCCTCGCCATCGCTGCTCATCGCTGCTCGTCTCATCCATTGTGCGCTGGCTTTGCTTGCTTTTGCTCGGCTTGTTTGTGGCTGACCTTGGCTGCGGCAATGTTCTGCTCTTGCACTTTGCGGCCACTCTCACGCTGCACGTTCGTGTCTATCCCAAAAAAAAAAAAAAAAAAAAAAAAAAAAAAAAAAAAAAGTTAGCAAAAAAAAAACGAATCACATAGCAAGCGGCTAACTAGCAAAGTCTACAAAATCATACTCAAGACGAGGATTGGTTGGTTCATTTCGACAAAAACAAAATAGAAGGACTGGACCTTCTTGACTGACCGCATCCACTCAAGCCTGAATCGACTATGAAGCAACATGTTGAGACGGACAAGGAGGAAGCAGAGGCAAGAAATGCGGCGTGGTTGGGTCGATCCAAGCCGAAAAATTCTCTCCAACAGCGAGAAATCCGGTTTGTTCCAACTTTCATGTCGCAGACCTCTTGAACTCATTCGCCGCACCGCTTTGATCAACGATGATTCTCGGAAACAACGACGTGCCGTGCGTTTCTTTCGTCTCTAGTAAACTCACAAGTGCTCTGTTTGGCGCCAAAAGATGCTTGCGTTCGTTACCGAGATTTCCGAATGTCACAAAAATGTGTGATCAAGACATATTGCCATGATCAAACCACCATTAAGATCAACTCAGTATGGTCAATAATAATTAGTGAAGAATGGTGCTGCTAAGACCCGCGAAATTCCCGGCAATAAAATTGTGTCAATCTCGAAAATTTAGGCCTAGAGGTACGCTCAATTCAAACTTGCGATATCGTTGCAAATTGGAGATCTAGATCAACCACCCACATAACATACATTGAAACATGTACCATAACTCATGGGCAACGCGGCGTCGGTGAAGACCGGAGACATTTTGAGATATGGACCTGGAACTTGGGCAAATTATTCCGGCACCCGCGCTACGCACAATCGAGCCCTCAACATCGGCCAAACACCTCGATTTCAACTATCAAGTATATTTTCCATAGAATCAACGTTGTGGAGCGCGAACTGCCAGCCTCATTCACCCTCATTTGCATCGCTAAACTTGGCCAATTGCTAGCACTCGATTCGCGCCCGCCCTCACTCCCTTCCCGCCTGATCGACACCACAAAGCATACAACTACATTGCTTTGCTGTTCCCACATTTTCTTTCTTTTTTGTTTGTTTTATTGCTCTCCAAGATCCTCAATCCAGAAACTCAGTCCTTGTCTCTTTTCTTTCCTCTTTGCCGTTTCCCGGTCAATCCCACAGCGTCATGGAGTCCCTCGCCACCCTGTCCGGACGCAGCGTTGCCGAGCTCCAGGCTGCGTTTGACACCTTCCCGTACATGCAGGCGGCACTGGCGTTTGGCTGGGCGCTGTTTGCGTTCGAAATGTACCTGTCGCTGCGGCAGCACCAGCGCTACGTTGCCGCGCTGCGTCCGCATGCGCAGTCCATTGACGCGCTGGTGCCCAAGGTGCTGCGTGGCATTGTCAAGGAAGAGCTGTTTGAGCGCACGCAGAGCTACAACAAGGACCGGTCGCAGCTCGACATGCTGCGAAACGCGTACTCGCAGATCGAGATGACGGCCATCCTGCTGCTGGGCTTTCTGCCGTGGTGCTGGAGCTGGTCGGGCCGAGCCATCACACAGGACTTGCTGCGGTACGACTCGGCGGCCGAGCATCCGATTGTCCACTCGGTCGCGTTCGTCTGGGTCTTCTCCGTCCTCTCCTTTGTCACGACGCTCCCGTGGTCGGCGTATGCCACTTTTGTCGTGGAGGAGAAGCACGGATTCAACAGGCAGTCGGTTGGCTTTTTCATCGTGGACAAGATCAAGCAGCTGGTTTTGACCATTGTCCTGATTCCTGTTGTCGTTGGCCCGCTCGTGTTTCTGATTCAGTGGGGCGGCGAGCAGTTCTACTTCTACGTGTGGTTCTTCATGCTGGCGTTCAGTGTGCTCATGCTGACCATCTACCCTGTTGTGATTGCGCCCATGTTTGACAAGTACGTGCCGCTGCCCGATGGCGAGCTGCTTTCGCGCATCCAGTCGCTCGCCCAGCACCCCGACATCCAATTCCCGCTGGTCAAAATCTTTGTCGTGCTTGCTTCCAAGCGCTCGTCGCACAGCAACGCCTACTTTTACGGCTTTTTCAAAAACAAGCGCATTGTCTTGTTCGACACCCTGCTCGGTGACGAGTACAACCTCGACAGCAGCGCTGCAGCCGTTGGGGTTGCTCGTCGGCAGCTTGATGCTGGCTTGCATGGCCACAGCCACAACAGCCACCACGATCACGGCCACAGCCACGACGGCGACAACCACGGCCACAGCCACGACAGCGACAACCACGGACACAGCCACGACGAGCAGCAGCCAGCCCGCAAGAAGCGAGTCACCGAGCCGTGCACCGTTCCCGAGATTCTTGCCGTTCTCGCGCACGAGCTTGGCCACTGGAAGCTCAACCACACGCTCAAGAACTTTGTCTTTTCGCAGTTCATGAACTTTGTCTCGTTCGCCCTGTTCAGTCTGTTTGTGTCGTACCAGCCTCTGTACACGTCGTTTGGCTTCCCCGACTCGCGACCCGTCTTTATCGGCATGTTCCTGGTCTTCCAGTTTGTCTTTCAGCCCATGAACACGGTGCTGCAGTTCCTGATGACTGTTTTGTCCCGACGATACGAGTTCCAAGCCGACGCTTTCGCCGCCAAGCTTGGTCACGGTGGCCATCTTCGAACTGCCCTCGTCAAGCTGCAAAAGAACAACCTCTCTGACATGGACCCCGATCCACTGTACAGCATGTACCACTACAGCCATCCCCCGCTTGTCGAGCGTCTCAATGCCATCGGTGGCAAAGAGGATTAGCGGCGTTTGCGTTTGCTTCAACTTTGGCCGTGTGTCTCAGTGTGGGGATATGCGATGCTGTTTTTCGTTTGTTGTAGTCAGAACACGAGCAAACAACCATTCAACTGCTTCAGCTCTGATTTCTACTTTTTGAAGAAGCTCATCAGCGAGGCCTGCTTGGAGCCTGGTGGGGTCGCTGTTGCAGTCTTATTAGAAGATGCACTCTTTGGCGCAGGGGCTGGTTTCGGTGGCGACTTGGGAGCGGGATTGGGTGCAGGCGCTGCCGGCGGGCTTGTCTCGTCGGCTGGTGCGTCTTCAAACACCATCTTTGTGACTATCAGAGTGCAGAAAAACAGGTAGAGGGGCTGTGAGTGTCCGATTGTCCTTCCTGGAACACATCTGCGTGGGTGGTTACCTCTGAAACCCTTTTCATCAACAAATGTCCGTTTAACCTGCACACGTGCCGCCTTGGCCTCCGGCTTGTTGGCAACGACCTTGGAGCCTACGTCCAATCCACCAAACAACAGCAACCACAACAACAACAACAACAAAAAAAATTCAACACCACTGACAATGTGCGCTTCGTCGGCTCATGAAAAGGGGGCAAAGCAAAGGGTTTGTACCTGTTGGAGGCTCCTCGTCAAATACAAAATCTCGCTCGGCCGAGGCTGCCTCATCGTCATCGTCTTCATCTTCCTCGTCATCATCCTGCGGCTTTTTCACTTCGGGCTTCTTTACTTCTTGATGATGCACCTTTTTGCTCAATGGCCTGACCTCCTCCTCGTCATCGTCCGAGTCGACTGCACGCCTTCGTTTCGGTGTGTCCTGCACGCATCCCAACAGAGAGGAACCCAAAATCATGTCAAAACAAGAAAAAGTCACCGACAACCGCAACAAGACAAGTACTACGGACCACAGGACTCGGCACTGCAGTTGCAGTTGGCGCCGTTGGAGCCGCGGGAGCAGGGGCCACTTCGGCTTCCTTCTTGGGCTCAGAGGACTTGGGCTTGGCTTTGGCAAACATGCTGGCAATAGCGGACGACGCAGCTTTGGCGGGGGCGGTCGGACTCGGGCTCACGTCCATCGGCTCGGCGGCTACTTTGGTTTCTTTCGAGGCTGGGGATGAATCTGTCGATGTAGACGGGGTCTTTGCTTTGGCAAACATGCTGGCAACAGACGACTGCGCGCCTACAGAGGGCTTTTTCGCGAGAGGCGTGGTTGCCGTCGCCTCGGCTGGCGCACTGCTGGCTGGAGGAGCGGCAGCGGTGGATGGCTGCGCCGGAGCAGGCGTCGCCTTCACGGACAGGGCCTTCACTGGCAGTATGGGCCGAGCGGTGCCTTGCGCGGCATTCTGTGAAATCTTTCGAGGCACTGCAAGGCTGCAGGTGATTGTATTTCGTCTGTGTGCGTTGAAGGTTGAAGAGCAGGGTGCAGGGGGGGGGAGATCAAGAATGAACAAAGAACGTTGCAGCAAAACGAAACGAAACGAAACGAAACGAAACGAAACAAAACAAAACAAAAACCAATCCCCCCTGCACACTTACAAGGCTGGCGAGGACGCATACGTCGCTGACTCTCCATCAGTGATAACAATGCTAGTGGCCTGCAAAAAAAAAACCACCGTTGGTTGGTGAGTTGAGGCGTGAAATTCGCTTTGACACGACAAACAATCATGCGACACCATACCAGAGGCTTGGACGGGGAGAGTGCGTAGACTTCAAAGGATTTGACCTTGGAAAAGTGGGTAAGGATGTCTGTGCATCACAACAGATCTTGAAGATGAGACTCGGTTGCTGCCACCAATGAACGGGTTGTGCAGGAATCGCCTGCACTCACCTGCAAGCGCATCCTGGTGGACAAGGCGCATCTCCAACGGCGCAGCATCGTCGCCACTGCCACGTGCGACTTTCTCCTGGACGTCTTTCGGAGTACCCGTCACAAGATACGTGGCAAAGGCCGTGCTGGCGGGGACGTTGCTGGGTTTGGCCAGATACTTGTGGACGTACTCGGCCATGAGCCTGCATTCCCCACCAAAGCCATCCACAGCACCAAAAACCACAAAAGCGTGAGTCTGACGAGACAGCTCAGTCTGAAACCCGTTGGTAGCCCGAACGCTGGGCGTGTTCGTTCTGTCGTTCCAGAGAGGCGATCAATGCGACAGCGCGCCGTACGATTTGGCTGATGTGACTGGCAACCCAAGCGCCGCGCTCAGCCACCTGCTCGTGATCTGTGTGTCACGCACAAGCAGACCAAAACGTAAGGTAAGTTTAGTGGCGAGTGGTCAGCAGTGTGGACGATCAAATACAAGGAGAGTCAATATTTCGAGGACTTTCCCGCCAAAAATTGAGTTCGCGCCAAAAAACAAAACAGAACAAACAATCCAATCTTCCTTTCACTTCGGTCAACACGACAAGCCACACTGCTGAAACCACAATAATCATTGGTATTGCAGCGCAAAATAAATAAAACATACAACACGCTTCTCAATGGTGAGAAAGTTGACGAGCTGGTCAACCATTCTGGTTGACAAGGAATGACTGAGCAACAACAAAGTTACTCAGAATCCACTTTTTTGAAATTCACAAAGAAAAACACAATGACACTATCAACCATTTTGAAACATATCAAAAAGCAAAGAACAATGGGTTCAACGAAGCGAGTGGAGAGCACGGATTTTGGCGCTCAGCTCGGCGTAGTGAGGATCCGCGTTGAGTCGGACTTCGTAGGGCGTCCCTTGAATCTTTCGTGCAATCTCTGTATACATGGTCAGACCATGCTTGATGACCTGCTCGATGAACCGACACACACACAGGCAAGCGCCAAACTCAGTGATGAGCATCATTGCAGTTGGTTTGCTTGTTGTTTTTGCAAATAGCCCGCTCACCTTCTTGATCAGGAAATTCAACACCGCAGCCGGAATAACACTAATCTTGGGATCAAGATCCCACACCATTTGAATTTGCACATGATGGCGATCGATTGGCCGGAAGACGAGACCACCAGTCAGGTCGATGCGTACGACGCCCTCTGTTGGCGCGGGCAGGGTGACGCCACTGTACATTTCAACAGTCTCAAACGCAACAACGAGTGTGCCATCGTCGTTGAGCCGGTTTTCAAAGACAAGATTGATAGTCAAGTCGCGATCAGCGAACGGCCACGGCACAGACGCCGCAACGTAGGTGAGGTCATGCAGCGGAGCCACACGAGCAACCCTCGTCGACTTTTGCATTCCAAACTTCAGCGGGAAGGTAAAGCTCGGGAACCAGCTGCGTGGGGAGGAAACACAAAAGGAAGCCAAGAGAGTGAGCCATTGAAATTGAAAACCGAAACGCAAAAAATATCCCAACAGTCACGACAAGAAACTGCGACAATACTTACGTGCCCAACAGATCCAATTCGGTGGCAACAACGAGTAAACACACAGTATCGGCCTCCACGGTGCCTTTGGCTCGAATGGTGTGCGTTGCCGACCCTTCGCGGTGTTGGTAGTCAATTCGAATGCCGTTTGTTTCGCCCTGCAGAATCCACCCCTCGTCGTTGTCTGTTGAGGCGAGAAATAGCTTGAGCATGGCAGCTTCGTGTTCGATATGATGGTGCCGACTCTCTGCTTGGCGCATGAGTGCGGCGATTTGGTCGAATGCCGCTGCAGCAGTCATGTCGCCACCGGTCAAGTGGGTGACATGGCGATTGCTCATGTGATGTCGAAGAGCGTTTCGAGTTACGGTGAGTAGTTTTGCGGCCTGCAGAAGAAGCAGTGTCACAAAGTTAGCGACACAAAACCAGGGCAATCAGTATTGGTGTTTTTTTTTTTTTTTTTTTTCGCGTTTCTTCTGTCCCTACCTTGGTGACTCTAGAATGGTTGTACAAGTGCTCAATTTGAGTCAATGCGGTTGTAAACTTGGTCACCAGGTCAGTGGGCGTGTGGTTGCCCTGCAGTTCGGCACCAGAGAGGTCTTCAGACGCCGGCGATGCAGGTTCAACGTATTCTGCAGACAAACAAAGGATTAGTAGATGCCAACCAACCAAAGCGTGCAAGCCATCCGTTTACGTCCATTTCCCCCCCTGTACCTGTGGCCACAAAGAAGTGTTCACTCGACCACGAATGGGAATCCGATTGATCGTCATGATGGCGGCTGTTCCGTAGTCTGTTGCACGGCACGGTTTGGCTTTTGGTGAGCCTTCTCGAGAAAATCATGGATGCCTTCCCCCGCTAAACCCTTTTCGAGGTGGTGCTTACGATTCAGGCTTGTCGTTGTCCTCATCGTAGTTCTCGACGTTGATGGAAACGCCCGATGCGCGCGACTCGTTCAGTAGCGGGGTTCGCTCACTCGCCAGCAGCAGTTTCTCTGGGCGTTTTGGATCAAGTGAGCGCACGACAAGAAAATATCAGCGACACCCCTCCCCCCCCAAAAAAAAACACCAAACAAACAGACTAAGAAATCCGCTCTTACTGGAAGGGACGCTGAGCGCAAAGAAGCCATCGACGAGCGGAAGGACGAACAGCGCCACGAATAGCAAGTAGACCCATGGCTGGATTCCAGCAGAGAAAATCCCAAAGTCCATCTGGCTGGTTTTCGCAATGCACAGTCCGACTTGTCCGAATGCATTGAGCTGTCACCAAGCAAGCAAAGTGGGGGTGAGTAAGGACGTACGGAGTGCGTGGATGTCTTTGAATCCAATCTGACTTGTCAGGATCCAGGCGGTGCTTTTTTTTTTTGTGTATTGTTTGATTGCTGGATGCTGATGTTCGACTTGAATGGATGTGTACGAGTGACTGACTCGTAGCTGACTTGAGGCTCCGTGGCTCGTGGCTTCGTGGCTCATGGGAAGCGATCGAATCCAACGTCACCAACCTGACATGGACCCCGCCGTTCGCCCGCCACCATTGGTTTTTGCGCATGCTTACAATGACAAAGCGGATGTTTGTGTGCTTGTTGGGACCGCGAGCGAGCGCGAGGACGGCGACGGCGAGGTAGATTAGCGCGCGAATGAGATCAAACAGGACGACATCGACGAGCGACTGGGCAAAGTGGTACTGCGTGAAGGAGCGCCGCGTGTACTCTGAGAAGCCCAGCGACGAGCCACGCGCAATCGCAATGTACAGGAAGGACGTCAGCACGAGGTCGAACGACAGCGCGACGGCCAGCACCAGAAACCGCGACTGCATTGGAACCGAACCGACAGCGAGCGAGCGAGCGTCAAGTAAAAGTGAGTGAGAAGGGAGACTGGCGCATCATTCATTTCATTAGCATTGCTACTATAGAACAGATCGAGCATCACATTCGTCATTCAGAGTGGCGAATGGATGGCTTGGCGTTTGTGCAATAATGGAGGGAAAGACAGCGGTGATCAGGATTTTTGAAATCGATAGGTGTATTGTACACAGTATCATGCTCGGGGCTATTGTGCATTGGCATCAGTAGAACAGTGCAGGGTAGAGATTTCAATTGGAACTCAAGGGTCGAGGGAGGGATTGAGTTGTAGCATTGGGAAACTACAGTAAGAACGTACAATGAGCACTTTGAGCCTTTTCCTCTTTTTGAAATCGCATCGGCAAAGCTTGCTCAGAATGCTCAGAATGCTCAGAATGCTCAGTTTGCTCAGAATGCTCAGTTTGCTCAGAATGCTCAGTCTCTTTTCCACTTTTGACTTGCAAACCCTTAATCCATGTCTCGACTGGCGACGCTGAAGGACATTCGCACCGACGAAGGCGACGATCACGGCCACGGCAGCGACGACGACGACGAGCCCCAGCAGCACTACGCCGGCGGCAGTGAGCGCAGGCAAGCTGACTGATTGAACGGGAGCATTGAGCCATTTGAGCCATCTGAGTGAGATCAGCCGGTGGCTGCGTGGTTGGAGCTGCACCTGAACACGGGCACTCTGGCCTCATTGAAGCTGTCGAGAGTGATGGCGAGTGTGGGGCTGGGGTTTGGCAGCGGGGGTTGTTCGGGATTTGATGACGCTGCTGCATTGGAAGTGCATTGGAAGTGCATTGGCAATTGGGCTCTGGTCCTTCCTCTGGTGTTGCTGCTCTCGTCTCAAAGCTCAAAAGCGCAAAAGCTCAAGCGTTCAGAACCTCCAAAGCCACAGCACAGAGTCCGCTCAACCCCGCAAACCGTATCCATTGCAGCATTGCATTGCAGCGGAAGAGAGACGTCCGAGTTTCGAGATTTTCCAATTCAACGCACACGGAAGCACTGAAGCGAGACACTCATCCATTTCGCTCACATCATCATCGTACTCACAGTTACACAATCATCACTCATTTCTGGTTTTTTGGTTTTTGGTTTTTGGTTTTTTTTGGCGGCAGTGGCCAGCTCATCCAAGACCCGAGTCGTCGCGCTGGCAGAGGCAACGACAACCTCGTCCAGAACGTCTTCCGCCAAGCTCGCGAGTAATAATAATAATAGTGTTTTTTGCGTCGAATTGTCGAAATTTGGGAGGGATGCATGGGTGCAGGGCGCTTTGGAGAAGATTACGAATGACCTAAAATCTCTCTCTGAACAGACAAGGCGCAAGCGAGGTCGAAGATCAGCCAAGGCGTCAACGTCAAGCCGCGTTCGGTGGTGCAGGTAGGAGGTGTTGTTTCCCCCCCCCCCACCCTTTTTGGTTGATTTGTTCGGTTCTTGTGTTGTTCGGGAGCATTGCTGAACAACATGTTTTCTTCAACGGCAAACCAAAAACAGGAATGCGCCTGGGCGATGGCAACGAGCCGCCACCGCAAGCTGGAGCCGCATCGACTGCAGCAGCAGGAGCAGCAGCCGAGGAGCCCGCGTCGACAAAAGTGCGGACGCGCGTTGGAACAGGGATGGAACACACTGCTGTTTTCCTTTGATCTCACTTTTGTGCTCAAACAGGTGCACTACCGTCTGACGTTCTGGCGCGACGGTTTCTCCGTGGACGATGGTCCGTTGCGTCGCTTCGACGACCCTCAGAATGCTGCATTCTTGGCCGACATTCAACAAGGGTATGTACATTGAAACCGTCCTACATTTCTCCCCGCCTCCCGCCTCCGTGTCTCACCCTCTTCCTCGTCTCGCCCAGTGTTGCTCCTCGTGAGTTGATAGGCAACACCAATCCCGGAGAGGTCAGCATCAGCTTGGTGGACAATCGCACCCAAGAGTTTGTGCAGGTGAAGAAGCCAGCTCAGGCTTTTGCTGGTACTGGCTACACCCTTGGCACGTAAGTACCTGATTGATCTCTTGTGCGAGTGGAACATCAACATTTTCTGCTGTCGTGCTCATTCGTATGATGGGTGTATCCCCAGGCCCACTCCGAATGTCATCGGAACTCAGGCTGCTGGCCCGTCTGTCAGTGCAGCGCCAACTCCTGCGGCACCCGTCTCGCAGCTTTCTGTTGATCCTTCACAGCCGACTACGAGCATTCAAATCCGCCTTGCTGACGGAACGCGGTGAGAATTGTCATATTGCTGCGCCCATGCTGTGGCTTTTTTTTTCTCACACTCCGATGACAGTCTCGTTGCCAAGTTCAACCATTCGCACACCGTGGCGGACATTCGCAACTTTGTGGCGGCGTAAGTGCGAGTTTTTGGTGGGTGTTGCTTGCTTTTCAATATTCCTCACCTTTCGTTTGGTTTTTTGGGTGTGCTCCAACATGCAGGTCTCGACCCAGTGCCGTCAACTTTCCCGAACCGCGAGCTGACGGACGAGTCGCAGACCATCATTGCTGCAAATCTTGCGAACGCTGTGCTTGTTCAAAAGCTCAAGTAGAAGGCGCGTTGTTGGGATGTTTGCCCTTGCTCTGTGTACCTCGCACACACACACACACACTCTCTCTCTCTCTCTCCATTAAACAATGCTTGGTTAAGGAAACAGATTCGTTTACTCTTCAATTAGCAACAATAAAAGGCTCAACAATCCACGAAAAACCAAAACATGTCATCGAGAAAGGAAGGATTGCACATCAAACGAGCCATCTTCCCGCCGTGCCGAAATGACACCATTCTCTGTGACGATGCCGGTAATGAGCGCGGCAGGCGTGACGTCAAACCCTGGATTCCACACGCCGATATCTGCCGCTGCGATGCGAACGCCATTCAGCTGCGTCAGCTCGCTTGCAGGCCGTTCCTCGATGGTTATCATGCTGCCATCGGCTTTGTCAAGGTCAATGGAGGTAGTAGGTGCCGCCACATAGAATGGCACATTGTGAAACTTGGCAACAATGGCAAGCTGGTAGGTGCCAATTTTGTTGGCCGTATCGCCATTTGCCACGACGCGGTCTGCACCAACCACGACCGCATCAATTTTTCGAGATGCCATGAGGGCCGCGACCTACGGTGTGTCAAGTATGCCAAGTCAAGAAACAATTAAAAAAAATGAGAGCAACCAAACAGAAGGGCCGTTGTTTTGTGTTTTTCGTTTGCGTACCATGGAATCAGTAATCAGCGTTGCCGGAATACGCTCATATACCAGCTCATACGCGGTGAGTCGTGCACCTTGGTTGTACGGACGTGTTTCGGTGCAATACGCATGCGACAGCTTGCCCGTCTCGTGCAGAGCTCGAATAATGCCCAGAGCAGTTCCATACCCAGCCGTGGCCAACGAGCCCGTGTTGCAATGCGTCAGCACTGCGATTTTCGGCAATGATGATGATGATGATGATGATGATGATGATGATGATGATGATGATGATGACACTGAGGAGGCAGCACTGGCAGCCTGGGACTTTGCCGCGAGAATGGCGGCTCGCCCGTGCGCTCCGATCGCTCGGTTGTCTGCGACGTCCTTGAGCAGCATGTCTTCCATGGCCTTGAGCAGCGCGTCAACGGTCGTGTCCACGCTGGCGTTGGACGCGGCGAGCGCAGCCGCACGTGCGGTGAGCGCCGACGCTGCTTCGGACAGGTTCACGGCGGTTGGCCGCGACGTGCACAGCGCCTCGAACGCGAGCCGGACATGGTCTGCGACGGCCTGTGCGTTGGGCCAGGCTGCTCGTGGCGCGGCGGCGAGCTCGACGGCAACGCTGAGCGCCGCGACAATGGCAATTGCTGGCGCGCCACGGACCTGCATGGACCTGATGGCCGTCCACGCCGCGCGGCTGTCTGGGATGGACACGTACACGGTCTGTGCAGGGAGCTGCAGCTGGTCGAGGATGTCGAGCGACCCGCGCGTGTACCGGATTGCTTCCAGTGTTGGAGTGCTTGACATGGTTGTTTGGTTTGTTTTTGTTTTCTGAGATTGTGAGCAAACAAACGTTGTACAAACAATGACTGGACTCCCTTTTTTGTTTTTTCAAACTCTTTTAATTTTCTCAGAATGCCAGTCTTTTCACCAATGGCGACTGAAACGCAGCTCGTCGACTTGTTCGCTGCCATTCAGCAGCAGTTTGACGCTGAAACGAGCATTCGCGAAGTACCCAATTCCGCCAATTCCGCCAATTCATTGACCTGCCCTGTGGATCCATGAGCATCATTGCATTGCGTGTGGATCGTTGGCAGGGAGGGAGGGGGACGTGAGGACTTGGCGACGTTTTGCTTGCTCACTCGTGCGTTTGGTGTCGTGTTGACAGGCCATTCGCGAGGAAGTCCGCAGCCTCGAGCTGTCCAACCGCAAGTTGCAGACGCTGCTCTCACAGGTGCACCAGCCCACGGCCGACGGTGAGCAGTGCAAAACGAGCGCTGGGGGCGAAACGCAATCCCAATCCTCAATCGTAAAGCACACACCGCGACACAACACTCACCATTGCTTTGTGGCTTTGTTGTATGCGGGTTGATTGCTATTTGACACAGATGCACAGATTTGCAGGGCGGCGGCTCCCATGTTTGTCGAAGTCGCTCAGGCGCTGAGCAAGATTGCCGCCAAAGTCCCTGCTGGACAATTTCACCGCTACTGCGACCACTGGAAGTTCTCATCCCAGCAGAGCGTGTTTCTGGCATCTCTTGTCGTGTACTTGGAGTCTGAGACGTTGATTACCTTTGAGCAAATTCGGGAAAAGCTGGGCGGTAAGCGTTGCGTGCATCAAGCCAATGCTGTGCGGTCTGCTACTGCCCTCGCTTACATGTATTCACGATCTCAGTTGAAATGGGCGAGGGCGACTCCTTCCACCTTGCTCTTGAGGACTATCTCTTTGCGTTGTGCAACTTGTCGTCTGAATTGGTACAAGATTGGCACCTCCATTTTGTGTTTTGTTTGGCTTTGCTTTCTGAACGTTCGGAGCCCCTTACTGACCTCATCATGACCGTTCCGATTTTCCCTTGCGGCTGATTCACCATGTACAGGCCAGACTTGCCGTCAACAGTGTCACGGCTGGTCGGTTTGATCGCCCATTCCGAATTGCCAACTTTGTCAACGATCTCAACTCTGGCTTCCGTCTGCTCAACCTCAAGAACGACGGCCTGCGCAAGCGCTTTGATGCGCTTAAATACGACGTTAAAAAGATCGAAGAGGTCGTGTATGACCTGTCCATTCGCCGATTGCGACCAGATTCCGCGCCGACCGGTTCTTCTTCTGGCGCATCGTCTTCTGGTGCAAGCACTGCCACTCCCATGTCTTGATGTCGAGAGGCAAAATTGCTGATGTGTCCAACGTTGTGGCGTTTCCTCGTTTGCGTCTCAAGCATTTTGTGAGACAAATCTCCAGTTTTTTATCACCAACTTCGTCCAAACTCTCGTCCAAGCTTTTGTTTTGTTATGCTTTTTGCCCAATCGTGCTGTCGTTCAAAACCACCGCCTGCACTTTTTGAATCAAGCCTCATACACCATACTTTTCCCGGAACCAGTCCTACTTTTGTGATTATCTCTTCAACACATCCAAAAATCCAAAACAAGATGGCTGCTTCTTCTTCGTCTCGAGACACGATCAACGTCGCCATGATGGGGTGCGTTTGTTTTTGTTTTTTGTTTTTTTGTGTTGTTTTGCTAATCATCCTTGATGTCAACCTGCGACACTGCTTGAGTGATGGTGACTCGTCCATCGTGCTATTCGGTATGGTCGGAGATTGAATCTGCTCACTGTTCACTCTGTGTCTTTGCCCCATCCCCCGGCCTCCTAATCTGTGGCAGCACGGGCGAGTACACGACTGGCTATGTGCACGGATCGCAGTCTGCGAGCGACAAGAAGATTGGCGTGGTGGCGCTCGTCCTGTTCGACCTCCGTCGGCTGGGCAAGATTGGCAATCTGGCGCTGGTTGGCACGACCGGCTCCAAATTCAACGGCATCCGCGCCCACCTCAAGTCCAAGATCAGCGACGTCTATGGCGGCGTCGACGTCTCCTGCGACACGTACCCGGCGGACGACGTCGAGCGCGATCCCGTCGCATGTACGGCTACATTGCGGAATTAAAGCGTGATTGTTACTAAGCTTGATTCAATGGTTAACGTTGCTGCTGCTGGTGATGATGATGATGATGATGAATGCTCACTTGGAAACGAGTGGCTTTTTGCAACCCCTGTTACACTCGACAACAGACAAGAAGGCGATTGACAAGCTGCAGCCGGGCGATGCAATCACCATCTTCACGCCGGACAACACGCACTTTGAGATTGCACTGTATGCCATTCAGCACCAGGTGCACGTGCTGCTGACAAAGCCTGCCGTCAAGACCTTGCATGATCACCAGGTCCTTCTGGATGAAGCCAAGAAGCACAACGTGTTTGTCATGGTCGAGTTCCACAAGGTGGGGATGAAAGAGAATTGCGTCCGTTGTTTTGTTTTATTTCTCTTGAAAGCTCACTCGTTGCCCCCCCCCCACCTTTATCTCCACTCCAGCGTTTCGACCCGATCTACCATGATGCACGCGAACGCATCCGCACCTACGGCGATTTCGGCCTGTATCAGAGCTACATGAGCCAGCCCAAGTTCCAGCTCGAAACATTCCGCAGCTGGGCGGGCGCCGGCTCAGACATTAGCTATTACCTGAACTCGCACCACATTGACATTCACTGCTGGGCCATGCAGGGTGAGAAGAATGCTCGAGCTGAGCCAAAAAGAAACCAGAAACATTTTTGTCTTTGATGCAGCTCACCATTCATACTGTCCAAAAAAACAAACAACTACAGGCATCGCAAAGCCCGTGCGCCTCATTGCCATGCAGAGCAACGGCGTGGCCGAGGGCAAGTACAACTGCCCTGCTGGCACAGAGGACACCATCACGCTGATCACCCACTGGCAAAACATTGCTTCGGGCACGATGGGCGTAGCCACGTACGTGGCCTCGTGGTCGGCTCCCAAGGCTGACGTGCACTCGCAGCAGCGCTTCTTCTACATGGGGCATTCCGGTGAAATCACGGTGGATCAGGCTCACCGCAACTACGCGGTTGCCAGCGACCAGGGCGGCTTTGCCTCCATCAACCCGTTGTACATGGCGTACTACCCGACCGCTGAAGGTCATTTCGGTGGACAGGTAGGCGTAGAGTTTATTTTGTTTTTGTTTCGAACATTGGGATGATGAAAGGGTTTGAATCTTTGGTTTGGGAATATTCTTTCCAACAATTCTTACGATATTCTTTGACAATTCTCGTGCTTGCTTTGCGTTCCAGCACGGCTATGGCTACAAGTCACTTCAGCACTTTGTGGATGGATGCATTGCTGTCAACAAGAAGAAGACCACACCCGAAGCGCTTGATCGCGCGCTTCCCACGCTTCGCGCAACCACCCTCGTGACTGCAATTCTCGAAGCTGGTCGCATCTCTTTGGACAACAGCAACCGCGCCGTCAAGTTCTCGTATGCTGACAATGGCGAGGTGTCTTCCATTCAGCTTGAATGATTGTTGGTGTTTCGGCACAATTTCGATTGGAAGTGTAGATCTACTGCCACATTGAACAACGAAATTGAAAAAAAAATCACTGGTTATTTGTTCATCCACAAATCACACATTCACAACGAAAATACAATCAAAATCGATGGCACGGAACCGAAGGGCCACGAGTATTGCGCTGATCGGGTCGCTGTCAAGCGCAACACTAAATGGTCAAAAAGAAGAAAAAAAGGAAGTCACTCTCAATTTCGGACGGTGAAAGTGAGGTTTAATGACCAAGCATCTTGCGACGGGCGTCAAAGACCTATGGACGCAAGGAACGGCAGCGCAGAGACTCAATGAGTTTCAAAACTTCTCCGAATCAAAACACAAACACAATCACTCGTTGACATACCGCTTGAATCGCTTGCCTGAAGCAGTGGAAGTTGTACGCAATCAAGCCGTGCTTGGCAAAGTGCTCCTCGCGCAGCAGGCACACGAGGGCAAGATACCTGTTGACTTCTCGCAGATACAAGACCATGCCGTTGTTGAGCTTGATAATGGAGCCAGAGTCCTCATCGTACGCGATGCCGTCGTCGTCCCTCAAGCCGTAGATGCACGAAACGTCAATCACAACGTCAATCATGTCGCTGCACAGCTCATACGATTGCATGTCGACTGGTGAGCTGTCAGTGGCAATGTAAATCTTGCTGACAACGTCGAAGAGGAAGGCCTTTTCGATGCCAGAATTCTGTTGGCGGATGCCGGAAGGGGGGGGGAGATGGTGAGTGTGAGCATTTCGCAAAAAGAATGGGTCGCATCCAAAGACACCATCACCTTACCGAAATCAAAATGTTGAGCAGATTCTCAAGAGTAGCGAGCTGGGGAATCAGCTTCTGAACGACCTTGCTGAATGCCTCAAAGATCGAATGATCGTAAATGCTAGTCAGGTAGAAGGAGAGGTGGATTTGGCCGAGCGACGAGTCGCTGAGCTCATCAGTGGCACGCTGGCGAATGTCGCGTTGGGTTTCTAGCGAGCAGGAAGCACCAAAGAGGGAAACGGAGCAGGAAGAAGAGAATCAAAAAGAAAAGAAAAAAAAAAGTCAGCAAAACAAAACACAAACAAACAAACAAACAACCAAACAACCCAAAAAACACCATGCGTACCCATCTTGTGCTCGTCAGACAGACCGTCAACCTTGTGGATGAAGACCTCGAACTTGATGTCGGGGTTGACCTTGTATGCCTTCTTGACAGTCATGTGCAGCTTGGCGAGCGCCTCCATGTAGTCGTCTTGGGCATCGACGACAAAGACAAGGGCGCCGCAGCCGGCGAAAATGAGGTCCGAGTCGAACGCGGGGTCGAAAAAGTCAATCTGTCCGGGGAAGTCCCAGATCTGGAACTGAACGAACGACGAGTTGGAAATGTCTGTTTGGAAAAAAAAAAAAAAAACCACGGCGGAATAGTGAGCACAAAGACTGCACGAGCGACGTGCGACGTGACGGTGACCAGGGGCTTTCTCGTACCGCTCTTGATGACCTTGTTTGTGCTCTCGAGGAAGAGGGTTTCGTTGGGCGACATCTTGTGGAAGACGACCTTTTGGATGGACGACTTGCCGCTTCTACACACGTCGAATGATCAAAGAGGAGAGAGCACAAAGAGATCAAGATCAGGTGTCAGATGGTGTTGGCGCCAATCCGCTAGAGGCACACACGACGGGATTGCTCAAAACACCGATTGCGTACCGTCGGAGGCCCATCAGGAGGATGCGAGGCTTCGAGTCCGAGCTTTGCGAACGACCGGCTTCAGTCATGTCATCGCCGTAGCTGTCACCAGACGCAGCAAGTTTGTACAGTGAGCAAACGCATTGTGATTGTCGCATCTAATGCCAGCAGCGATTTGAGTGAGACTCACCCCATGTTGTCAGCGAACGAGCCTTCGTAGGCGCCGTCGGAAAGTTCCTCATCGTCGTACTGTGCACAAGAACAAGCACCGCAAGCCCGATCAGTGAGTGACGTTTCAAAAAACAAGGGGAAGGGGGAAAAGCAGAAACGAGGAGGGTCAGAAATGAAAAAAACAGTAACGCGTGAAATGGAACGAGCCGCAAACAAACCCCGCTACGGAATAGTGAGCTTTCAACCCTAGTCACTCGTGACAAAAAAAAAAAAAAAAAAAAAAAAAATCCAGCACGCTTTTTCATTTGTATTGCGTTTTGCATTGAGTTTTTGTATGGAAGGAGAGGGGATCGGGCGATTGGACCTCCTTCTGATTGTCTGGATGGAGAGCGACAGAGATAGAGATAGAGAGAGAGAGAGAGAGAGAGAGAGAGAGAGAGAGAGAGAGAGAGGCAGGGATTCAGCACTACTGGAAGCGACGATGGGGGGTTCAATGGAGAAGGTAAAGCAGAAGGAGAAAAAAAAAAAAGGGCCAAAAGGGTCGCTCATTGTGAGGGCTTCGGTTGTGTCGATTCGAGGGCGTCGACGGGAATGAAGCGCATGGAGGCTGATTCGGTAAAAGTGCAAGCGCGCAGTCTGGCGGGCATCGATGGGAGATGGCGGGGGAAGGGCAAGAGCGAAACGAGCAATGGAGAGTTATTGTTCCCCCATTCATTCAGCACGTTCCCCTTCCAACACAACTGCCTGGCGAGTCGAGTGCCAGCGTGAAGGATCGAGCCTCGTCAGTGTGCTGCTGTTGCTGCGAGGAGAGGGATGGCGATCCGTCCAGTGTGGAGCCGAGGAGCAGCAGCAAAGGAAAAAAAACAAAAAAAAAATCAAAAATCAATGCAAAACTGCAGTTTCATACGCGCGACATTGGAAAGTGGCTGTGGTAGTGATTGAGAAAAAGAAGGAATGGGCCGAGCGGCTCAGACATCCCACATCGAATGCTGAATTTGAAATCAAAGTGCAAAACGAGCCACGACCGAAAGGAATACACACGGGAAAAAATTCTGCACCGAACAATTCAGTGCTCTGTAACCCGAACGCGACCGAGGGCTTGACCCATTGCTTGCTATGAAACACAACGAAAGCGAAAAGAAAAAAAAAAGAAATATATACCACAATGAAGGGAGAGAGTCTCAGCCTCTCTCTCTTCCTTTCTCAGAAAAACAACAAATCAAACAATCTTCTCGACGACCCGAAATCGCACTAGGCGCTTTTCAAGCCTTGCGCAGCACTCTGGCTTGCCTTTTCGGGGTTGTGGCAGATACTCGCAATGTACTTGGAGAAGCGAGGGGCATAGATGGCGGCCGGGGCGGAGGAGACGCTTTGCATGTCGAATGGCCCGCCGCGCAAAAACCGCTCGGCACGCTTTTGCCATGTGTAGCAGGTGAGCGTGTCAACGATGGCGAGATAGTACACTGGCTGCACGCGCGACCCACCAGTAGAGTGCCTGGACGAAAGGTGGTCGCTGGTGTCGAGCGGTTGCCCTTCCGTCAAACCGTCGTCGCCAACCTCGTGAAGCGCGGTGCTGCGAAGCACCCTGCCGCCCGGCGAGTCGACGCTCAGGCCGTATCCGAGCCCGTAGAGCGCGCCAAGATGGGCACTCACGCCATCGTCTTGCGACGGCAGCAGGGACACGGCGAAAATGAGCGCGTTGCTCGGCCACGGTGAAAGGCCGCCCATAAACGCGACAACCGCGCGCTGCTGCTCGAGGCGAAGGCGTGCCGTTGCCAGCGCAGTCTGCTCTGCGGCCATGGTGAGTGCTGCCTGGGCAGCACGCTGCGCATCGTTCTCGCCGCCAGCAACGTCACTGCGGCGTTTGAAGCTGCTCCGGGGCGAACCAGACGTGCGGTCGCCAGCTTGCCTCGATCGGAAACCACTGCCCGAAAAGATTCCAGCAAGCTCGGACACGGCGCCCGCCACCATCGAGTGCCGCTCACGCGCGTCCGTCCCGCTGCTTTTCGCAAGGTTGCTGCTATTGGATCGAAAGAGGGAGGCCCGAACCGACTTGCGCTTGCTGGGAGACGACGACGACGACGATGATTGCTCCGAGTTGTGTGTGCCGACAGATTCAAGTCGAATCCCGAGCAACATGCTGTAGTCAATAATGCCCTGTGACTGGAGGAAGGCTGCATCGCGCTCGACCTGTCCTTGCAGTCTGGTCGCATCGTTCGGTGCCAAGTAGATTGATCGGCCCAGTCGTGTAAAGTCCATGTCTTTGAGAACTCCTCCTGCGAGTTGCAGCGGGTTGTGTGTCGTGAAGATGGATGATACAACAAAACCATGAAACGGAGCGGGGAGATTCAAACATGAGCGAACAGACGTTTCCCCACACCACACTTCAACAACGCCGAATCGAATCAATGAACAGACAAGACAAAAGAAAACCAAAACCAGATGCGGACACTCACCTGGTGGAGTGTGCGGGCCGGCACTGCGCCCAATGGTCGACCCCTTGAGATCAAACTTTTCGCTCAAGTCGTGATCAATGTTGCAGCACTTGGTCACGTCAAAGAACGCGCTGCCCATCACAATGAAGTGCGTCGAGGCGCCAGAGGTCGCATGGCCTGGCGTGACACCGGTGGAGCTGCTCGCAGTGGACGCGGCCGAGCTGGCGGAGCTTGCTGCTGCGGCGGTGGCGTTCAGAGCCAGATTATAATCGGCCGATTCTTCGGCTAAAGGGAAGGAGCCAATGTTCTGCTCCCCATTCCCGTATTGCCTGGACAGGGCGAGCAACCCTTGCTGGTGGGCCGTTCCACGGATGGAAAAGTGGCCAAGAATACGGCAAAGACACGTTTGGCTGTTTTCAGGACGCGAAATGTAGTCGAGATAACTTGGTGCCATCGCTTTGAGCTGGCTATGCTCGGCAGATGAGACGGTCTTGATCACGTAGCGGCCGTCGCGACTCGTGTAGAACATGCTTTTGCTTTTGCCCTCGGACTGCTTGACGCTGGGAATGTTGCTGTGTCCCAAAAGCAGGCTGCCAATCACGAGTTCAGGCGACAGCCAAAACCCAAACTCGTTGTCTTCAATGTTGAGGTAGACGCGGAGCGCCTTGAAGATGTGGGGGTTGTGCTCCTTGATCGCGCCGCCTCCAAAGATTTGGGGCAAGGCAACAATCCGCTTGGGGAGCACAGGAAGCGACGCGGCCACTCCTGTCGGCGACATTGTGGGCAACGGAGACGGCCTGTCCGAGTTGGAGCCAACGGAGGTAAACGACCCTGCCACACCCGAGCTCTGCGTCACAGACGACGAAGCACTCGACTGGTGCTGCTGCGGAAAGCCCGACTCGCCCACAAAAGACGACTGTTGAGAGGAGTACTGGGAGGACTGCTGGGACGATGTGTAGGAGGCATCGCCAGGAGGGAAGGTGTCGCTGGAGGTGCTTGAGACATTGGAGGTGCGCTCGCTGGGCGGCTGCTGTCGGTGCTTTCGCTGTCGCTGGCGTTGCGAGGTGAGCTTTTGCCACTCGTCGTTGGTGACAGCCAGACACAGTCGAACTCCAACGAGGATGGCCATCACGAAATCAAAGTGCAGCGTCCCATCACAAAACAAGCCGCGACCCTGCATGGGCTGAGCGAGGAATGCCTGCGACATGAGGCCAAAGTCGGGCGAAGCGACGAGGTGGGGTTGAGGGTGGATGACGGAGTGAGCGGTGGGAGGCGAAGTCGAGGCAATGGAAATGGCTTCCGATCGCGCCACGTCGGCTCGAGGCGGGGATGATGCACTCTCACGCAATGCCGCGCCGTCATCCGAGTTGATACCGACTTTTGTTTCAAACAAAAACTGCGGAGTAGCAACCAAACCGAGCGACGCCAGCTCGAGGCCGTGCGTGGCGCAGAACGACGAGTACTCCTTCAACGTGACCCGTCCTGTGCGCTGGGTGTCCATGGCGTGGAACAGAGCAACACATCGGCGCTGGAAGGCGTCATCCTCTGCAGAGCGTTGTGACGGCTGGGTGTGCGGCGCGTCGATATTGGCATTGGCAGTCCAAACCGCGCCGTGGTGGGTGGTCGAGTTTGTTGTTGTTATTGTTGGCGTATCGATCGGGGCGGAAGAAGAGATTGTCGGCAGCTGCAAGAGCAACGCACGAGTGGCCACGCGACGCAAGAGCGAAAGGACAGACACGAGCTGATTGAGCGTAAAATACCCCACGCAATTCAGGTCGATAAAACGGAATCCCAAGGCGAGCTTTTCTTCTGGCGTGCCAAAGTGCAGGGTGCGGAGAAACTGGGACACATGCACGATACGCACATGCTGGGGAATGGCTGGAACTGCGTTGGGCTGCTCGTTCGAGCTTCGACCAATCGCATAGGTGCCCAAGCGGCGAATGACAATGCACAGGCGGTCGCCCAGCTCATTCACGCCGGAATTGGTGCCGTCGGCAACCAGGATGCCAAAGTGCTGCAAAAGCAACTCGCGTGACACACAGCCATTCACGTCTGTCTGACAAACGAGAGCGTCGAGCTGTTCGGCGAGTCGTACTCGTGCCATGTCGGCCAACAGTGAAGTGCACTGGCCCAGAGGTTTGGAAAATGGCTGGGCGGAAGCAGTTGGGGCCGTAGGAGCGACTGCTGGAGCCGCAGGAGTGGAGGAGGAATCCGGCGCGGTGGATGTTGTTACTGCATGAGATTCTGGAGTAGCCGTGATCGCCGTTGTGCCGGTAGCTGCCTCTGCTGTGGATTCGAGGATGGACTTGGGCGACGACGATGAACCGAAAAACCATTGAAAGCGATGGGGTGGCTTTTTGGCGGCAGTTGTTGCATTTGTACTACTTGCTTCAGTCTCGGTCGAGCTGGTCTGCAGAGATGGCTCTTCGTGCGTCAATGCTGCAAGATTTTCAGAGGACGGATGGGGTGATTGCGAGGAAGGCGGCGGCGGCAGTGCTGGCGACGGGGCGAGCCCAAGTTGTGGCGAAGCTGGTGCATCAGCAGGTTCGATCAGTTCCAAATTGTGCTCGAGCCAGGGAGCAGCATCCGCTGCTGAGCGACACAGAAAGTCCCAAAGCTGATGCGTGCGCGAGATGTGCACAGACTGGAGCGCCCTGGCCAAGTACGTTTCCAGACCGACGCGTCGTCGCTCGAGGTCGTCGCCGCTCGCTTGAAGCAGAAGCTTTGGAGGGAGTGGAGGAAGAGACTGGGCTGGCTGGATGAGAACGGGCGCGAGCACGGATGCTGGTGACGACACGAGCGAGATGATGGACCTGGCGATCGAGGGCTGGGACGGCTGAGTGGGCGCTGGGGTGGGGTTGGAAAGCGCGTTGGTCGAGTAGATTTTCAGCTCTCGCAGCGCCCGGTCCAGTGCAACAAAGTCAGAATAGCGCCGTCGGACACTCCAGTGACCATAGTCTGTCGACATGAGCACAACGTACACTCGATAGGCGTTCTTGTCGGCCAGCATTGTTGGGGAGACAATGGCAGTCGATGGGATGGTCACGCACACGTGCGGCAGCTGAGCCGCAGTCAGTACTCGTGTCGACCATGCAGACATGCCACTGCGTGGCTTGCGCTTGGCAGGCGGGGAGACGGTGTGGTCCCGGTTTGGGGTTGCAGCAGCAGCAGCAGCAGGAGCGTCTGCTGCCGGCGTGGCGTTTGATTCCGTTGATAGTGACGGGGATGGCGAATGAATGTCGCTTTGGTTGGTGGATGATGGTGAGGATGTCGAGCGAGAGGGTGACGGGACGTGTACGTCCGCGGCTGCAGACGGGTGCTGTGGAGTTGGGGCGAGGATGGCGGATGGTCCGCGCCCCTTGCCTGTGATTGCGCTGGTCCCTGGTGAAGATTCTGCGGCGTCAGCATTGACGCTGGAGGTGATAAGGGGATGAGGAGGAAGTGGAGTGGACTCGGCACCTGTCACAGTTTGAACTGGTGACTCTGACTTGACCACGAGCGAAGACGAGACCACCACGACCGTGGTCTGATCTGCGGCGGATGGGCTACTACCCGATGTGCCCGTGGCATCCGCATTGGGCAGCGTGGTCGGCACAAAGACCTGGCGAATGAGCCGCTGGATGCGCGCCTCGTGAACGGAGTTGGTTGCCGACGATATTCCCGAATGGCGCGAGTGTTCGCTCGGAGGCCGTGATCCAGCAGGACCGGTTGCAGCAAACACTGAGCGATTCGGCGCTGTCGTTGAAGCGCCCTCGCCCGGAGCCGTGTTGGGCGGCGCAGCGGAGGCGAATGTCATGACACGAGCGGGACTGGCGCCAGCAGCAGCGGAGACTGGACTGCCGCTGCCACTACCGCTGGGGCTGCTACTGTTGTGGCGAGCGAGACTGCTTGGGTCGGGTGAGACGGACGACGACGACGCCCGGGAGCGAGCAGCAGCAGCAGAGCCAGTGGGCGAGCCGGTCGCTGCAGCGTTCGTTACCGCTTGCTCAAACTTGAACTCGGCCAGCTGCTTGAGATCCTGAAGAGCAAGAAGGCAAGCACTGTGTGAATGCGAGTGGTTGTGACAAAACCAAATGGGTGGGCAGTCTTCCTCACCTTGTGGCTGTGGCTGCTGTAGCGACGCGGGAATCGGAGCGAGTAGTACTCGCGCTGCAGCTCGCGGTTGACAACGGCGTCCTCTGGAGCAACTGGTGGCGTTGATACATCTGGTGAGGGTGCAGAGGCGGCGGGGGCGGCAGTGGGTTCAGCGGGTTGTGGTGCTGCGGTAACCGTCGGCTGAGCAGAGTCTGAGACGATTGGGACGAGCGGCGGCGGCGGCAATGGGCTCGCCGGCTCCATCGTGCGGAAAGAAGACTACTCGTTGGTTGTTGGTGATGGCTTGTTTTTATTGTACAGTATTGTGATCAACAATAACAGCTGAATGAATGAGTTTCAATGATCGAGACGCGATTCAAGGGCCGGATTGGAGCCTTTCAGCGTTGATATTGGACGGGCCGCATCTTCCATTGACACGTTACTACAACAGTAGATGGATTACATCTTCCCATTTCTAGTTCAAACAGCATAACAGCATTGCTTGGCTTGGCTTGAAACGGGGCTGAGAAACATGCCTCGGATTGCTCGCTTCCGCTGACGCCACTTACTGAGGCTGCTGCGCTTCAACCAAGCATCGGCAACCGATCAGCCCATTTCAAGGAGAATTGTCGTTCCTTCTTTTCGATTCGACTCGCTGAATGGCAACCGATCGGCAGCAAAATGTACAGTTGTTCGAACTCATCACTCGTTCTCGCGCGAGCTCTGCCTTGGTTTTGTGCCAAAGGCCCTCCCTGTCAAATGATCACACAAGTATGGTACTTCCCCTCCCCTCCTGTTTGTTTCTTAGCTGAGGGTTGCACACGTCACACAGGCTGAAACGACCCGAAGAGCAGAGCTGTCTTGGCGACAATCTTGGCGGTTTTTTTTCTTCTTTTTTCCGATTGTTTCGCGTTCATCCTTCTGTTTTCCAGCGTCGTCCCACCGTGCAGAGCGTGCTTTGCGCTCGCTTGAGAGTAGCATCTCTGCCAAAAAAGCACTGCATTGCACTTGCACTTGCCTTCCAACCTGACCTGCTTTGTTTCGACCATTTTCACATCAATGCTTCAAACTGGACTTGTTTCACTTTTTCATTCTTGGTTCAGTCCGTTTTTTTTTTTTTTTTTTTCTGAGATTTGAGATGGACAACTTGATTCCGGTCATCAACAAGCTGCAGGACGTCTTCACCACAGTCGGCGCCGAGGCCATCCAGCTGCCGCAGATTGCCGTGGTGGGATCGCAGTCGAGCGGCAAGTCGTCCGTGCTGGAGAACATTGTTGGCAAAGACTTTCTCCCGCGCGGCCACGGCATCGTCACCCGTCGCCCGCTCATTCTCCAGCTCGTGCACCGCAAGCCAGGCTCGCCTCGGCCTGCGCTTCCGGACGACCCGTCGTCTTCCGGCGGCCACACTGATGATGGTAATGCTTCGCTCAATCAAACAAACAAAAAAAAAAAAAGACACGAAAATTGGCGCGTTTCAGTTTTTCTCTGTTTGTGACGTTCGTCCTCGCTCGCTCAGATTCCCCTTCTCACGTTCGAGTCTCGACCCTAGTAATCGACAGGTGGAAACGGAGCGGGTGGGGGCCCTGGGTGTAGACGGAGCGCAAAGCGGTGAAAAAGCATTCCGCCAAGAAAAAAAAAAAAAAACAAAAAAAAAAAAAAAAACAGCAAAAGAAAAAAAAAAACAATGTGAAAGACAGCCAAAAAAAAAGAGCCGCGTTCGGCTGACTCTCTGCGATATTGCATTGCCGAGATGGCACTCGAGAAACGACCGAGACGAGTTCTTGTTGTTGTTGAGGGATGAAAGCGCTGCGGCGGAGGATGGAAAGGGAAGCGTCAACCATGACCAAAAAGCAATGAGAGACAGAAGCAGCTTTTCGCTTCGACCTTGCTGCACTCCACAACGCATCCACCCATCGTGCTTTTGCTGAGGCACTCGTCCTAACATTTGCACCCTTGTTGTGTGTTTTGTTTTCCGTTCGTGCGCTCAGGCATCGACGGCGAGGACGTCGAAGAGTGGGGCGAGTTCCTCCACGCGCCGGGCAAACGCTTCATTTCGTTCGCCGAGATTCGCAAGGAAATTGAGGCAGAGACCGACCGCGTCACTGGATCCAACAAGGGCATCTCGTCCAAGCCCATCAACCTGCGCATCTACTCACCGAACGTCCTCAACCTGACGCTCGTGGATTTGCCTGGCATCACAAAGGTGCGGCACGGTGTTTTTTGACGTGCGCTGTTTTCTTTCTCAACACCCTGCCACTTGTCGCTCACACGAATGCTTTTGCGCGATTCACCTTGGTCACTCTTGGGAGCAGGTGCCTGTCGGTGACCAGCCCGAGGACATTGAAAAGCAAATCCGAACGCTCGTCCGCTCGTACATTAGCAACCCGAACTGCATCATTCTGGCCGTCACTCCGGCGAACGTCGATCTGGCCAACTCGGACGCACTCAAACTGGCCAAGACCATTGATCCTGAAGGTACTGTGCTTTTGTTCCCGAAGGCTCGCGTGAGCAAGTACTGACCAATTTATCGGTCTTTTTTTTTTTTTTTGTTTTGTTTTTTTCTTCCTTGCACAGGCAACCGCACAATCGGCGTCTGCACCAAGATTGATCTCATGGACGCCGGCACCGATGCCATGGATATTCTGTCAGGACGCGTCGTGCCAGTCAAGCTCGGCTTTATTGGCGTCGTCAACCGCTCGCAGGCAGATATCAACACGGCCAAGCCGATTGCCGACTCTCTCAAGAGCGAGGAGCAGTTCTTCAAGTCACACCCTGCTTATCAAGCCATTGCCCACCGCTGCGGCACTGCCTACCTCTCAAAGGCGCTCAACAAGGTGAGGATTCGGAGGATTTTTTTTTTTTTTTGTTGTTGTTGTTGATCTTGTTTTTCTTCAAATTAGGTTTGTGATTCTAACTTGGTCTTCCTGCTGTGCTCTGTCGCATATTCACCCCACAGCTGCTCATGCACCACATTCGTGATTGTCTCCCGGACCTCAAAACCCGCATCAACGCCCACATGGCCGAGGCCCAACAAGCGTACAACGCGTACGGCGAACCTCTGATGGACAAGTTTAACAAGGTAGGCGCAACACTCCTCGCTTGTTTTTTGTCATGCTCCTGTTTGGCGTCGCGTTCTAACCTGTGTTCTGACCGTTCGAATTCAATCGTTGCAGGGAAGCCTCATGCTGCAAATCATTACCAAGTTCTGCTCCAACTACTGCGGCGCGATCGAAGGCACGTCGCGCGACATCCAGACCAACGAGCTGACTGGCGGTGCACGCATCTGCTACATTTTCCACGAAACGTTCGGTCGCACGCTCGAGAATGTCGATCCTTTGGAGGGCCTGACGATTGGCGACATTCGCACCGCCATCCGAAACGCCACGGTATGTTGGTTGATGGTGTGAATTTTTTGAATTTTTCTGTCTGCATGTTCATCACTAATTTCTGTCTCTACAGGGCCCGCGACCTGCGCTTTTCGTCCCTGAGGTCTCGTTCGAGCTCTTGGTAAAGCGCCAAATCCGTCGCATGGAGGAGCCTGCGCTTCGTTGCGTAGAGCTGGTCTTTGAGGAGCTGCTGCGCATCACACAACAGTGCGAGACTCCCGAGCTGCTCCGCTTCCAAAACCTGCGCGACCACATTTCAGAAACTGTCACCACCTTGCTGCGCAACCGCCTCCCTGCTGCGAACGTGATGATTGAGAATCTTGTCGCCATCGAGCTCGCCTACATTAACACCAATCACCCCGATTTCACCACGGGCAGCCAGGCAGTCTCCAGCATTATGGACAACCAGCCCTCCAACAAGAATCGCCATTCCTATCACCCGTCGATGTCGTCTGGCAACTCGAGCTTGGAAGTTCCCAATGGCCGAGCCCGAGGGGTATGTGGAGAATTTGGCGCTTTTGGTTTTTTTTTTTTGCGTTTTCTTTTTCCGTTTTTTGTCTGTCACATGTCCTCACACCCCTTTTCCCATCTGTTCCAGAACTCGTTCGGCTCCTCCAATGGCGTCGATGGCATGTTGGCCGAGTCTGGCGATATCATCACCACGAACGGATCTCGGCCCGGCGCCTCTCGAAGCACCTCCATGACCATGGGCGCCAACGGCGTGCCATTGCCGCTGCAAGCAGCCAGCGTGTCCAATGCAGGTCAATCTGCCCCTGCTCCGCTGTCGGCTTCGCTGCCGCCCCAAAACTCTGCCTCCTCAGGCGGCCTGTTTGGTGGCCTGTTTGGCTTCCGGCCGAACAAGCCCAAGGAAGACGGCAACACGGAGTTGGCTGAGGCGGCTCACGATGTTGCTGCGCGTTCCGGATCGGTGCGCGCTGGAAACGGCTTTGCAAGCAGCTCTGGCGCGGCGGGTGGTGAGAACCCTTACGCCACCGGGCGTCTCACCACCAGCTCGTCCTCTCCAGCCCATTTCGATGACCTGATGCTTGATCATGTAAGCAAGGGTGGCATGTTCTTTGCTTTTTGGAGTTTGAAGTGAAATAACTCATCGTTCCATGTTCCTTTTGTTTTTTTTTGTTTTTTTTTTTTTTGTTCTTTTGTTTTTTTGTTCTTTTGTTTCAACTGCAGCTTCCAACTCATCTGCGAGAAGACCGTCGCGCATTGACATCGCGAGAGCAGATGGAGACTGAGCTCATTCGTACGTACAACAGTTTGTTTTGGAATTGGTGCTTTTGAAACACCAGAGTTGTTCTGACGTGCTGCTTCGCCAACGTGCCTCCTCTCCCATCCCACAGAAACGCTCATCATCAACTACTTTAAGATTGTGCGCAAGAACATTCAAGACACGGTGCCCAAGGCCATCATGCACTTTTTGGTCAACTGGATCAAGGAGCACATCCAAAGCGAGCTCGTCTCGCAGCTCTATCGCGAAGACCTGTTTGAAACCATGCTCGAAGAGTCGGTTCACATTGCTGTCAAGCGCAAGCAAGCCGCCGAGATGCTTTCGGCCCTCAAGCGTGCTGCCAAGGTGCTTGTTGAGATTCGAGCGGACGCGAACGTTGTTTAAGCAATTGTGTTTTTTTCTTTGCGTTCTTTTGATTGATTTTATGGACCTTCCAGTGTGTATTTTGCTGGATGAGTGTGCAGAGCTGACTGTAATGATGTACTGTAGCTTTTTTTTTTTTTTTTCGAAATGTCAACATTGTCAAGTCAATGGTTCAAATCCCTTCCATCTCGCTGTCCTCACTTTCGACCCTTTATTTCTTATTTCTTATTGTTTTTTTTTCCTTAGATAGAGTGGATCTCAGTCACTCACACTCTTTTTATTTTGCACACACAATGGTTGAGCTTCGCAAGCGCCCGAACGAGGACGACGTTGCTGCTGCCCAGCCCTCCAAGCGCGTTGCTGTCGGTGCGTTTGAGTTTTTTCTGCCGGCACTTCCACACAAACTCTTGCTTGTACTCTTTCCATCTGGAACCCGATTCTCTCTCGTTCTCTATCTGTCGTGATATTCAACTTGCATTGAAAATCGATTGAATCGCGTCGTTGGTTTTTTTTTTTTTTTTTTTTGAAACGGTTTCGCTTTTTTTTTTCTTTTTTCCTTCTCCTTTCCTCTGCTCCGATGCTGCTGCCCCCATCCCCAATCCCCACTCCTGCTTGCCACTCGCCACTACTGCGTACCATTGCGTTCTAGATGTCGCAGTGAGCTGAACGCAGGACACTGAAGAAGAGGCGAACGAGAAGCGAGAGACAGAGAGATCTCGCTTTTCTCTCTCTCGTCCTTTTCGTTTGAATCCGCATGGCTTGTTGAATGGGGGAAGACCTCTCGCACTCACCATCCACCAAAATCGATAAACATAAGGGAAACGAAACGACCCGCCAAAACTCACCCTTTGAACCCCCCTGCTGTTTGTGTGATGAATAGACAAGGGAAACAAGCCGACCAAGGCAGCCGCGACAGAGAAACACGCAGCCATCTCACCAGCGCAGACTGCGTTCGCCGCGGCACAGAAGGCTGCCCGGGACGCCATTGCTGCACTGCCAGCGGGATCTGTGTTTACGGTGGGCGAGGGCGACGCCGGACAGCTCGGACTCGGCGAGGAGATTACGTCGCGCAAGAAACCAACGCCGCTGCGAAGCATTGAGAACGTGCCGATCGTGCGCATGGCGGCAGGCGGCGTCCACACTGTCGCAATCACCGCCAAGGGTCAGGTGTACAGCTGGGGCTGCAATGACGAAGGCGCACTCGGCCGATCGGGCGAGGAGGCAGAGCCCGCGCTCGTGAAGGGATTGATTGAGAACGAATTTATCGTCGCGGTGACCTGCGGCGACTCGCACACAAACGTCCTGTCGGACAAGGGCGTGGTCTATGGCTGGGGTACGTACCGCGACTCGGCCGGCCGCATGGGCTTTGACTTTGACACGCTCTTCAAGGAGGGCGGCGCAGACAAGGCCACTGTGCAGTTTGAGCCCAAGGTGGTTCTCGACTACACTGCCAAGCACGATCGCGTGGTGCGCATCAGCGCGTCAAACAACCACACCATCGCGTTGACAGAGAAGGGCAACATTGTGACCTGGGGCTGCGGCGAGCACGGACAGCTCGGCCGCGTCGGCTCGCGCATGAGCGATCGCAGCAAGCACCTCCACATGCTTGGCCCGGCCCCGGTGCTAATAAGGCGAAAGAAGGCCGCGCCGAAGGACGTCTTCACGGGTGGCTTCCAGTCGTTCGTCCTCTTTGACGACGACACGGTCGTTGCGTTCGGCCTCAACAACTACTACCAGTGCGGCATTCCGGATGTCGCAGACCCCATCTACGCGCCGACAGAAGTCCCCGCACTCAGCGGCCGTCAGGTCGTGTCCATCAAGGGCGGCGAGCACCACACCTTGGCTCTGCTCGCCGACGGCAGCGTGCTCAGCTTTGGCCGCGGCGACTATGGCCGTCTCGGCCACGGCAACAACAACGAGCTCTCCCAGCCCGTCAAGATCGACTCGCTGGGTCCCAGCGATCAAGTTCACATTGACAAGATTGCCACTGGCGGCATTGTCTCGTACGCACTCTCGAACCACGGTGAGGTGTACGCCTGGGGCATGGGCAGCAACTACCAACTCGCCCTTGGCCCGGACGACGACATGGACACCCCTACACTGGTACCCGCACCCCGCTTTGGCGACAACTCTGTGCTCGATGTGGTTTCTGGCGGCCAACACACTGTCTTCCTGGTCAACTACAAGAACAAGATTGTTGCTGCTGGAGCCTCTGCTGCTCCCTCCGTCAGTGCCACTCCCATGCAAGCATAGTGAATAATGGCCGATGGAGGGGGGCTTTTGTTTTGCTTGTTTTTGTGTTGATTGGTGGCCGTGTGTTGATTGTTGGCGGAGTGGTCTGCCTCCGACTTGGTTGATTGGTGTCTCTCTTCTCTTCTCTCCCTCTACTTTTAATACACTCCTATTTCTTGAAGAAATGCAATAGATACTTTTTTTTTGACCTTTTGTTTGTGTGTTGCTTATTCATTCAAAAAAGCAAATGGGACAAACTACGACCGCATCTGCGCCAGAATTTGCGTCAACCGTGGCAACAAGTCTTGGTATTCTTCGGCGACATCGGTGGATGCGGCAGCTTCGGCTTGCAGTGTCTTCATGGTTGCCTCCAGCTGGAAGGGCACGAGCTGCGAGATGACGCGCGAGTGGAGCTCTGGCACCTCAAGCAAGGCCGACAACAAATCCAGAATCTTTTCCCGCAAGTCGACGTTTGGTCGCGAAAGAAGGTTTGCAAAGAACGCGGGAGCCATCAGCTGGACCAAGCGTGACGCGACAAGCGCGGCCGTCTCCTGGGTGCAGAGCTGCCGCAAAATAAAAGTCAGCTTTCGCAAAAACGCATCGTCTGCGTTGTTGGATGCGACCTCCAAAAGCAGCGAAAAGCCGTTCAATTCGTCAAAGCGCTCCACGCCGGCAGGATTGTGGCCCAAGATGGCTGCAGAAAACAAGAGTTCAGATGAGTATGCAGATCGGAGAAATCAAACAGGGGAGGGGTACGATTTTGCACGATAGAGGAAAAGCAACGACACCACCTAGGAAATGTGTGTGTGTGGGGAGGGGGAATCATACCGGAAACGGCTGTCAGAGCCTTGGCGCGGATTTCCATCTGGGATTCTTCCTTGAGCAGCTGGGTCAGCCGATCAAGCACCTTTGTTTCGAGCATTTGCTTCTGAACCTTGGGTGTGTTTTGCGCAGCAGTGGCAATCACCCACGCAGCTCCGCTGCGCAGAGTGGGGTGCTCGGATTGGAGCAGATTGGCGACGGGAACGAGTGCGTTGATCGTGTGCAAATCTAGCGACAGATGAGTGGCGTCTGTGAGTACACGATGCTGTTGTTTTCGTTTTCGACAAGTGCTGGCTGTGGCATATCGGTGTTGACTCACCGCAAGCGTTATCAATCGACTCGACGAGGAACAGCAAGTCGTCGAGCGCAATTTCGAGGTTTTCCTTTGTCGCGTCCGGGTTGAGCAGCATGTCTCGTGCCTCTGCATGGAGATTGAGGTGTCCACAGATTGGTAGAATGAGTCAAACGACACAGGTTGAGTGCCGAGCAACGTCGGCTTGTTTTCGTATGTGGTTCTCTACCTTTCATTCGAGTGACATCGTCCTTGCCGAGCACTGCTTCCATCCACTTTCGGTCCTACACAATTGCCATACAAAGCACAGACGATGAGTATATAAGTGTTCACCCACTGGTGCAGCAATGGTCATCATTCAGACTGACGGGGACCACGAGGGGGGGAAGCTCTTACCAGCGGTTGTTGCTGCCCCTCTGCAGCAGTACCAGCGTCGGCCTCAGTGTGGGCACTGGCAATGGCAGCGTTGAGTGCGCCGGTCACTGCATGTGGTGCGTTGGCGGACGACGGAGCCAACGCGAGCCCCACGCTGCTGCGGCCACCGCTCGCCTCCGTCGCAGGCTGCACAATGGTAATGTCAGTCGCGTCAGTCGCGTCAGTCGCGGTGTCGGTAGCAGTAGCACCAGCAGCAGCAGCTCGGCGACGGAGCTCTTCAGGGTCTGAGTTTTGAATGCCCCAGCGGAGCAGTCCATTGAGATGCGCGTCCATGTTCGCAAGTGAGCTGAGAGAGAAGGGAAAGAAGACTGAGAACGGACTGAGAACGGACTGAGAACGAACTGAGAACGGAGATAAACATCACAGGATGATACTCAAACTAACCCCTACCCACGCCACCGCTCAATAGTGGATATCATGCGAGGATGGCATGAGACGGAGATCGAGAGGTCAGGGCAGAAAGGCCGAGGCCGCGAAATAGAAGTTGCTGGAAGATGCTCGATGCCAGCGCCCCCTTTCACCCCCTACCCACCAATACCACCATGATTATTTATGAGGAGGTCAATGCGTGATTTATCGAGAAAGCAGCGAAGCTTAAAGCGCAGCCTGGGAGCTCGATTTCAGCTTGCGGTTGAAGTCAACCCCAAATTCACACCCGAACGAAGGCAAAAGCAAAAGCATCTCAACACAGCGTCTTATGTTATGATGAAGCTTGATCAAAAGAGCCAAACTAACCATGGACGATGGCGCCGAAGCACACAAACGCCACTGTGACAGGTTGAGCGCGAAAGAGTGGGTGTGGTTTCTGAGAGCTGCCTCACACCCACACCCACATCACACATCACACACCAACAAACTCAGTGGATCTGAAATAAATGTACCAATACTGACCGATTGACTCCATAGTCCAGTCTTGATATTTCATTGCTTGTCGATCAATCCATGCAGGACGCAGCGGCAACGTCGGCGAGCAACCGGCTCTACGTCTACCATTGCTACTGCAGCCGCGTCGTGCTCGTCCTCGGTACCTACAATGGAATGACAATCACAAGCATGATCAGACCATGAGCACAGACTGGCAGGGGCGTTTGCGAGCTCTCACCCTTTGTGCTTTTGCTTTTGCTTTGCAGATACAATGCTCGAGTCGCTGCCAGTGCGCATCACAGACGGATCCCGCGTCGCACTGCTCGCATCGCAGGTGCAGAAGGTGAATGCTGTGGATGCAGGATCAGTGCTGCTCCAACGGTAAGACACCCCCCCCTTCCCAAACAGCAGGAGAGACTGCGATTCGGATTGCAACAACCAACCATGGCGCTCATTCAACTGACTTTGACCTGTGGTCCCATACAACGTCAGAGCAAACGGCATTGAACGACAGCATCGTCTCAAGTGCGCGCGATGTGGTCTGCGCCTGTTCTACAAGGCCACGGGCACTGCGCACGACGAGTTTCTGTACATTGTCAACGGCGCGCTCTTCCTCAAGCCGCCAGTTGCGCCGGCAATCGCTGCCGCGGCGTTCCATCGTAAGAATGCCGCTGGCGATGCCGCTGGTGCAAAAGCGGCGCTCGAAGCGGCGTCCGCCCTCAGGCAAACCACACACATTCTCGCCGACAAACGCGCCAACCGAACGATCGTCAACGACGGAAGCGACTCTTCCGGAGATGAGGAATTGACCAACGACCAGCTCGCGTCAGAGTACAACTCCAATGCCAGGTATGAAACGCAGCAGCGCGGCGCTTGTTTGAAATGCAGTCTTGAAATTTCGCGTCTTTGTTTCCCAATGTCTCGCTCACTTTCTTCCCGCTTCCGTCGCAGAGTTGTTGCCGCCGCCGCAAGAAGCAAGCGCAAACCAGAGGAAGAATTGCAAAGCGAGGAAAAGCGGCGGCGAAAGGGCACGCTGATGACGTCTTAGAAATTCAATTTGCTCAGAAATTCAATTTGCTCGAAATATAATGTGTCAAAAACAATTGATCTCCGCCTTCTCCATCCCCAGCATGCGCTCTAATCAATTGGAATCTCCAATGCGCGTAAAACTCCTCCCACAAGATGCAAGCTGCCGGTGGCAAAGAACTCAAACTGAACGGGTTTCTTCTGGTCTGCACTTTGACGGACTTGCTCTGCAGCCAGCCACTCGAGCGCATCGTCGATTGTCAAGAATCCATTCGTGGTGGTTGACTGTCCACCAAGTTCTTGGACGAGTTGACGCCATATGCCGGCGTTTGCGTCTATCCAGGCCTGAGCATCAAAGTCGTCTGGCTGGTTGTTGGATGTGTCTGCTCCAGCAGCCAAAACACAAGAACGAGAGTGAGCAAGCAGCGAGCAGAATCAGCCAAAAACACAACGCCTACTCTGGCGTAATTAACGTTACCAATGTCGTGGTAGGCGGAAGACTTTTTGACAATATTCGGCGAGAAAACAACGCCATCAAAAGGATGCCTCAAATGCGCCTGAACCAATGGCTTCAGGAGAGTCTTGACATCGCGATCATGGCTGCAGTTGAACATGAGATAGCGTCTGTTTTGCCAGTTGTGGGTTGTGGGGGGCGGGGTTGAAGTTCGACAATGACGCATCAGTACGGCGAATCAAATCATTCCCTTCACAGGCGAGACGATATGTCGGCTACCTTTCGCGATTCGCTGCACCCGAGGCAATCTTGCTGGAAATCCAGCTCGCACAGGCAGTCAAGCTCTCAATATTATGCGCTCCGTCCAACCAAAGACGAATGTTTGAATTGCTGGAGTGAATTGCTGTTTGATTCCGCCCTGGCCAGCGGCACTTGGCGAGTCCATCCAGGAACGGACGCGATAGGACGCCCTCTTTGAGGGCTGCTTCTGGGCGATGCTTTCCAAGCCAAATCTGGGCAATCTGTGCTGCAACTGCTGCGTTCATCTGTTGATGGTCGCCGTTCAATCCTGGAGACAACATTCATCCCAACGGTTGGCAAGTTGGATGTAGGCTGCTGCCAATAAGACAAAACCAAGCACAAACAACTATAGCCCTCGTACCGAGCGTTGCTTGAAGACCGTTCGAAAATGCTTGCGAAAGTGGTCGCGCGATGGTCAGCGGAGCGTTCATGCGTTGTGCCGTGTCCCGAATCACCATCGTGGCTTCATCAGACTCCTGTTTGGCAGAAACGATTGGAACCCCGTGCTGTGGATGGAAAGCGGAGTGCTTTGTGGATCAGCACCAACACACACTCATTTCGACAAGGCCAAAGCTGACAATTCGGACATGACAAAGCGCAGGAAACTCCTTTTTTGCTTACTTTGATAATGCCAGCTTTGTGCGTTGTGATGGAGGTCAGCGTGTTTCCCAGAACGTTGACGTGATCGTATCCCATTGTTGTGATTCCGCAGACGGTGGGCGCAGGAACGACGTTTGTCGCGTCGTAGCTCCCGCCAATGCCAACTTCAAGAATGAGAGCATCCACCTGACACGTTCCATCAGAGACAAGAGCATGAAGCAAGGAGCAATCAGCATCGAGAGTTTTTGAAAACATCAACAACAACAACAACAACAACTGGAACTCGCCTTCGTTTCCAGCGCCATTAAGAAAGTCATCAGGGTCAGATACCGGAAATACGACGGCATGCTCGCTCCAATCAGGTTGGTCGAATTCTGTGTTGAGGACGATGAACCGAGAGTTAGGCAGTGCAACCGGTTGTCGGGATAAATTCGCACACACCTTGGTAGCTTCAAGCTTGGACCAAACTGCCCAGAAATACTTGGCAAACAAATCTGACCCGACTGGCTTGCCATGCAGTCGGATACGCTCTTGGACGCGAACAAGATGCGGCGACGTGTAGAGCAGCGTCTGAACGCCATGCTCGCGCAGAATGGAATCGACAAACGCGCACGTGCTTCCTTTGCCCTTTGTACCAGTGACATGCACGACATTGAGCGAATTCAAATCGGTTGCCTGCACAACAAGATTGCGGAAATCGGCGTCGAATCCCAAGGCAGAATGACGTCGAGTGAGTGAAGCGAGATTCGAGGTCAAATTTGCAGTCGGAGCGCGCGCACCTTGACTCCAATGCGCTCCAGGAGCTGATGCATCTCGGGAATGCTGACTTGATTCATGTAGGACGAGTTGCGCAGCTGGGACAGGAGCGTCGCGTTGGACGCCAGCGAATTGAGCGCCTTCACTGCGTCCTGTACAACATCCACGAGGAGAGGTACCCAGTGACCAGTGGTGAGTGATCGCGATGGGTGAGCATTGTGTGGCGAGTATTGTAAGCGCACATTGTAACCGCGCCCAGTCGGACTGGATGAGGACATGGCGCGTGCGAGTCGGCAGATTGGCGCTGCGATGCGAATCCGCTGCGAAAGCATTGTGAATGATCAGGGAGCGAAAAGACGACTGCTGGGACAATGTACTGGAACTTGTTAAATAAGAGTAGAATTCGGGATGGGAATGCACACTTTGAACGGCAGTGGTGTGAGATATAGCACTTTGGACTTTGAGGCTGCATTGGTTTCAATTTGTTTGTTTCGTTTTGGATGGATCGTTTTTTTTTTGGCAATGGCGCTTTCAATGAATGCTCCCTCAAAAGCTTGTGGAAAGCAGCGAGCACAACACGTCGTGGTGGTCGAGACACAAGCAACACGAGACAGATTCACTCAGACAATGCGCCACTCAAAGCGAGGGATGCAGGACCATCGGCGCAGTCACCTTGTTGCGCTCTTCGTCACCAAGCAGGTGCTGGACAATCGCAAGGGCAAACTCCATTGCGGTTCCCGGACCACGGCTGTTCCAAAAAGAACGAAGCAAGTTTAGTGGAAAATGAGGCCAACTGCTCCTCCTACAAGCCACACATCGTAAGCTAACTTGCCTGGTGATGAGCTGACCGTCAGTCACAACACGGTGTTCCGAGTACTTGTACGTTTCTGACAATTGGGCGGGAGAAGAGAGGGGACAACCAGTTGGTGAGCATTTCTTTGATCCTCGCGACCCGTCAACCACGAGTGAAAATCCAAAAGGTCATTCCTGTACCGTGAAGCTTGTCGCGCACGCTGGGGTGCGAGGTAATCTCCTTGCCCACGCCAATCTGATGGGAGAGGAGCGCGATCGGGCCAGCGCAGATGGCGGCAATGGTTCGATTGCTGCGCTCCTGCTCCTTCAAGACCTCACCAAACGCACGGCTCTAAAACATGACAAGGAGTCATTCATCCAAGGAGTGCAAATCGATGGCACGTTTTCCACCCCATCTGGCACCTCGTCATCTCAGAGAAATCTGCTGTTCTTACATCGGCAAGTGCTTTGGCTCCATTCAAGCCGCCCGGGATCACGACCACGTCATAATGTTGCTCCTATCATCTCGCCAAGATCAACAATCCACCAAGCATGTACCGTTTCACATATGCACATCGACCGTTGCCAAATTTCATAGAGTAAGCCGTGAATGCGTTCGCCATTGCGAATTGGACTCGTCCTCCCTGTCGCATCGACGCACCCACGCACACACAGACAGACACACGCAGTAAAGTCACCTTGCGAGTCGAGTCCTCGAGCGTCGCGTCCGCCTTGATGACGACTTGGCGTGAGCACGGAACGAGCAGGTCGGTGGTGGTGCTCGCGACGACCGTTTCAATCTGAAGCCAAGCAGCCAAGCCATTTCACAAGGATGTAGACAACGACAGAGAGAGAGAGCATGCATGTATGGGAGAGAGCGAGAGAAAGGGAGAGAGACAGAGCATGCGAGGGTGAGTTTCTGAGAAAGCTGATTGCTGTTTGAGTTGTTTTGCGTTCTGAGAAGCTTTCACACGTACACCAGCGCGGCGCAGAACGTCAATGGTGATCACTGCTTCCATCTCCTCGGCGCCGGGAGCAAGTGCGACGAGCGCGCGTTTCGCATGTCGAGCAGCAGCAGCAGCAGCCATTGTAGTCGTGTGGATTACGGGGAGTGAAGCTCAAAGAGGAACAAAACAAAACAAAAAAGAGAGACTGAGACTGAGACAAAACAGTGAGACAGTTGAGTTGAAGCAATGCGTGCGTTGTGTACCCTGTCGCTTACATCGTGTATTTATGAGAATTAGTGAATTGAAAGTGAGTGTTGCTCAGACGGAACTGTCTTCTGATAAGGTACGCTCTCGTGGGTGGGGGGAGGTGTGCTTGTTTTGACTCTTATTGCCTTTGTTTCTGGGGTGTGTGTTCGTGCTAGCTTTTGTGAGCGATTTGAATTGCTCAGAACGAGAGGGAAGGGAAATTGCGCACTCATGCAATCAGACCATCAATGAATAGGAAAACAACAACCTAGCAAACGAATTGAAAGTGCTCAAGTTGAAGTGACCTTGCAGAGCACGGAAAGAGTGTCTGCTTGAGTTTCAAGTAACATGATTCCACCCATCGAGCAACACAAACTGTTACAACAAACCTTCACCGACAAATCAATGCACCGACAAATCAATGCACCAAAGCCCCCAAATCGCGAACTGTGCCGCTTGGCGAACGGCCCTGCTGAAGTAAAAGCACGCAGTCGGCAAACGAAGGGCGTGCAGAGGGTTCCCATTCCCAGGTCGTCAACATCAGCGAGTAGAGTTGCGCAGGACAGTCCCGAGGTTGCGGCAAACGATCGCCGCGCTCCAGACCCACAAGGTACTGCTCGCGTTCGACATTCGCCCAGGGTGCTTGGCCCATTGTAAAGAGCTCCCCTGATTCAAAACGCAAGCGTGAGCAACGTCGCGGAATTCAACCTTTGCTCGACAAGTGCAAATCCAACTTACAAAGCACAACGCCATACGAAAATACATCCGATTGGCTCGAGAACTTGCGGTAGTTGAGTGTTTCGGGCGCCATCCACTATTATGCACCCGAATGTAAATACAAGGCTACAAGAAACGACACCATCAAAGCGTCAATCAATCGACTTCCGCGAATCGGCAACTTCTGAGTGCAAGTCCAAGCACCGTCGACTATGGGTACCGATCTTCGCTCTTACCTGCCGTCCAAGTACATCTCGGCGAATGGCAAATCGACCGTTTATCTGGTCAACTTGAAGCTCCGAGATCTGTCACCGGTGTAACCCACACCCACACAATGGATTTGAACAAAACCAAACCTACCCACACAATTGGGTCAAGTCAAATCAAATATTGCCCCCTCCCCCCTTGTGATGAAAATTTCTTTCAAAATATACATTTTCCTCATCCTCCGTGTTGAGTAAACACGTATTTGCCCGATGGCGAGGTCCACTACGTTGCTGGCCGAACTGGGGCGCCGCCATTAGGGCTGAGGTGAACTGGGGCGCCGGCAGGGCTGGTGCGCCGAAGTGGGACTGGGGCGCTGGCTGAGTCGACGGACGGCTCCTCAGGAACTGGAGCATCTGAAGAACGCGCTCTGCAGGCACTCTGGCTCCAGCAGAACCCGCTTGCCATCACTCGTTTCGCGGATCGGGCCAGATGCGCGAGCTGAGTGTCGACTTGGCTTTTGTGCGAGTAGTGGGGCAATCCATTCAAAAGACCGTGGAAAACCTGACACATCTCGCCAAAAACCTCCATCACAGGTTCGGAGTGTTGGGGCACGTCAAAGGTGGCCGTGGTGTGGGTGGGTGTACTCATGGTAGTAGAAGTTCGATTTTTAGTTAACTCCCCTGTCATTTTGCCTGAAAAACTGCAAGACGAGCTGGACTGAAATTCGAATTTGGTTTTTGATCTTTTTGTTTGTTGTTCGAAGCATCCGAATCGGGTTGTTTGTTGTTCGAAGCGTCTGAATTTGGGTGTTTGTACCCATTTTGGGTTGTTTGGCCAAAAACTTCCGATCTTATCACCGAGGGCATCAGCGCCGAGCGATCTGATTGGCTGGTGATGCCGCGCGAGGTGTTGGACTTCCGAAATTTTGAAAAAGTTCGGGAACCGAACCCTTGAAATGGATGATTTGATTGGCCGAACACATAAACAAAACACTTTTTATTGTTTTTTATGACACCTATCAAAAAAAAAAAAAAAACCAGCAAAGTTACTTGTTGGGGTTGACATCGAGCTTCTTCAGATCCGCAACCAGAGCCTCAACGATGGCATCGGCACGTTTCATAGAGGCATCATCGTCATCCTCGATAAGAAGGAGCAGTCTTTTCCAAGCATCAGCATTGGCGTCTTTTGTGACAATGCCGCCAACACAGGTCACCGTTCCAACCGTTTTCCATTCGGTGCTCGGATTGGGCATCCGTTGCCAGCGCAGAGTTGTGTGGAGATCGTAGAGACGCCATGTATCAGTCGTGGTATCACGCACCACGATGACAGCACGACGGACGAAGGATCCGGGAGCAGAGTTCGCAGAGTTCGCACTGTCTTGAAGCAGATAGTGAGGGAAAAGCTGGTCATAGCTGTCTCGAACCCGCTCGGCCTCCTCAACGAGACTGGTGATCGAGATTTGTTCTCCAGCAGCATCGATCCGGGTCGTTCTTTGGTTGGGAATGGTCGTTTGCGCATTTGAGGGAAAGAGGGGCAAATTACACGCCTCGATCATAAAGTTCCGCAAGATAACAGCAGTTGTTCGAGCCCAATGGTACGCGTTGTCGAAGGTATCGATTGATTCACGATTGACGATACAGGCGTTAGTCACGCTCTTATATCCAAGATGACCAATCTGACGACGTTGAGACAACTGAGTCACAGCGCTGAACACGCCATTAAACATAAGATCTGTCTGCACAAAAATGTAAACCGGCATTGAAAATATTGAAAAAGGACTGCAGAAGCTCAATCAGTAATTTGAAACAAAAGTTGAAAGAAGTTTAAAATCAGGGGGTCAGGGGAGGGGGGGGGGCCCTTTGCATCTTTTCTCTATGGGTAGTGTGGGTGTGACTAAATGGTGGAGCAATCTCGACCTATCCAACCACCCCATTGTCAACTTTGTCTCACCTTTTCCCCCATTTTTTCGCCGTTTTGGTCACACACCCACAAATGGGTAAATTGGTCGAGTACTATATTTCCCATGTACCCCTCTGGTCACACTGGTCACACGGTTTTTGGATGGTAAATGAGAAAGCGCCCCCCCCCCCTTTTTTTTTAAGAATGTTTAAGTTATGAATGAATAAATAAATAATAACATAACACTATCCCGATCCCCTCTTTTTTCACTTTTTCGCCCTCCCTGGGACCTGTGTTGCTTTCCGTCTCGCCCGCGGAATGCGCATTCATGGTACAGTGTACCAGACACATTCTAGAAGCGAAGCAGCGGGCTGGGAGTTAAGATTCGAAACGAGAACAGACAAAAATGAAAACTCAAAAAAACAGAAAAAGAGCCGATTTTTTGCCCAATTTTCACAAAGCATTACATGGCACACAAACAACGTGTCGCAGCGCCTTCGCTCCACTTCAGTACTTGGTATAACCACCATTGGCATCTATCACAGCTTGAATGCGGCGCGGCATCGATGAAATGAGATCGCGGCAGACCTCTGGCGTGAGCACTTCTTCGTAGACCGCTTGGAAGCGTTCCCACAACGCGGCCTTGCTCTTGATCTCCCTCTCCTGGTAGATCTTGTTCTTGACCATGTTCCACGCATTTTCGATGGGGTTGAGGTCGGGAGAGTTCGCAGGCCAGTCCAGGACGGTGATCTGATTGGTTTCGAACCACTTCGCCACATCTTTTCTTTTGTGACAAGGGGCATTGTCATGCATGAAAATCATCTCGTTTTTGTTGTTCCACACGCGAATGCTTGCTAGCAACTCGCTCTGAGCATTTCCGTTCTATTCATCTCATTCAGCCTCAGTCAGTCTCAGTCAGTCTCAGTCAGTCTCAGTCCTTTCGTTCCCATTCACTGTCAGGGCAGCAACCAAAGCCGAACCCACCACACCACCACCTCCTCCACCTCCGCTGTCCATTCCGCCGGTTCGTCCACAATGTCGTCTGGTGGTGCTTCAGGATCACCATCCGCAGCATTGGCGTCGGCGGCTGCTCCTCAGTCTGGCGCAGCGCCCACTTCTTCAGCCAATGCTCCTGCCGCTGCTGCTCCTGCTCCTGCTCCTGCTGCGGTGACTGACTCGCTCACAATCTCGCGCGCAGTGTCGCAGTGCGTCCAGAGCGGCCTGTTTGACGAGCTCACGAGCGATCGCCTCGTCCAGTTTGTGCGCCTCGCTGCGAGCGCGACCAACTCGAGCCTCGCCCAAGCGCAAGCACAAGCACAGGCGCAGTCATCGTCAAGCCATGGACACGGCCATAGCCATAGTCATAGTCATGGCAGCCATGGTCACACGAGCCATGGCAATCACAGTCACAGCCACAGCCACAGTCATGCCTCAAGCGCGACCGCCGCTGGAGCAAACACCAGCACAGGCTCGACCGCAGGAGCATCTGCCACCGCTGCCAGCAACGTAGCAAGCTCAGGCACTCACTCGTCGGGAGGATTGTCCAGCGGTGGCGGTGCGAGTACTCAAGCCAGCAACTCTGTCACCCCGAGCGGTGCTGCGGCTGCCGCCCATGCGCTCGATCGTGTGCTGGTCAATGTGCGAGCGTTGGCGCAATCTCAGTCAGCAGCACAGGCAACGAGTGGAAGCGGAACGACCCACGGCTTGAACACTTTACAGCTCACCGTGCTCGTTCGATTTCTTCACGCTCTCGTGCTGGACGGCACCGTCCCCGTCGATAAACTTCACTCGTGGCATTCAGAGTTACTTGCCAACATTGATTCCAGTGATGCACAGCTTTGGCGCTACTTGAAGCCCTTGTTGCTGGAGCTATGTCGAGCTGACTCCAACTTTCTCGCCGCCTGTGTCCACTGTCACTTTTCCTCCAAATCTCGCAATGCCGCAGCCATTCTTGTCTCGGTCGACGACAGCCAGGCAGCGGTGAGCATTTATTGAGGCTGCCCAGCATGTTCTGGCTGTAATTCCGACGCTCAACTCTTTTCTTTCTAAAACTTTGTGCAGCGGTTGTTGGCCCATGTCAGCGACCATTTAGTTTCGCCACATTCCCGTATCGCGGCATTGCTATTAACTGCACAGGCACTTCGTCGACCGGTAAGGCTGCGTGAGTCTGTATTGGTAGCTCTTGGCACTGACTTTTTGGATTTTTGCTTGATTGTCTCAGAGCTTTGCCGACCGTTTGTACGACTCGCCGCTATATCCACACCTGATCTCTATTTTATCAGTAAAGCACCTGTTGGATGAAAGAGCTGCCTTGTGGGGTTATTGGGGCGCACTCGGGTTTTTTGTTTGTTTGTTTGTTTGTTTGTTTGTTTGTTTTTTGTTTTTGTGTGGCAGCTAACGAACAAACTTTACGTTTCCCCCAGTTTGATTGCCATATTGTGGCGCTATCTACCGCGTGCATGGCATTCTGCATGGCTCTCCCGCGAATCACACTCAACCTGGAGCGAATTGTGAAAGACCTTATTCCAACGTTTCTTCGGCTTTTGCGATGGCAACAGGCCGTGCTGGACGGGCCGCAAATCCAAGAGCGCCAAGCGCAGCAGTTTTCGCAAACCGTCGGCGCCTTCTCTTCGTCTCTTTCCGCAGGAAGTGTACGCGCGTCGCAGGCACAGTCCCAGCCACAATCCGCCGCATTTCTGGGCTCGCAGAGCGCGCGGGCGTCGCTGGCGGCTTCGACTGTGGCAAACACACCCCGTTCGTCGGCCTTCTTCGGGTCCAGGCTGTCTGGCAACTTTGACTTGCCATCGCTGCATCTGGATGAGTCCATGAACCGCTCGTCGATGGGTTCAACGTCAAACCTCGCGACATCCACATGGATTGTTCTCGGTAAGTGAGGATCTGGTGACATATTTTCTGGGCACCAAACGCTCCGAGTCCACTCACTGCTTCCTGTGTTGGCATGTGAATGCAGCCCATGTGAGCGAGAATGAACCCTCCGCCGAAAAACTCGCCGCCGATGCTGGAGTGCAAACGCACATGCGTCAAAGCTCGACAGCGCTGCTTCGTTTGCTCTATAGCACCATGCCCAATAGCCTGCTCAACGCCTTGCGCACGAGATATGCCATGGCTGCGCAAGACCGAGCCTTGCTAACTGAATTTAAGGACTCTTTGCGGGTAGGTTGATTCTGGTTCTTCTTTCTCCCTCATCCCTTTGTCTTTCGCCCATCGATTCTGACTTTTTGTTGCCTTGCTACGATTACTTTTACTCCTCCGACCCTGCTTAGCCACTGTTGATTCAAGTCGGCTTGCACCCATCCCTTGTTTTGGGCTCGGCTTCTGGAGACGACATCCCTGCTGGGACTTTCCATGGACTAGTCGCTGTTTCGAATTCAGCGCCGCCATCTGCGGCACCGCAACCTGGCGAAACGCTCCCCCGCGCAACGGCACTTCCTCACACCAGCAGCTCGAGCATACCAACGAGCGCGTTTTCGTTTCCAGCCTTTCCAGATCCCGCTGATGCATTGGCCTCCTCTCACAAGTCGCCTCCGTCGTCGCCCAGCTTTGGCTTGCGCTTGAGCAAGGGCGGAGTTGGCTCTGCGCCCACAACAGCGGCTCCCCTGCATTCCAAACTCCAGGAACCGGTGAATCGCGCCTCGGAAGCCGTGACGACCAGCCAGCTCATGTCCTTGGCCTCGCTACGCGCCTCCAGTTGGGACATTCTCGGCAATGATGCTGTCCAGGGTGCTGTTCGTCAAGAAAAGTCCCTTTGGGACGCAGTGTTTGGTGCGAGCGGCACGCCAATCTCCACCAGTCCCGCTCGAGACGAGTTTTCGCCTGACGATGATACGTTGCTCGACGAGTTGGACACGCTTTCCTTTGGTGTCAAACCCAGCTCCAGTTCCTCGCCAGGGGCAGCGGTGCGTTTGCTGTTGTTGTTGTTCACCGTGGATGGTTTTGAGGCGTCATGCATGTTGAATGTCTCACCCAAGTAACATGCTGTTGCTCTTGTTTGGACTAATGACACAGGCCTCAGCTGTTTTCCAGCAAATTTCCGATGCCCAGACGTGGCTTTCCAACCATTTGCATCAGCTACATGAGGCCTCGCGAAACGCTCTGCCGACTGCTGGGTTGACGTCGTCCGGTTCCTCCTCCTCCTCTACGCCTCAGCGGCAACAGCGCGCATCGAGCATTTCCACCATGCTTCGACGCATTAGTGTGGGTGCAGGTAGTGCCAACAACTCGAGCTCGCCGTCGCCCAAAACGCCGTCCTCGCCTGCTGTTGGAGCCCTTGCGTTCCCGCCTGCCACTAGTTCAACAATGCTACCCATCGCTGAGAGTCCTGTGAACTCGGTGCCCACCGACGATGCAATGGTGGCGCCTGTTGAGGCCAGCTCCTCGTCGCCAGCGACTTCTGCAGCAGCCGTGTCGGTTTTGCATCCGCTCCCCACAGACGTTCAAATACTTCAAACTCAGCTCGTTCTTGCACGCAATGAGCTGCTCTACGAAAAAGTCGCTCGTGAGCTTGACGATCATCGAGCCCGCAAACTGCAGCAAAACGCCCAGCGCGGCTCTTTCCTCGAGACTGAAGTCAAAATGCTGGTATGTTTCTTTGTTTGTTGGTTGGTTTTTTTGTTGGGAAATGCAGCTGGCTCAAGCTGGAAGCGAGGAATTCTGTGGCTATGGCTCAATGAATGATGACTTTGTTGGTTTTTTTTTTGTGGGTGTGTGTGCTCCGTTTGCAACAGCGCCTGCAAATCGAAATGCGCGGAAAAGACTCGGTGCGTCTCCAACAGGCCTTCGAGAAGCAGCGCTTGGAGCACCAGCAGACGCTGGAGCGACAAACCAAATGGGAGCGGGATTTGCAGGCGACGCTGCGACGCAACCTGGAAGAAAATCTTGCCCTTCGCGAGACGAACGTCAAGCTGGACGACTCGTTCACTGCCCTGCAGTTGGAGACGACACGCTTCCGGCATGCAGCCGAGCAGGCGCAAACTCAAGTCCGGCTGCTGGAAGGTCGGCTAGAAGTCGCGCAAAAGCAGCTCGCCACGATGGAGGCTCTGCGCAAGCAAGTCGAGACGCTCTCGCACGAAACTCTGCAACGCGACGATGAGGACGATAAGCGCATTGCGGTGGTGCAGGTTGTCCACGAGCAGCTGAGTCGTGTGACGGACGAGTCGTTGCTCGCGCTCAGCATGGCGCAGCAGGAAATTGCAGACGAACAGGCACGGTCAGGTGCGTTGCAACAGCGGCTGCGCGCGGCCGAAGGGCGGGCCGCGACGGCCGAAGAGAAGCTTGCCGACAGCGAGGCCGCGCTCAAGGGTCTCCGCAGAGACTTTGAGGTCGCTCGCGGCCTTGCCGATAGTTTGCAACGCTCGACCGAAGAAAAGTTCACTGCAGTTCGAAACGCGAACATTGCGCTTGAGAATCGCGTGCTGGATTTGTACGCCGAGCGCGAGCGACTTCCGCGCGGCATGCCCGCCTTTGCGAGCGGTCGCACTTCGCGGTCGTCGTCCTTCCGTGCCACCAGCAGCGATGATGCATCCGGTGGTGAGCAGTACGGACGCTCCGTGACGCTTTCTGGTCAGCTCCAACAGGCGCAAGCACCGGCAAACCCGCCGACACCCCATGTCGCAGACTAACACAACTTTTTCCATGTACAAATTGTCCACTACCAAAATTGATTTGTATTTTACTTGAATTCCCATGTTTTGCTTTTGCTTTTTGTTTCCCCCTATTTCCACTGACTACTCGGTCTTTTCCATCGTGGTGCGGTAAAACAAAAAGTCCTCGTGCATGCGTCGGAACACTTTGAACTTGGCTTCGTGGAAGCTGCGCAGTGTGGCGTCTGGGGTGACTGTGCTGGCTGTTCCGCTCATGGAGGCCATTGCATCCTGTTGGGCCAAAACAAAAAACAAGCAAACAATTGCATGTTCGAGACAATGTTCCGAGGAGCAGCTGAAGCTCAACACTTTTGATTCTTACTTGGATGGAGGGGAAATGACGTGATCCACACGCACCAAGGATGGCGGCGCCGAGCAAAACGGACTCTTCTTCCTTGGGCAGCAGAATGGTGCAACCTAAGTTTCGGACGACAGTGAGGGGGCCGCAATGAACTCTGCACATTGCAAAAGGCTTCACCCCTTACCCGACACATCCGCATGTTGTTGAACAAACAGACTGCTTTTGGCCAGTCCACCACATGCCACCAGAGTTGTGATCGAGTGACCCCGACTGGCCATTGTTTCGAGAATGTGACGCGTGCCATACTACCAACGTGAAAAGCAAAAATAAGAATAAAAAACCACTGAATTAGACTGGCGTCCATTTCGATGACCTACAGCAATCGCTTGTACTGTCGCCAGGTACAGTACGGCAAGGTCCTCGATCGTTTCTGACAAGCTGAGTCCCACGATAGAGCCGCGAAGCGATGGATCAGCCAGCGGCGAGCGATTGCCGTGAAAGTACGGCAGGACGTGCACATTTCGGGAAAGGGTTGCTGTGTTGCGAGTACAAGCAAGATGACAAGCATCAATACGGGTGAATTGAGAGCAAGAAGAATCACGACGAAAAGAAAAAAATAGAATTTGCGTACCAATCGGAACACCAGCCCTGGCAGCCATCACGGTCAACGTCTCTGTCAAGAGGGCAGTCGGCGCACGTTGACTACCTCACGAAGTAAGCATTGGAAGGTGAGGATGCGCAGCTTCGAAGGCAACACTCAACGCTGGGAACGTACCGTGCCAAAGCTTGGGAGGCAAGCTCCGGATACGCTGCATGACGCTTAATGATGTGGTCAATCTGATAAGGGAGATCAAGCATTTTTCAGCACACCCCCAGACTACCAAAAAACACAAAGCTTCAACAACAGGCAACGAGAACCGCACCAGTTTGCCAGTCGCCGATTGTCCTCCCTCGTTCAGGTACAGTTCTGGCACCATGGCAGAGTAGTAGGGACCCCATACACCAGGAACGAACAGAGGCTCGGCACTCAGTGCCATATGGCAGGAAGAGGTGCCGCAGATCAGGGCCAATCGCTCGGGCAAGTTGACAGACGTCGACGCGTCCGAACGAGCTCCAAGTGCGCCCACACCTCCGGCATGTGCATCAATCAAAGAGGTGGCAACAGGGGTGCCGGGAAGCAGTCCAAGCTCGGCGGCCGCAGCTGCACTAAGCCCATTGGCGATGGGCGATCCAGGAGCTTGGACCTGGGTTCCGAGTCGCGCATAATTGTCAGTTGCCAAGTCGTCCAGGCCAACCTGCTGCAAGAAAGAGTTCGACCACCCAACAGTGGCAGCGTTCGCTGCAACATGAGCAGGGTGGTGCATGTACGTCCACTTGCACACAAGCGAGCACAGCGACCGCACGCTGGAACCCGTGGCGCGAAAGGTAAGAAAGTCCGGTAGATCATAAAAGTGAGCTGCCCGGGTCCAGCACGCCTCTTGCATGTTCTACGACTCATTGAGGGAACAAGAAAGTCAGGCGTGGAAGGTGAGTTGGTGCACGAGTGGTTGAAAATGTGAACACGCGCAGTTTACGTACTCGCTTTAACCAGAGCAGCTTTGGCATTTGCATCTCCAACGATACTTTGCCGCCGACATAATTGAGCACGTTATGGTTTGTTTGATTGATTTCTGCGGCCTGAATGAACGAAATCGGTGAGCGAAACCAACAAACAATTCGAGCAGAAAACGATCGAATGCCTCTTTGCCGCAGATTACCTCCTTGGACGCGCGATGATCCATCCACACAATAATGTTGCGTTGATTGTCCAGTGAGTCGGGACTGATGGTCACCGGTGCTGCTGCCTCATCCAGCACAACCAGCGAGCACGTCGCGTCGAATCCCAATCCGCGAACGTCCTCCTTCCGGACGCCATCGGAGGCGCTCGCTTGTGCAAGTACGTCCTGATTCCATGTTGCAATAATGATGTCGCATTTGGGTGATAGTCGTTAGTGCGTTACCTTTTACCGTTGTACAATCTCAGATTCAGCAGTGATCTGAGCTGTTCATCTGTTTACCTTGACACACTCGACGCAGGCCTGCCAGATGTCGTCCGATGACTGCTCGTAGTAGTCGTCCCGCGTGTTCCATGTCTTGATATCGCGAGTCGCCTTGGCAATCATTCTGCGTTGGTGGGACTGGCGAGGATGAGATTGGCTCAATGCGAACTTCACGTCGGACTACTGCTCGCTCGCTGTCTCAACCAATACCCCCTGAATCAAGTGTGTAGCAGGCTCAAACAAAGCATGAGAGCAGTGTGGCGGTTGGGGCGGCTGGCACTACGCACCGTCCGTCCACGGCGACCAGTCCTGCGCGCGCGCTGCCCGTTCCGACGTCGATGCCAATGAAGCACTGTTTGAGCATTTTTGTTTGTTTGTTTGTTTGGTTTCGAAAATGGAGACTGTTTGAAAGGGTGAATAGACAGGCAGAGAATCGACTAAAGTGATATTCACGCACAGCAAACACGACAAAAACACGGTGGAAAGCGACAAGCAAGCAAGCATGCACTCGAGCAGCTTCAGATTCACCATCAAAGGACAACTGTGTCGTGCAGCAGCTTGCATAGGGAAATACAAAAAACGATAACAAAAACGAGGACGGGGGTTGGGAATAGCAGAACTCGGATCGATTGTCATGGGGCGAGCGCCAGAGATGCAGGGAAAACAATGACTAGGACGAGAATGAGGACGTGCAACAAAGAGAGCTCGAATCTTGGCTCATTCGCCGTTGGTAGAACGAGCCTCGATCGTAATGGGCGAGCGCTGGAGATGCACAACATGAGGCTGTCGCTGCTGTTGCTGCTGTTGCTGCTGCTGCTGCTGCTGCTGCAGTTGTTGAGCGAGCAGTGGCACTTCTTGATGATGATGATGATGATGACGGAATGGCTGTTGTCCAGCAGCAGCGGCGCGCGTGCGAACAATGCGTTGGCTCGCAACGGTCGCAGCAATGTCAATCTCGAGCAGCCCTGCAATCACGCGAACAGCCCAGGTTGCAGTGACGATAAAGACGGTTGTTCCAAAGCAGAACGCGGCAATTCCAATGACGGTGGCAATCAGGAATCCCAGCCCAATGAAGATGGCTGCGCACTCGACGAGCAGAAATCCAGCCAGCAGGAGGAAGGTGGCAAATACGAGGTAGAGCATAAAGATGGAGACCGGGACGAGCGATCCGAGCGCAAGCAGCACGGCAAACACTGTGGCCGAGGGTCGCTCGTGGAGGTGCTTGGCGAGCATCTTGTGCGCCGTGGCGTCGAACGAGCGGGCGATGCGGGCGACCTCGGGCGTAACGAGGAAGCGCGGCAGCACTGCGAGCACCAGCTGGGCCACGTCCGGCACTGCATTCGCGGCGGCAGCAACAGCAGCGGAATACGAATCTGACACGCATAATAACAGCAACAACAGAACGCAGCGAAAGGGGGGGGGGGTCGCAGGGCGTTGAGTGAAGCCAGTATGCAGAACTCCGACACGGATGCGAATCCTCGTCCTACTAACAAACTACTCACGACTGCTGGTACTATGACTATGACTATGACTATGAGTAGTATGACTGCTGCTGTTGGTGCTGCTGCTGGTGGGCTGGTCGTCGCTGTGATCATCGCTGCTGTGAGGGTGATGATGGAGCGCAGCGTCGTCGCCGCTCAGCGCAGTGTCGGACATTGCAACTGTGGTGGGGAAACAATGCAAAATAGAGGACTGAGAAAATCTCAGAAAATCTGAGAATCAACCTGTCAATGGATGTATTCGTTCGTTTTTGAGATGCTGCCTCAGGTTGAGGAGCTGGAGTTAGAGGGACGATGGATGGATTCATGCACTGCAGTGCATTGAAATCGTGTCATCGTGCAATCAGTCTTTCCTTGTTTAACTATACTATGACTTCATTCGATGGCATTGTCAAAGGCAAAGCAAACCTGCACTCACAGTCTCTGAGAGTGGATTGGGATTGGAAGAGAGCTGAATAATCTCGCTCACGGTCTTGTCACTGCTGCCTGCTTCGTGTTTGCATTCTCTGTTCATGCATTGTTGATTCGAATGCATTCAGACATCGGCGGCATCCACACGCAGCTGATGGACCACTCTGCGTTCGCACAGCGCGAGGCCAAAGCGTTTGTCAAGGAGTTTGAGGTACCAGTGCTGAAAGCTGCTTGCAATGCTTACAATTGCTCATGATTGATTGGTGGTGATGATGATGATGATGATGACGATCCTCAACGGCTCTTGCTGCTGCCACTTTAGCAACGACGAGGCGAGAAGGACGTGCAGAATCTGTCCTCGTCGCTCGAGCTCATGACTGCCGCCGACACGGTGCTGCTGCCAGACACACTCGAGCTGCTCAGCCAGCATCTGTCATCGCTCCAAGTGAAACGTGAGTCCGTCATCATCGTCCGGGTGGCTCGTTTGTTGAGAATGAGAGAAACGGGAAAGCTCTGAGTTGAGTTTTGCTGGAACAATGGCAATGGAAACTCACTCACCTGTGATGCCAAAACGAAACATGCAACAACATCATGCATGCTCTACGATTTGATGCAAAACGATCGTGTTCATGATCGGAATCTCCGGACTGGGCAACAAACCGGTTTCAATCTCAACAACTTTTAACAACTTTTGGAACACTTTCCGGCTTCAGTATACGAGTCCGAAGCGCTGTGTCGCTCCATGGAAGACACGGAGCACGAAAAGAAGCGCAATCGCACGGCATCCGTGTTGTCAACGACGGCCTCTGCCATCACCACGAGCAGTGGAGGGGGCGAATCAGCTGCCGACCAACCCGTTTCTGCTGTTGCTGCTGCTGCGACTGCCGACGACACTGCCGCGGTCCCTGCACCCACCGAATCGCCAGTCAGCAGTCCTTGATGATGAGTGCGTTGTGATGTGTTGATTTTCTGTAGAGCTTGGTTGTGTTTCGATTGTGCGACGCAAAATTCTGGATTTTTGGTGTGCGTTGCTCTGAGCATTCTCCATCCCCTCTATTCGCTCTTGATTCATGAATTAGTTTGCTTGCAGTGTGGACTTTGATATCTGGATGGAAGCGGCGGCAAAGAAGCAGAACGAGAACACCATTCGACACGGCAAATCCACAATCAAACTCGACACACGGCAATGCACCTTCCTTGCATTGCTTTTGCGGCTGCATCTACTACAATGACTTTACTTTCGTGCACAACACGCAGCAACTGCTTTGGCCTGTTTGGTTTGCTTCATCGTCCCCTCCAATTGACAACTCCGCTTCGCAGCACACCCCACCTCCCCTCCCCTCCCCTCCAATGCCAACGACCTCCTCGAGCATTTTGGTGCTCGTTTCGGGCGCCGTCGTGCTGCAGCAGCGTGTTGCTACCGACCACCCTTCCCACCCATAATGCAGAATGCGCCACACGCGGAACGGCCGGCCTCATGGTCACACGTGGATGAGCACTCGGCCTCTTTTTGTCGATTTGAGTTTTTTGCAGTTGCATTTGTTCGGTAAGACCGCACTCTAAAGGATCATTTCTTTAGTCTGCATCCCGTCTTTGTTGCTCAACAAAGACAAGTCTCCCATGCAGGTTGATGAGCTATAACCTCGTTGCTTGAGCGCGAAGTGGAGGCGTGTTCTAATGCAAGGCTGTCAAAAGCCATGCAGCCGCCTCGTTAATGAACGCCTTCTCGACGTTTGCCTGTGCTGTCTCGTTGCTCATGCAACCGAGCTCACGTTGTGCGCGCCGAGGAGAGGCAATGGGGTAGTCTTACTGCAGCTACTTTTTTTTTTTATTTTTTAACGAACAAAACGATTTCTCTTTTTCTTTCTTTCAGCAATGCTCTTAAACAAAATCTGAGCACTTTCCTTTTCATAACTTACTCAACATTACAATTATTTTTACTCAGAAACTCAAAGCACCACAGAAACAACCAAATCAAAACATTTTCAAGTTTTTTTTTTTTTTTTTTTTTTGCGCTCGTCCATTCAGACAACAAGCTTCTCGGCCTCAAAGCGTGCGGCAGACTGCTTGATCGCATCAAGATCGAGGTCGGCCATGCTGCAGGCCTGGACGCAAGTGTTTGTGCTCGGGCCGGCGAGACGCACGCCTGGAGCGTTGATGGCGTAGAACATTTTGTCCTTGCCGCTGCATTCGTTGGGAATCCATTGCACAAAGATGAGCTTGTGGCGAGCAACGAGCACTCGAGTGCTGGTGTCTTGAGCGGTGTACTGGAGGTTGTACAGGGCATAGCGCGCCTTGTTCGCTGGCAATGCTGCAACAAACTCGTCAAACTCGGCGGTCTCGCTGCCAAGCTGCGAAATGTCGACGCAGCCCTGGTCGTTCATGGTGAAGATGACAAAACGATGGTTGGCCTTGCCACGCTGCATGTTGTTGAAGAGAGCGAGGCACTCGGGCGAGAAATGCATGATGGGAGGGATGTTGCGTTCAAAAGTTGATGGTTTGGCAAAGGTTTGGTTGGAGCTGCAAGCGGTTTGGCTGCTACACGTCGGCGATCAAGAAGAGGGGGAAAAGGAAGACTGAAGAACAACTGGCTTTGGGGTTGAAATCCTTTTATAGTACGCGCTGGCTGAACGAGCACAGAAGGGACGCTGCCAAATCTGGAAGTGCGTCGGAACTGTGTAGGTTTGCCAACCCGCCTTTTTGACAAACTGCCGAGCTCACTCCCCCAATTCCTGATCTCAACAGACCAGGCTACTTGCACTCGTCGAGCTGCCGGGCCTTTTGCCGGACGACTGTGATGATGCGGCAAGTCTTTACAGTGTTTGACAATCCAACTGCTTTTGCTGAAAGACTGCCATCGCCGACTCGTTTGCACTGTCCCGTGTTTTGATGTTTGTTCCATTCACAATACACCCATGCTAATGTCAATGTCGAATGGCCATGCTTCTCATTCCAGTCCGTCAGTCCTTAACAAAAACCGCAGATTTCACTACCACTGACCCAGCAACTCACCAATTCACTTCCTTACTTTGTCTCTCACGAACCTCATCCCCTCGACAAACTCAATCTCCCCTCCCCTCTCTCCACCCTCCCTCCTCAAGTAGTCCCAAGCCATGCAGTGCACGTCCGCCCCGCCGTCCCCGCCGCATACGCCATCGTCCCAATCTGGCAGTGTCCAGCCGCCATCGTCCGCTTCTTCTTCTTCTTCTGACTCTGCCCCAGCCACCGCCGTCGCACCCAACCCAGCGACGCCACCCGCATCAGGCACCGTGTCTGCGTCTGCGTCGTCGACATCGCTGGGGCCGCGGTACCGCCTCGCGACGCAGGTGGTCACGCTCGAATCGTCGCTCAAGGACCCTTACAACCCGGCGTCCACTCCCATCTACCAGACAGCCACCTTCAAGCAGACGTCCGCCGACGCGCATGGCGAGTACGACTACACTCGCTCTGGCAACCCAACCCGCACTGCCCTCGGTAAGATCCCATCTTGTATCTACTTTTGCATTCGCATGTTCGAGCTGTCGTTGTGCGCGATTCCGTCATCGCCAAGTCACCCGAACCCAACCCCAAGTCACGGTCAGATCAGCACAAAGCACGATCGGTGCGAATGTGTGGCTCTTGAGCAATGCATTTCGAGTGATGATCGTTTTTTGAATACCAAACAATCAAGCGAAACGACAGAGATCACACAAAGCTCGTTCTGTTGCCTCACATGCATGTCCATCTCACAATCCATGACTCTGTGTGATCTGCCATCGCACGTGGATTGCGGATACCTGGAAAACCACTCGCCTCGAATCCGATCTTCTGGAAACGTGTGGCTTTGCTCATTTATGAACAACGTTGTCTCTTTAGAAAAACACGTCGCCAAACTCTGTGGCGCGCATCGCGCGTTCGCCGTATCAAGCGGAATGAGCGCCTTGGATGTCATTACACGTCTCGTGCGAACTGGACAGGAAATTGTCGCGGGCACTGACATTTACGGAGGTTGGTTTCTCAATTGTTTCGTTTTGTTTTGTTTGTTTCGTTGTTTGTTTCGTTGAATACTTGTTTTGATCGCCCTCCATCCTCCCATCCATTCTAACCGTGCACCTCGGACTTTTGTGGCCCTCCAGGCACAAACCGACTCCTCAAATTCTTGGAAGGACAAGGGATTCACACCAAGCACGTCGACACAACAGACCTGGCGCAGGTGGCGGAGGCGCTCGGCACCAACACCCGCCTCGTGTTGCTGGAGACCCCAACCAACCCGCTGATTCGCGTCGCAGACATTGCAGGAGTCGTGCGATTGACCAGGGAGCGCGCACCCAATGCGCTTGTCGTTGTCGACAACACCATGATGTCGCCGTACCTGCAACGGCCGCTCGAGCTCGGTGTGGACATTGAGTACCACTCTGGCACAAAGTATCTCTGCGGACACCACGATCTCATGGCAGGCGTGATTGCCGTCTCAAGCCCCAAAGTGGCGGACGACGTGTACTTTATCATCAACGCGAGCGGCTGTGGACTCGCGCCTTTTGATTGCTGGCTGCTGCTGCGTGGCATCAAAACCTTGGGCGTGCGCATGGAAAAGCAGCAGCAGAACGCCCATCGCGTGGCCCAGTTCCTGGAATCCACCGGGTTGCGAGTGCACTACCCTGGCTTGGCGTCCTTCCCTCAGAAGGCGCTGCACGACTCGCAGTCCACCGGAGCCGGTGCAGTGCTCAGCTTTGAGACAGGATCCACCGAGACCTCCCAGCTGATTGTCGAGGCGTGCAAGCTCTTCTCGATCTCGGTCAGCTTTGGCTGCGTCAATTCGCTCATCAGCATGCCATGTCGCATGTCGCATGCCAGTATTCCCGCGCATGTGCGCAAAGAGCGCGCCCTGCCCGAGGACCTGATCCGACTCTGCATTGGCATTGAAGATGCGGAAGACCTTGTGGAAGATTTGCACCAAGCTCTTGTGGTTGCAAAGGTGGCTGCTCCGGTTCTTTAGACATGTCGATTGTCGCAGTCCGTTTCTTGTTGTTCCTTTTTAGACCAGTGTTTTTGCTTTTGACGTCTTTGTACTTGTTGGTTTGCTCATTACCGTTGAGCGTATGTGAATGGTGGCATCTTTTTTGTGCTCAAAGCGCGTGTCAAAAAATGTGAATGGATTTTCGTACAAATAGTTCTAATCAGGTTGTTTTTTAGGCACAACACAGCACATCTTTAGCCAACTATGCATTTGCCAGGCTCTTGGTGGATTTCCCCGTCTCTAAGGTGTCGTCGTCGTCTTCTTTCTTGGCTCGCATGCCGTCACTGTAGTGCGGCTTGCCGGCCATATCCATGATGGCACGCTCGGCTGCATCGTCCAAAATGCTCGCACCGGCTTTTGACTTTGACGCCGTCTCCAACGTTTCGGGATCTGGCAGCGGTCCCACCGACCAGACCTCAACGCGATCCACCTGAAACTCTGGGGTGGATGACAAGGATGGATTGCTGTACGTGCTACTAATGGGGTGGCCTTTGCTGTGTCCTTTGTGAAGCGCGCTGTCAATGTACAGGCCGAAATAGTCAAACTGCCCTCCAAATGCCTGAAGTGGTATCAAAGTAAGTCGTCGTGTCGCCAGCCACCACCAGCATGCCAAACCCAACGATACAGGACACCATCGTCAACGACTTTCGTCCACACACATACCACTCCGTTTGGCAAAGTCTTCATCCCCTGATTGTAGTAGACAAAGTTCGAGTTAAGGCCGGTCGACGGGTACACGCGCATTTTGGGCACCAACGAGAATAGGAAGCTGTGTTCGGAACCTGTGGTCATCGCAATTGGGGAGTGGTGTTGTTGTGTTGTCAACAATGAGCTTGGGAAGAATACATTGAAACTTGGCCCAACACAAAACACCTACCAACAAAGTTCGAGTTAATGGCCCACTTTGTCGCCGAGAAGCCGCCAAAAATGTGTCCACCCTTGTCTTGCACAATGATGACGGTGGGGGTGTACGCCTGCTCGAGACTGGAGGCAAACCGATTGAAGCTGTCGCCGTTCTCGGTGTTGAGATAAACGCGGCGCCATTCGCGGCGCAGATCGGTGGGTAGTTGCGAGTTGATCATCCACAAGGACTCTTGGTCGAGCAGCATGGACAGCCGAGGAGTGAGCGAAGGCGACAACAACGGAGAGCACTTGAAAATGGACGGCGTCTGCTGCAGCTCGCGAGCAATCAGCAGTCGGAAGAGCGACTGCAGGAGCGCGGAGAGCAACGGACACGCCCGCAGCCACGATTCAAAGGCGCTGCTCGACATGGGAATGGCGCTGGGCAGCGCGGCTTCGTACTGGAGGGGCTTCTTGACGTAGGCCGGGTCCTCGGATGCCTTGGCCTCCTCTTCGTGAAACGCTGCCAGAATTTCGCTCGCGTGCAACGCCGGGACCATGTGGCGCATCAGGTACTCGACAAAGCGAGGATTGGCTGGTGGTGGCTGTGACTTTGGCAGCTTGGCTGACTGTGCAGCGTCCCCATCCGACGCCTGCACGAACGGCGCGTGCTGGGCATTGGCCTCGTTGCGCTCGAGCACGTCAAACTGCTGGTTGGCTGCGAAATTGTACCCGAGCTCCCGCACGGCGCGCACAATGTTGCCGAGAATATGCTCGACCTCGTCAGCAGGCATCGTGTACGACGCGTCCGAGACGACCGGGCGCATGGTCATGTCGCACCAGAGCGCGCGGAAGACCTCCTTCTGGTACTCTGCGCCGTCCTTGTACCCGCTCGCCAGCGCCGCAAAGAACTCTGGCTTGCTCAGTAGTGCGCTCAGATCGCCGCCGGGGCCGACCGTGGCGGCCAGGTGGCCGGTGTGGTGGTGCCCTCCCGCCGACGACCCGCTTCCGCTGCCGTTGTTGCCGCTGTGGCTGTGGCTGTGGCTGTGGCTGTGGCTGTGCTGCGAGGCCGCGGTCGTCTTGGCGTGTGCCAGTGCATAGCAGTAGTTGAATAGCCGGATGGTCGCCTTGGACGACAGTGGGAAGGTAAAGTCCTGTGTGCAGCCACGAGTTGTTCGGTGAACGTGAGTGCACAGCAGAGTAGAATCTCAGAGAGCCTCTCCCATAGAAACACCTCCCACAAAACTCGGTAAACTCGGACAAAAACATGTGCATCAACAGTCGATGATGGTCATTGGCTCAGCTGAGTATGAATACTGCTGCAGGAGTAGCATTGGGGAGGGGGGAAGAGTCCAACCCGAATTCGGCCCTCACTTTGAGCGACTCGGCGTCGATGCCAGTCAATTCGCGCATCGCCACAATCGAGTCAAAGACTTGGACGAGATACTGATGCTCTTCGGGGTCGAGCGTCTGGCCGAGCTTGGTCGGGACAGGGCGACTGGATCCACCACCCATTGATTTGATGCAAAGCGGGGGGAAAGATTTTGGAGACTGAAACCATGTGAGATTTGATTGAGGCATTGCATTGGGTGGGATTTTGGTCAAACAATAGCACAAAAGACTTGCAATACAGAATAATTGCAAGATATTCGGAGGAGCAGCGGGGAGATGTATTGAAGAGTCGGGGGAGCAAACAAGTGAAGATTGGAGCGACAAACGAATAGATCTATCAGAGTGCACCCTCTCTAGATAATCATCCAACCATCATCTTCTTGCGACCTCGGAGCCGAACTGGAAAAAAAATCGGGAACAAGTAACAGAGAAGGCAATCAACAAAACAAGGAACGACAGAGTGATGAACAGCAAAGAAAGGCTTCATCCAACGCAACATACCTTCGTTAAGGCGCGTGATGATTGCCGGGCCACTGGTAGCATGTTTTGCATATGCGTCGAGGACAAGTTGAAACTGCACAACCCAAAGCAAATCAAACAAACACACAAACAAACAAACAAACAAAAAAGAAATCAGCGAAATACCGACCCAGCCTAGCACGCTCCATCTCGACCACAAAAGCCAAACGAGCGCGCCTGATGTTCAAAGGCCTCAGCCATACCAGAGATTCGGATTGCGGATGAGTGCTGAGGAAGGCACGCTCCAAAACGTACAAATCAACACCCTTGTCTTCAATCGGCGTGGTGGAATTGTAGCTTAGTCCAAAATCGATAAGGACCTGCTCCAACCAAAAAAGGAACAATGCATGCAAAACCCAGCGCAACAAAAGCATGCTTGAAGGTTTAGCGACGACAATCGAGCTGAGAAACAAAACAATGACCTCACAATCTTTGTCGGATCCCGATCACGAAGAAGCATGTTTGACGTGGTCAAATCACCGTGGACAATATTCGAGTTGTGCAGCGAAGCCACTGTTTTCCCAATCCTCTGGACAAGCTCGTGCTGGATGTCTGCTCCCGTTCACGATTTCGACGAGTGAAAGATGAGCCAATCGCAAAATTTCACAGCTCGGCCCAAACACATTGACAATGTAGCCTTGCCTTGCGGAAACAGATTCTCTAGCAGTGCAGCTTTGACAGTGATGCCAGGAATGTATTCGAGGTAGATGGCGCTCTGGTCAAAGTCGACATGGTACAGCTCCGGCACATTGACGCCTTCTGCGGGCGTCTCCTTGAACTTTGTAAGACAGCGGGCTTCCTGGTTGTTTTGCAGACAATGTCAATGGTAATTTTGTTGAGCACACCAAGTCCTCACAATCTGAGAAACACTGCTCCAATGGCCTCAGAAAAAGCAGCCTCCTCCTCCCCTCCCCGTTGATCCCCAACCCGACTCCCATTCATCAAAAATTCACGCTTACTGCTCTGATTCTGCTCCGTGTGAGCGACTTGTCGAGCGATGGATGGCGGTAGTTCTTCTTGAATCGCTGCTTGAGGATTGCTCGCCTTGGCTCGGGATGGCCAGGCAGCGACCGCAGCACCGAATAGACGCGCTTTTTTGTCGCATTCAATCACATTGCCAGCATTCAAGTCAAGCATTCAAGTCAAGCTTCAAGTCAGTGTCGCTGGCAGTCAACAGCGCCCATCAGGCTCAATGGCTCAAAGGCTGAAGCTAGAGCAGCCTCCCCCCGCGCCCCGCTGTCACTCACCGCCTCGGCACCCTGGCTGATGAGCACACGACCATCACTAGTAGTGGCTGACAGCGTCGGAGCGGCGGTCGTCGGGTTGGCCGGGAGCTCAGCAGCCTGCATTGTGTTGGTTGCTCAGATTTCTCAGCGAGCGGTTAAGAAATGACTGAGCGTTTTGGAATAGTAATAATGCATGGGTTTTGGATGAACACGTCAGAGAAGGATTTTACTGCTGGATTGTGAAGCGGTGGAACGAGTGGAGGACGGCAATGCACTGAGGTTTGCTGGAAAAACAGCTCATTGTGACATTCAACAGCATCAGAGCACCCTCATTCGGGCAACTCATAAAAGCAGGAGATGAAGGGCGACATAGAGAAGCTGATTCAATTTGCTGCACTTTGAATCAACACAACGATCAAAAACAATGTGATTGACAAACACAAAAGCACCACTACAAGACACGACAATAAACCCCCAAGCACACAAGTACCTATATTGAGCTGGTCTTGCCTCCTCGGCCGGAACGCAAGACATAGCTCTTTTGTAATCGCGACAGCGTCTCGTCAAAGCCCGTAAACTTGGACGCCACGGTCGGAACAAGCACGTCGTGAATGCCAAAGCTCTCGTCCTTGGCAAGCACAGTGAGCTCGGGAATCACGGCGTCGACGACAGATTGGAACTGGGTATCAAAGGCGCTGAGAATGTTTCGGCAAAAGACATGCTCTGGGGACGCCATCGGAGCCGCGTTGCAGTCCGGCGCAGTCGCAGTCGCAGTCGCAGTCGCGTCGCGTTGTGCTATCCGCTGCGCTGCAGTCGCTGGAATATTCTTGTGGAATACAGCCACCAGGAGATGCGGGTTTTGCTCGACAACGAACGCAATGCCCGAGCCTGCAGACAGCAGCGAGGACGGCAAAACCAAGTCCATCCCGCCCGCCGCGAGGTTGGCCATGCTGCCCGACGCAGATACCGCCGTGGTCGACGTGAGCAGCAAATCCGAGCCCGAATCAGCCCGCGAGCGGTTTCCACGGAACTTTGGCTTGAGCGATGGCGAGCTGTAGCCCGACGCAGCCGGGGTGAAGACCGGACCAGCGCCACCGGCACCCAGACCTCCATTGGCACTATTGGACGAAGCTAACGTGGATGCAGCAGCACCTGCAGCGACGGCAGCAGCGCCTGCGTGAGCGAGCAGACCGTCCGAAGAGGGTGCTTCAAAGTGGACTTGGGTGAGCCCGTCGCTGCAGATCTCGCGCGCAAACTGCGTGAATGCGAGGATGAGCGAGCAAGCGCGATCAGAGTCTTGTGATGCCTGCGACTGTGACTGGGACTGGGAGTGGGACTGGGACTGGGGATTCGCATTGGGGAGCAGCGACGTCGGCGCTGTGAACAAGGCAAAAAACAGAGCGGAGGCCAAGGTCAGGTGAGTATAAGGCTGAGTTAGTGAGATTGTGTGAGAGGGTGTTGAGGTGGCTGGGGGGAAGGGGAGGGGAGGATGAATGGTAGAAAGGGAAGAGAAGCGTTTGGCTGGAGTTGCATTGGCGGTTTTGCTTGTATGAAGGGTTGCATTGGAGCCAGGTGTGCAAGACATCGTATTCTGCGCTTAGCGTGCCTATTGCTTTTGGTTTGTATGTGTTGGAACAAAGCGTAAAAGAAGGGAGGTTTTTGGCTGCAGAGGAATAATCTGAGACACTCAGAGTGCTCACCAATCGAGTCTGGCCAGTCCCAGACCTTGCGATAGATGGGCGCGCCGACTGGCATTGCCAGCACATCCACACGAAGCACGCTCATTGATGCCTATTTGGGGGAGAGGGGCTAGCGAGGTAGAGGGTCGAGGGGACTGAGAATGAGATTGAGCGCAAATCAGAAACAAAGAAAGAAGGACTGATTTCTGAGCATTTCCGCCAATGGTGATGCAAATTCGACTGTTACACTGCGATAGGAGATGTGCATGAATAGATGTTGTGCGTTGGAATGACCAGAGCTCAAGCCCCTTTTCGCCCACTGATTCTGTTACGACCTTACCCGGAACTTGACCTGCAAATCACTACTGAAGCGTATGAAATGAATGCAGAAGTATCGTTTACTAAGAATATAGTGAAGAATGAGGGAAAGATGAGCCCAGTTCGTAACAGAAACGAATAGATCTAGAATCAGTCTGACCGGCTCAGCGCAACACGCTCAGCTTCTTGTTCAACACAAACGCTAAACGCTGAGCTGCCTAACTTCAACAGAAAAGTCAAAATTGCACGTCTATTTCAACTTGGATCGTTTTGCTCGTCTGACGATGAACATGAGGACCGATCACGAATCTACTTTTTGCCCATCTTTTCGGAAAGAGATGCTGTTCTTAGATTACTACGCTCACTCTTCATTGTTGACTGCATTCACAAAATGCGACTGTTCGGACAGCTCGTCGTCGGTCCCGCTGGTGCCGGCAAGGTGAGCTCTTTTGTTTCTCTTTGATTTACTTTGTGAAATGGGATTGCAGACATCCTAACTCTTTGCATGGTTTTGTGATGATGATGATGATGATCACGCATAGTCGTCGTACTGCGCTGAGATTGTCCAGCATTGCCAAACCATTGGCCGCTCTGTCTTTGTCGTCAACCTCGATCCAGCCGCAGAGCACTTTGACTATCCGGTCGCACTTGGTAAAAAACAGACATGGCCAACTACCACTACTACACTATTGGGGGCTTTGACTTGCGCAGCTCAACAGCTGATCGAGAGTGATCGAGACTGATGACCGCCGCTCCATGTGAGCCACCCAGTGCAAGCGAGTGGAGCTGCGAACACTCCAGCGGCGATGATGATGATGCGTTAGCAAAGCTCAGAGCTGTTCAAGTAGCATGAAATCGGGTACTAGGGGGATGGAGCGGAAGAGAGGGGGGGGGACGACTGTGGCACGACACGAACGACCCACGAGGGTATGGAGCGATCAACGAAGCGCTCGTCAAAGGACCATCATGAGATCGCAGCATCATCATCATCATCATCATCATCATCATCATCACGAACATGATGGATTCAGCCGCATCTCGAAAGTGCGATTGGAAAAGCGACCAAAGCAAAACTCTGCCGTTTACTCACTCACGCTCGACTCACGCTCACGTTGTTGTCTTCGACCTGTCACAGACGTGCGAGACCTCATCAACCTGACAGACGTCATCGAGGGCGGCGCGTATGGTCCGAACGGTGGTCTTGTCTTTTGCATGGAGTACGTTTTTGACGTTTCGCCAACCACTTTTAGACACATTGAAACTCAACATCTCGTCTCGTTCTGCTCAGATACTTGTTGGAGAACATTTCGTGGCTGCACGATCAAATCAGCAATCAGTTTGTGGAAGATGATTACATCCTGTTTGATTGTCCTGGTAAGAGTCTGCAACTCCAAAAAATCTAGTTTTGCGAACAAATCTGCTGCAACTCGTTGACATGATTTGCGTTTGCTTTGACCCGCCGCTCCACCACCACCCCTCATACACACTCCCCGTAGGCCAAATCGAGCTCTATACCCACCTTAATATCATGCGACGAATCGTGGACGAATTTCAGCAGATGGACATGCGAATGTGCGGCGTGTACTTGCTGGACTCGCAGTTCATCGAGGACATGCCAAAGTTCTTTGCCGGTGTATTGTCAGCCATGTCCGTTATGGTTCAGCTCGAAATTCCGCATGTCAACGTCCTCACCAAGGTCGACAAGCTTGGACGGGCGGCCAAATCGGCCGAGTTTGAAAGGTTTGGCTTTGGGCTTCTTTCTTCTTTGTTTTGACTCACCCTCGCGCGCTTCAAGTTGACCCTCACATTGGTCTGGCTTTTTGTTTTTTGCGCGCGTTGTCGGTTGCTAGGTTTCTTGATTTCAACGCCAGCGATTTGATGGGAGATACACGAACTTACAACCCCAAGCTGCAACACCTCAATCGAGCTCTGGCAACTGTTGTAAGGCGTTGTATGGTCTGTGTGGTTGCTTGCGTGTTTTTGGCCTGTTTGATTCAGGGAGAGGGGGCTGTGGGAGGTTGCCCACAGGGTTACTGGCTTGAACCGAGATCATGAGGAACTGGAGGATTCACCAAAACACTAATGAATGGTTGCTGCTCGGAACTTGCTCAGATCGACGAGCACAGTCTTGTGCAGTTCGTTCCGCTGAATGTGCGGGATAAATCTTCAATCGCGCGCGTCATGTTTATCATTGACAATTCCATCCAATACGGCGAGGATTTGGATATCGACCCTCGCTTTGTAAGAAAGGAGGTTGATGCCGCATGTGATGTGTAGCGAACTGTAGAGGCTTAGTGTTGATTGGTCGTTGGTCTACAATAGGACAAGGAACAAGAGGAAACGGATGGGCTCGCATAGTTTTCTGCGCGTGACGGCATTTCTTCGTTTTTGGTGTGTGTTTTGCAGTTTTGCTCCTTGCTGTTTTTCAACCTCATGCTCAAGTCCCTGACACTTACTACTTTTAATATTAAAGAATGAAACAAACACCACTAAAAACAAACGAACAGAAGCGAATTTTACCAGGAAGTGAAGGAAATCATGTCGGGAGTGATGGCCTCGTTGGCCGAGGAACAGCCGTCAGCCGAAGCACGCGAGACAGCATCAAAAATAAAGTTGTGGCGGTTGCCAGAAAAGAAGATTGCGCGCGCCTCGAGAGCTATCGCCAGCAGATGGTCGAGGGGGTTGGCGGCATGGCTTAACGAATCCAGCGGACACTTTCGGAGAAAATCGACACTAAAGATGGCGCTCGGCGCTGCGGCAAGCTTGTCCACGTATTCCAGTTGGGCTGTGGGGTTGTGAAGCGTGAGACCGACGGCCGGGGCGTTGACAAGGTCTGGGTTGTAGCCATGAGCGTACTTGGCTTGAAGAACACCAGCAGAGTTCGCACTTGCACAGAATGGTCGGGAGGGACGCGCAGACTCGTCGACAGCGTAAACGCTGCTTTTACCAACCACTTGCGCGTCAGTGTACGAAAACGCAGGCAGCAAGTCCCGCAAAAAGTTGGGGCCGTAGTAGTGACGGCTGGGGTCGAGGAAGAACAAGTGCTGCCGTTCGGCCAGATCAATGGCTTGGTGCATGCAGGCGCCCACAGTCGCGGCCGTGGATGCTCCAGATGTTGCAAAGACGCGGAAGGTTACAGGCCGCTCGCTGCGGGACTGCCTCAGCATTTGCTCGAGCGCATCACGAACAGCACGGATGGCCGAATCCGGATCGGCACAGGGATGGCCGCCGTTGGCCGGAGGCAGCACCACTCCAATCAGCAACTCGTACGACCCACGCCCAAAGACCATGCGCTGGTACGTTTCCAGAGCGTCCGAAAGCAGGCGTGGAACGCATCGGGCCGCGGCATCACAGGACGACGGAACGAGCGGCAAGCAGACCGCCACAGTCGCGGATGGAGCAGGGTCGGGTGTCTGCGCGAGGGTCGCATTGTCAAAGGTCATTTGCTCAATCATTGCGCGGAGTCGGTGCCCGTAGGTATGAGCGGCAAACACGCGACGCTGGCCCGACAGAGCCAGTCGTTCTCGAATCAACGGATTGTCGAAACGTGCTGCTGCGACGTTCATTTCAGCCGCGCTGTGTACAATAACGACCGAGTGGCCAAGCATGATCTTCAAAGCCGGTCCCGGATTGGAAACGACGGGAGTGCCCGTGCTGACCACCTCGAACGGACGACGGCTGCACATGGTCTTGGAAACGTTGACAGAGTTGGCGTTGATAAACACCTCATACTTGTTGTACAGCTTGACCATCTTGACGTATGGCTGCGAGCCTTTCAAGTGTGGTTGCAGCTCTGCGCCCCACGGCACAATGTGGCGCGAAACTCCCTCCGAGCGCTGGAAGATGGCAAGTCCGCGCGTTTTCGCCGCCGCGAATATCAAATCCAAATCACCCTTGCGGTGAGGATAACGCGTTTGGAAGGCATAGGTGCCTGCAAATGCATATCCCTTGTTCCGTGGACGATAAGACCCGACCGGTGAGTGCGTCCTCGGCGACGCTGCGAACGGACTGGCGAAAATCCGATCGTGTCCGAGGATTTTCGCATAGGCCGGGACGACGGCCTCCTCGGTCGTAAACACGGCGTCTACAAACGGCAAGAATGCAGAATGCGAAAACTCGTGAAAGTGCGCAGGATCTTCCTTGTTCCAGAACAAGCTGGGAATGCCGCGGAGGCGCGCTTGTTTGAGCAGCTCAACGACCGGGTTGCCCCAAGCAGAGTCTGACATGACATGCTCTGCCCATGGGCCTTGCCAGATAGACTCGACAATGAGTAACTGAGGATGGGCATTGGCGAGCTGCCCTCGCCAGTTGTCAATGTCCGCCTTGACGATGCGCGCCTCGTGTTGGTAGCAACCGGCAGTGAACTCGTCCATGATTGCCATAATCACCAGCTTGCTGCGCGATGTCCATGACGGCATGTGGGTCTTGACAATCGAGCTCGGCGACAGTTGGAGCAAGGCGGCCGTGTTCTGGGACTCTGGTGGCTGCAATGTTTGCAAGTCCGTTGGAGCGCTGTCGGCGTTTTCGAGTGGAAGAACAAGCTCATCGAGCATTCGCAGCATGGCACGGCCTTCAAAGCGGGCCTGCGCTTCCTGGACCGATGCAGCTCGTTGGTTGGCAATCCGCAGACTTGACTGCTCGGCATGCGCCTTGATGAGCGTGGCAGCCTCGACAGGGCCATCAAAGCTGTACGCCGCTGGGTACATCAGGTCTGCCCCAAAGCCGCGACGGACGACGGGAATGCATCCAGTCGCCATGCCTTCGGACACCATGTGAACGTCGGCTGCCGAGTCAGAGGTGGATAGAATGAAGCCAACTTGATGCAACCACACAGAAGGGTCGGCCGGCGCGCCGACGAATTGCACAAAGGCCTCGAGACCAAGACTTGCAAGAATTTGGCGAGCTTGGGTCAGGTACTCGCGCTCTGTGTTCACAGGAGACGAAGGTGTCCATTCCAGGGTTGCTGGCGCAGGGCCGGCTACGACAAGAGTCCAGTTGGAGTTGGCCTGGCCTGTGATGTCTCGAATTTCCCGCAAAATGTCAATGGCCATCTCAAGCGCCTTTGGCGAATCATCCGAAACGATCAAACCCAGAGCGGTTGCTCGGGAGCTGCTTGACTTTATCGGATTGCTCGCCAATGTCAGGGGCCACATGATGTTGCTGATGAGATGGATGGGCGTGCTCTGGGGCATGCGCACCAGACACTCGTTGTAAAAGTACGGGGCGGTCGTAATGACGTGGTCGACCTGTGCCCATTGGATCTTGTCCGCGATGGGCTGCTGGAGCTCTGGTCCGTGAATGCGCACAATGAGCGTTTTGTCGTGGCTCGGATCGTACTTTGACCGTTGAGAGGCAAACCAGTGAGCCTGGTCGAGGGCGAACTCGCACCAAATCGTGCCGGCCCACTGCGCGTGCTTGATGAGCTCTCCGGACTGGTCCATAGCCAGAAGTGACTGCGGAGTCCAGGTAATCTTGCGAACGGTGCAAGAGGCAGAACTAAAGTGCTCAAGAATGTCGCCCATGAGCTTGAAATCGTGAGCGACCATGAGAATGTTGCACGAAGAAGGTGGTACACCATCAACAGGCTGTGCTTGATAACCATGGCGTGGTCGTGGCGTGAGAAGCTGCTGATATCGCGCGACAGTTGCGTCGGGGGAATGCAACGCGGCGAGCGAGCGAAGACGCTGCTGGAGGTTGGCCAGGCTGCTGGGAGATTCGGCCAGGCGCGCGCTGGCTGTCACAAACGCATTCGCAAGGCGAGCGACAAAGGATTCAGACGATGCGGGCGAGCCATCCAGCAGCACTGTCAAGTACTCGGGATAGTCCATGCCCTCGAGAGCATCTTCGGCACTCGCCGAAGGGACGGTCATCACCGTGGGCACTCCCAGCAACGAATACTCGAGGAATTTGGTCGAAACTTCAAGGCCGGCATCGTTGCTCATCAAACGCACACCGACAGAGCATTGGAAATCTTGAAGCAGCGCAAGGGTGGTCGCACGAGAGAGCTGTTCAAACAGGACGACAGAGGGCTCGTTCCGCACAAACTCTTGCGTCTGCGATAGGAGTTCGGGTTGCTCATAGTTGCTAATGATGAGCATCATGGACATGGAGGCTGGGGAGGAACCGCCCAAGCTCTTCTTGTACGCCTGTAGCATTTCCGCAAAGAGATACTCGTTGTCAGCCCTGCCCTGGTAGCAAATTTTAAAGCCAGCGGCCTTGGCTGTCGAGTACCGTGCAGCACCATGAATCAGCTGATGGGTTTGGGCGGTAACATCTGCGGATGGGCTGAACGGCGGCACCACCGTCGGGACGATTGAGGAAGGCTTGAGGGCAGGCACGGTGACGGCATCTTGCACAAAGAGGCGGGCACGCTCAGTAGAGAAGATTCCTCTTGCGGGCGTAGACAAGAGCTGCTTGAGTTTGGTGTACACGGCTGGGAGGGGTGCATTCAACGCAGGGAACGGAGTTGGCGGTAGAATAAATGCCCAGAGGCGGTGTGCCATGTCAGCATATCGCGAGACGAGAGCTGCAACTGGAATTGAGCGAATGAGCAAGTGATCGAAACGCAGCTGGTGGTCGAGAGCAGTAATCCATTGCAGGGCATTGTTCGAGTCGAGTTTGCTCTTGAAGGTGACGGGAGCAAGACCCATCGATTGAGCGTCGGCCTCCAGCCAAGGATTGATGACGGTAACGTGCTGAAGGGATTGGATGATTGTTAGGGGCTGGTTGGCAACGTCGGCGTCCGGCTTGGGTTGAGTGTGCAGCAAGAGGTAAACTTCAGCTTGTGGCAGTCGGGACAAGGTGTCGAGTGTGTCGCTGAGCCAAATGCCCGACGCATCTGCCGTGGTCGCCGCGATCGTGGCATACAAGAGGATGCGCGCAGGATTGGGCGATCGTGCCAGATTTGCAGTCTGAGGCGGCACGACGGCAGGCAGCTTGCTCTGCTGCTGCTGCGGCAATGGATCGCACAACGCTTCCCGCTGGGCGCCCAGGACGAGCTCGTGGACGGCCGAGATGTGCGCCACAGCATCGCTGGATGTCTCTTCCTCCATGTCAGCGTGGAGATCGTCCTTGTCGGGCCCGAACGTCGGGGCTCGCGTGGACGGCAGTATTTTGGCGGGCTTTGCCTCCTCGTCCTTCTCTCGCTGAATCTCCGTCTCCCGATCAATCTCCCGCTGCTCGCGCAGTCGCTCGAGATCCTGCTCGAGCGCACGTCGGAGCTCGGGCGAGCTGCGAAGGAGCGTCTTGCGTTGGGACGGCGATTGGTTCTCGTCCTCTGGGAGCAGCGCTGCAGCTCGGCGAATGGAGTCGTCGTCGTCCTCCTCCTTGGGGAGCACTCCCGGAGCGCGCTGCTGCCGCTGGCGTGGGTCAAGTTCATTGCTCGGCTTTCCATGGGGCTGGAGGGTGTCGTCGTTGGTCTTGTGGAGCGGTTTGGCACCCGGCAGCAGCGTGGTCAGCGTGGTCGTAGGCGAGACCGAGTAGAAAGCAGCCGCGCCGACGAGCAGCACGACGAGCAGCGCTCGCACGCGGCTCTTCCGAGACCAACGGAAGCAGCCACGCATGATTCGACGCTTGATGATGAGGCTGAGGGACGGCAAAACGAAGGCGGCGACCACAAACAAGAAAAATCCACGTCGACAATCAACCAAAACACCAAAAAAAAAAAAAAAAAAAAAAAAAAATAGGCAAATACAATACAATACAATACTATAAAATAAAATGAAATAAAAGAGAGTGGGAGGGTTGAAAACATCAGATAAAGGATAAGGAGAACGGACGGAGCAACAGAAGCCAGCAAGATGAGTGGAAGAGGAGGATCGAGAGCGGGATCAGATGGTGAAGAAGGACGCCTTGTTTGGCTCGAATGGCGTGTGCAAGCTCAGCGTTGCGCGCGTCGCGTCTCGGCCGAAGAGAATGAACATTTGAGAGATCTGGCTGAATGAGAATGCGCAGGCGACCAATTCCCGCCCCCTCCGTCTCTACCCCCATCGGCGAGCCGATGGCTAGTGGGGACGCAGGGACGCAGTTGACACAATGAGATAATGTGTGGCAGAAGGACTGGCGTTCTCAACAACGAGGTACGGGATGGATACAAAGCCCAGCCCAAACGCGCAAAAAGGGGTCAAGTTTGAGTGGCCGCCTCGCCATGACGCGGTCGACACTCGCCGTCCCCTGATATTCTCCAGCATGAAAAATATAGTTATCTTTTGAATATTGATAGTGCGAGGAGGGTCCGGAGCACGGAAGGTGGATTCGAGCCGCGGCGAAATTTCGTGGACGAGATTCTTCGGGTACAACAGCTTGATTGTCTATCTCTTCGGTGTATGTGGAGTTAGCTTGTGATTATGTGGTGTATTCAGCTGCTAGATTGTTCACTGCGGGCAGGGATCGCGCGGCGGCCATTTTTGAGGCCCAAAGGTGCTCTTAAAGGTAAGCCCAGCGAGACATTCAACACAAAAAGTTGTACAACCAAAAATGCGAAAACGGCCTCCTCTTGGTCCTCCACACAACCATAAACAATGAATTGCTTCCTAGAAACAACCCATCGCATTACTAGCGGTCAGTTTGCCCGACTTGCGGCAGGACGAGCACTTTTCGTTTCAGCTCTTTCTTTTTTCTCCATCGCTCGTCTTTCGAGCCTTTCCCACTCCCCCCCCCTGATGTTTCCGACTGTTCCTCTTTTTGTTTCGTTTCCGTTTCTTAGTCCCTTTGATCGATCTCCACCCAGTCTTTGTTTCGTTTTGCCACTCTTCTTTCTTGTCTTCTTCTTTTCGCTTTGAAACCGTTTCATGCTTTCCACTTCGTCGTACGCAAGCATGAGTGGACTGCCATCCGCGTACGAGCCATGCAGTCCTCACCACCACCACCACCACCACTACGACCACTACGACAACTACGACCACAGCACGGGCTCACCACCCCGCGGCGGCCAGTCCAGCACAAGCGCCACATTGACCAGAGGATCGCCGTCCAGTTTAGGCCCGTTCTCCGACGCGGCGGCCTGGTCCAGCGCCTCCGGCTCTCCTCGTCACAATCTCACTTATACTAGCACTTTTACAAGTAATACCAGCGGCAGTCCAGCAATGTCGTCCAGGCCAGGGCGAGTGCGGACGTTTGCAGAGGCCGCCGAGGGTGGCGAGTTCGAGCAGCTTCCAGCGCATTCGAGCACTCGCAGTGCCGGCAGCACCAACAACAGCGACCCCAGCCAGTCGCACCCACTACTACTCGACCTGTATCAGCAGCAGCCTCGCAAGCGCCTTGCGACCCGCGTTGATGATACCCCGGACGATGAGAGCGACGCCAGCCTCAGCACAGCCGCATTGCCGCTGTTTGAGCATGCGCGCACGACAATGCTCCACGACGCGAGCCAGCTTGGCCTTCAGAATCACGCTGCTTCTGCGGTTGTTGGAGCACTGTTGTCACGGAAGCGCGGACTGGAAGCGAACGACTCGGAGGACGGACACGATGCGGATTTGGCGCGAAAACGCGCGCGTGCAGACCTTGGTGATGCTGATGACGGTGGCGACGACATTGCCAACAAAGTCACATTCGAGCATGGATCTACACGGCGAAATTACTATGATGCATTCGAGCAAGCAGAGACCAATGCGCAATTGTCGGACAGCGTTCTGGCAAAACGCACGCGCACCGGGTTGTTTGACGACAATGTCGGATCGTTCAGTTTTGCCGCTGCCTGCGCTGCACGAGCATTGGAAGCAGACGCAGCATTAGAATCTCAGCCAAGTATGAGCCTCCTGAATTCTCAGCAGCCTGCCACAATGGCAGCACACCCGCCATTCAAGCACTACTCGGGAGACAGCGATAGCGACGGCTCGGACGAAGAAGACGATCCCTCGCGCCCGCCAAAGACATTGCTCGAGCTTTCACTCGGCAACGCGACTGTCAAGCTGCTCCCATCTGTATCACGCTCGCTGCCCTTATTGCCGCAAGAGGCCATCCCTGCTCGTCTGTTGTACCACCAGCCTCCGCAGCAAGAGCCCGCGCTCGATTCGACCAACAATTCGCTCGCTCTCGTCCCATACGAGCCGTTTTCTGCTTCCCATTTTGTCGCCGAGACGGCGCAACGTCACATGGAGCGCGAGCGCGAGACCGGCCATCACAATGTGAGTTGCGAAAAATGCGTTTTTGATCAGAGGATGGGGGGACTTGTTTTGCCCAACAAATTGCTCACCCACCGAATCATACTTGACACAGAGCCTCCATCTTTTAATTTCAGGAGGTTCTCAAAGTGACGCGATGCCGACGGAGGAAGTCCAATACGACAACACAATGGATCAGGGTGTGGATCCTTCAGCGTATGCCTATAATAATTATGCCAGTGGCGGCCCAGATACCGATTCAATGATGATGATGTAGACTTGATTGCACGCACACACACATGTACACATTCTTTCGCAGCCAATACAGGATTAGATTGAGTTTACTGGTTGTTTTTTTGAAGATTGGTTGTTTTCGTTTTAACATTTTTCTTGCATCACAATGACTGGTCAAACCAAACGTCCAAGAGCTGCTCGTTTCTCCTTCCATTCAAAAGCCCGATCGTGGCTTTTTGCGCGCAGCAGCTAACTGATTGGTGTCGTGGCTGTTCGGTCGCTTTGATCCGCGCTGCGGAGCTGACTCTTCCTGCTCGTCGTCTTGATCGTCCTCCTCGTCATCCTCATCGTCACTGTCATCGTTCACAGGCGCGTCTTCGTCGCCTTCGTCAACCATGTCGGCGAAGGCAGAGGTACGCTTGTAGCCCATCCGCTTGTCAAACTGCGCGCTGGACAGCTTGCCAGATTTGACTTTGCGCATGAGGCGCGCCTCCTTTTCGAGCTCATCCTCTTCTTCCTCATCATCATCATCGTCGGGTTGCTGGCCCTCGGCAGCAGCGCTGGCGGCGTCTGCTTCCAAACCTTGCTGGTGCGCAGCCAACAGCGCGTACTCGCTGCCGTTCTTGAGCAACTCTCGCTCGCGCACAAGCCGCTTGGTTTCTTGGCGCTTTTCTTTGCGATCCTTGCGCGCCTTCTGCTTGGACCACGCCTCGCTCTCCTTTTTCGGGCCCTTGGCAAACTTTTCGGGATGAGCGGCGCGCTCAGCAGCACGCGTGGCGAGTCTGGCTTGACGCGCCTTCTCGCGCACCTTGTCTGCGAACGGAATGTCGTTCGGGTGAATATCTGCGAGCGGGACGAAAAAGCCGTCGGCATTGACACCACGAAGCTCTGGCATGCGCGGCAGCACGACGAGACCAAAGCTCACGGCAACACGACCCAGGTGCAGCTCTTTCAGGCGGAAGACGAGCGAACACTTGTGCTCCTTGTACGATCGGACAAATGACACGAACGCGACCTGCCCTTTTTCAAAGACGTCGCGATCTTTGACGGCAAGCGCGCGAATTGCGGCCATCAAGTCCAAGCTGCCTTGGGTCGCCCGGTCTTTGAGGGCAAAGCTCTCAAAGCGCAAAATGTTCTGGTTGCCATCCGTCTCTTCGATCGAGCCGTTGACATCCAACCGGCCATCAAACTCCTCGACAGGACTCTTGCGCACTGCCAGGAACGACACATACGTGTCCTCTTTCGGTCGAATAAAGATGAGTGCGCTGCCGCGTTTGCCGAGGCGTGCAGTGCGGCCGCAGCGATGCACAAACGCATCTGGATCTTGCGGAGGGTCATACTGCAGCACCCAATCGACGTCAGGCATGTCGAGGCCACGGGCAGCCACGTCCGTGCAAAACAGGACGCCCACTGGCGCGTTTTTAAACCGCGCGTATTCGACGCTTCGCTTCGAGGCCGTCATGTGCCCATGGAGAGCAAACCAGTTGAGCATGTTTGCTTGCTTGCGGAATTGGGGCAGATGCGGGAAGATGCGTGAATAATACTCGACGCCAGCGCATGTCGCAAAGTACACGATAGTCTTGCACTCTTGTCCCAGCCGCTGGAGCAGCATGACGAGTCGCCACAGTTTGTGTTCGCTATCGCATAGCATGTACATGTTCCGTAGCGTGGAGGGCGTTCTTCGCTGCTCTTGCGATGCGACGGATTGTACCTTGACTGTGACGCGCACGGGGTTTCTCAAGCCTGCGCGCACGAGTTCTTCAACCTGAGGTTGTGCAGAGAGAGGAATTCGCTGGAGATTCCCTTTTCAACGTCGCGATAACAAGCAGCAGCAGCAGCAGCAGCAGCAGCAGCAGCAGCAGCAGCAGCAGCAGCAGCAGCAGCAGCAAAACAGAGTGGAGCGCTCCTCACCTCGTCCGTTTGGGTTGCACTGCTTTGGCAAGTAGGATAGAATGTTGGTAAGACACGCTCGGAAGCCCATGTCCAGCAGCCGATCCGCCTCGTCCAGCACGAGCACTTCGAGCGTTCGCAGATTGATATCGTTGGTCATCTTGTTTCGTTTCAGAATGTCTTCGAGGCGACCGGGTGTCGCGACAATAATGTTTCCACCGCTCGTTCGCAGCTGCTGGAGATCGTCCGACACTTGTCCGCCTCCTATCAGGAGCCACGGTCGCAGCTGCAAGCGCTGTTCCACCTGCACTTGATCCACTGAATCTGAATCAGACTCTGAATCTGAATCGTCCACGAGGTCCATCGTGCTCTTGGACGCTGCAGCTCCTGCACCTGGCGCGACGAGGCCAGACGCTTGCTCGCCGTCTTCAGCACCGGCACCCGCAGCGCAGAACAGGTTGAGGACGTCGTAGATCTGGACGGCAAGCTCCCGCGTGGGGGTGATGATGATGGCGCCGACGTCGCGTGGCGCCCACTCACTGCTGCTGCTGCTGCTGCTGCTGCTGCTGCTGCTGTTGCTCGCATGCATGATGGCATGATGGCATTGCTGCTGCTGGATCCGCGGTCCGATCGGCGCGCGGCGAGCAGGATTTCGAGGATGGGCACGACGAACGAGAGCGTCTTGCCCGAGCCCGTCACAGCTTCGACCGCCACGTCCTTGTTGGCAAGGAAGAGCGGCAGCACTGCGGCTTGCACGGGCGTCATTTGCGTGAATCCGAGGTGCTCCTCGAGAAGCACACGCGTGGCACTGCTCAGGCCCGGTCGCACGCTCGACCACGAGCCGGCGTTCGCAGCCGCGTCCGTCAACGCCGCTCCCGACGTTGCAGCTGCCATGGATGAAGAAGAAGAAACGAAAAAAAGAAGAAGAATGAATTCAAAAACATACTCAAACACGTTCAAACATTGGAGAGCATTGGAAGAGATCGAGGTTTGGAGCAGCTTTGTTCTGAGAGTGTTTGATCCAAGCCAGCTCACCTCAGCACCGCCTCCTCCCCCTTGGATTGATGTTGACTCTATTCTTCTACTATTTCCGTGATTTTCCAACACACTCTCAATCCTTTGACACTCTCACTCACTCCTGTTTGCTGTTTGCCTTATCTTCCCCCAAATGCTGGCCACTGTCGCTGCTCGTGCTATTGCCACACGGTCGCTCTCGACCTCCGCCGTCGCTGCTGCTGCTGCCGCCGGCGCCCAGGCCGCTGCTGCCCTCGACCCCGTCCAGAAGTTCTACATTGGCAAGCTCCGCGACTACCAGAAGCAGAAGGACACCCAGGCCAACGCCGACGTCCCGCTCTCCGCCGCTGCCCAGAAGCGAGTGAGTTGGAAGCAAGAGCGAGCGATCGCACGGATGCTGCTGCAGCCAGACGGACCAAAACGCCTCAATCGCCGCCACTTGGCAGCCATCTAGTCTCTGCCCACAGCCAGTGGGTGGGGTCAGCAGAAGAGGAGGAGGAAGAAACAGAGTAGCACAAGGCGACGAGGCGAAATTGAAAAGATCGCTCTTTTTTTTTTTTTTTTTTTTTTTTTTTTTTTTTCCATTGCTCTTCCATTGCTTTTCCATTGCGTTTTTTTCATTTTGAGCTTCTCTCTTCCCCCCCCATTGCGAGACGTGTGCGACTGCTTTGTGTGCTACTGCTCTTTTGGGGGTCAACCTGTCGAAGCAGGAGAGTAACAGCGGCAAAACAAGCGACCGATTCAACCAGAAGCAATCCCAATGCAAACTCCATACAATCCTCATGCACGCTCCATACAGACCTAGAATCTCACCTTCGTTGCATCCACACCCTTGGCCAACATCAAAACAACACAACCAAACAGTACCAAGATCTGATGGGCCGCTCGCTCCGCCAGTTCAACCTGCAAGACGCCGTCAAGATCCCCGCCTTGACCTCGGCCCCGTCCCTCTCCAAGATCCCTGCCCCCGAGAAGTTCTAAACGCTCTAAACAAGCAAACCAAAACCTCACTCTCACCCCAGAGGGCACTTTGGGCATTTTCTTTTTTTGTGTACTAGCTTCCCCAATTTTTTTTGAACAGTTTTTTTTTTCTGCCAGCGGGGCATGTGTGTGCCTTTTTGTTTTGCGACGTTGAGCGCAACTGGAAGAAAACACAATACACATTGCATTCGCGCTTGCTTGATTTGAGGTTTGGTCTGTCTCGACGGATAGACCTCGGAGTGTTTTCCTGCTGGCCAAGAAGCTTCTTGAGTGAGTGATCGTTTGATTTTCAGAAACATCACTTCTATTCGGTTACACACATCATTACGCACACACACACACACAACTGATGGGACGCTGGAAAACGTCCACTCCAAACTAACAAAGCCGAGAGACACTATTTCCCAATCACAATCAGCGAGTCGACAGCAGCCTGCGCTCGTACTCTGACAGCTGCGCAAACGTAGATTGATCACCGTGCGCATTATAAGGAATAGCTTGGCCACGGGCAGGCAGGTTGTGCAGCCGACTGGCCGTATTTACATGGCGCCCACCACACACGAGCGTCCACACAGCGCCACAAATGCCAGCGGGCACGGCGAGAATGCCAATGAGGATGGAGGTGGCCCCCGTGGCGCCAGAAGACCGAGCGAAACCCGCCGCGCTCTCATCATAATCCGCTTCTTGGCGAGACAGCGGGAGTGTGTCGCGGAACGCCCCTGTTCCTGTCCGGGCCTGGTGGCCCAATGCTGCGCTTCGCCCGAGCGTGCAAATCAGGGCAATCAAGCCGAGGCCGCAGGAGACAATCCAGATGGTTCTCCCGTGCAACGGATGGCCATCAAAGTCTTGCATGGTGGGATATCCGCCAGAGCACTCGAGCAGGCTGCGCAGGTGGTACAAACTATCCTTTAGCGGCAGGTGCTGCATAATCCCTCGATAGTCGTTTCTTTCGCCGAGAAGCAAACCCCAGCTCATTCCAACGCCGAGCAGCGCAATCAAAAGCGCAGAAACCGCCAGCAGCAATCGCGCCTGCTCTGTGCAAGTGACGCGGAATGCTCGACACAGCTCTGCTACTGCGATCAAGGCCAGCACTGTCTCGGTCGCAATCGCGCCAACTGCAACGTACATCAGCGAGATGGCAACCGGAGTGTGCTGAGGAATCTGGTCGACTTTTGTCGAGAATGAGAACAAAACAGAAACCCAATCCAATTGAAGTCAGCCAGCCTCATCATCATCATCTCGCTCTCTCTGACAAGCATCCCAATCTGAAAACAAAAAAAAAAACTCAAAGTACGCTCACTTGACAGGGTGCGAGCGCTCTGCGGACGCGTCCGATGCATAAACCGGTCCCACGCGTTCTCGCCGCCTTCGAGAATGAGCACCTTGCTTGGTCCGATGTCCACTCGAGTAAACCTTTGCGCTTGGGCCATCCTCTTGGATGAGTCGTTGCCCCGCCAGTCATTGGCCTCCAGCGATTCGCCACGAAAGTCGTCGCCAAAGCCCTGCCGGCCGCGGAAATTCGGTCGGCCGTCAAAGCCCCCTCGGCCGTCAAAGTCCCCTCGGCGATCAAAGCCCCGTCGGCCATGTCTATCTTGATCGTAGCCTTCGTTCATGCCACGATGGTTGTTTGGCATCCATTGGCCCGGCTGAGGCGCGACATCACCACCCCAGGGTCGATCCGGCGGCCAGTTGCCATCGCCGCCGCGGAACCCGTTATTACCATTGCCAAAGTCATGGCCCCCGTTTCGATTGCGCATGTCGTCCGGGTACGGCGTCCCTGCGACTAGGTCGGGCAGACATAGGTGGTACGAGCGCCACGGCTGCGAGAGCGCCGTCGACATGAGCGCCAGCTGCACTGCGTAGAGCAGCAGCACCAACAAGGCTGCGCTGGGCGACGCCAGCATGGCAACCAAGCGTCTGGGATCGAGCGCCATGGAGATGAGACGAACCACGGTCGGGGGGGGGGGGAACGCAAGCGAAATGGCGGGAAAGTCTGCGAACCGATGACACGTCAGCGACAGAGCAACCAGCACAACAACAACAACAACAACAACAACAACAACAACAACAACAACAACTCAGACAAATAATAGAAGCGACAAACCAAAAATCAAGACTGAAGCGGCGTTGAACAAACTGCTGCAGTTGCTGTTGTTGTTGTTTCAGTTGCTGCTTGTTGTTGTTCGCGCAAAACCCTGTGATATCGCCTCGGCTCTTGTTGTTGTTTGATTCGAACTCGGTAAGATCTGTTCATGTTTATCGTAACTGTGGCAGAAGAAGAGGAGGTCGCGATGCACTGGACATTTTGTGCCCTGATCTAGCACGACATGAAGCGACGCACGCCAAACCCATGCCAGCCCACATTCGTGTGCCCGCACGATGTCCGGGGGGTGCAGCACCTCCTTAGCACTAAAAACCACGAAAAGCCATTGTGATGCATTGTGATTTGGAGTCCTTTGTCTCCGACTCAATTCCCATTCATTTTTGAAAGTAGTATATGGGGCTGTTTTTTTAAAAAGGTAGAATCGCCATGTCTTGCGTCGCTGAGCTCTGCAATTGGTTTCCCCTGCCCTGCAACCCCCGCCCGAGAGAGTAGACCATGTGTCTATGCCACTCGGTGCATCAGACCACACGCCGCTGTCCCGCCGGCGACCGTACGGCCGCGAGAAGGTGTGACGGTCAACGCAACCTCGTCGCAGCAAATCAGTGTCAGCGGGCTGCCACACCACATCAAATAATTCTTTAGATCGGAGATCGGGACAATGGCTGGGCAGGAGGAGCCGGAAGCTGAGAGAGTGCATAAAACAGTTCAGCACTCGGTTTGGACATGCAAGAGTTGTTTTTTTTTGGTTTTTTTTTTTTGTACCCAAGTGTGCTGGGGCTAATCGCCCTCTATTGCGGCCCGATTATTGTTGGACAAGATGAACCCGCAACAGAATGTAGCAGTGGCACAGATTGAGGGCTGGGAAAACTTGGCTGAGAAATCACACCACACAAACCGCTCCTTTTCTCGCTCCGCCCCGCCGCCCAACGCACTTCCGCTGCGCCCCCGACCCTCGAGCACACTGGTGACATGGTGTAAACCACACATTCAGAGCACCAGCGGTGGAAAGCGACGTAGGACACGGTGGTGGATATGAACGACATATTTTGGGGGTTCACTCTACCTTTTTAAAAAAACGGCCCCATAATGATCTCGTTGCTGAACTGCGACTTCAAACTCCTGTCCGTGTTCGTCGGTAGCTCAGTGGAGGAAATTCCGGACGTGAATTCGTTGGATAAAAATGTTCGGAACGTTATTCTGTTCGATGATATGATTCTCGAGAAACCCGAGCGAATTATATCCTATTTTGTTCGAGGTCGCCACATGAACTGTAGCGTGATTTTCCTCACCCAGGATTGGTACCGCACTGCCAAAACTATTCGAACGAATGGAACGAATTATTTCTTGGCCCGGAATACCAATGGGAAGGAAAAATCCAACATTTTCAATGATCTGAGTTTTGGATTGACCAAAGAAGAATTTAAGAAGCGCTGGGATTGTGCAACGGTTGAGCCATACAATTTTTTTCATATCGATTTGCAAGACATCCATCCGATGTTCATGTATCGGCGGAACTTTGATTCCGTTTGGGATGTGAAAACCGAAAGCTACATCGATCTCGAGGCGTAACTTTCAACGAACATTTCGTTTCGGTTCTTGGGTCACTCCCATTCGCGGACCATCGGCCGTCATAATAGTAGTTTTCACCGTTTTAGTTTGCTGGGGCAGAGAAATCGGGGCCCGTGGGCGTCGAGTTGTTCGAGATTGCTTTGGCATTTTATTTTCACCAAAAAATAAATAATTCGAAATTATTTATTTCTCAATTGTCGACGAACTTTTGGAGTTGGCTCATAAAGCGTGCATTTTTCTTGACCGCATCAAAATACGATTCAATGAACTTCTCGAACGCCGACTTGGGAAGTGCGGATCGTCGGGACTTTAATTGAGCGTTCACATCGAGCTGTCAGTAGCTCGTCAAATTCCTCCAGCACATTTAACACATTCGTGATGACTAATTCATCATCGTGTTGAAGTGATTGCATGAGTTCGGCATCTTTCGGGTTGAAGAGTTCTGACGACTTGGGTGGCATTTTTGTTACTGAAGAAAAATAATTTTTGTTTTACTTTGCGCGCCACATTTTAGCGACTTGGGCCATAGCATCCTTGGATGTAAGATGATTATCACGCTTAACACGAGGAAGATGGGCTTGGACAAATTTGTTGTAGGCGGTGAGGGCGCGAGGTTTGCGAGGTTGGCGAGTTTCACACATTTTGTTTTCTCAGTAAAAAAAAAAATTCATAATTTTTAATTCATCTTCGATTTAATTTGACTGACTTATTTGAGATGTTACTTTTATTCACCTCCATGAATATTATGCCCTTGGAGTGGAGATCCAATCGAGAAAAAAAAGGCACCTCGAATATTCTGGGTTGGGAGGGTAGGGAGAGGAGGAGGGCCAAAATAAAAACCTTTTCTTTTCTCTGTTATCTTAATTTTACTTTTTAAACTTTAGAAAAAGGTCTTCCTCCCTTCCCTACCTCCCGGAAAATGTTTCATAACAATTTAGCTATGAAACATTGAATGAAATAGCACCATTAAGTATGGTCCTTTAAATGTTGGCGAGAGTTGTTGTACATGTATCATACCTGACGCGGTAGTAATTTGAGCTCTTTTTGTGGCATGTGAATAGACTTTTCATGACTGTCCCAAACTGACCTTGACCTTTCGGCTTGATTTTCCGTCCAATGCAAAATTCCTTGTACCTCGCGTAGAGCTCGGAAGATGCGAAACCATCACTACCCTCGTCAGCAATCAGATGAGTTTCCTGGATCCAATCCATCACCGAATCTTGGGCGATCTCGGTCTTTAGTTCAAGAGTGGCGTTTTCGGTGCACTTGGGGACCTTTAAATTATGGCCGTTGTTGTAATAGGAATCTCAGGCGCCTTGAATGAACCAGTAGAGCCAGGATTCCAAATATTCTTTCGTTTTGACAAGATCCTTGAGTTCCGGATCCGCTTTGTACACACCAGGCTTTTGATCTTCGGCCATGGCGCTCCATTGGACATTGGTTAGTCGTCGCCAAAGGGCTGGATCGCGTGTAACTTGGGGAATTTCGTTCGTCGAAAAGAATGGCACAAAAGTGATGGGGCGATTTACTTCTTTGCCGTACAGTTCACGGAAACCCGTGCCATCTTCACCGGTGATCTCCTTCACGAAGACTTCATTCATTGGGACACCTTCCTCGAGCTCCGAAAATACGACCATTCGTTTACCAATTAGTTTACAGTGTGAGCTTTTGTGCTGCAGACTCAATCTCGATGGCCTCGAGCGAACAGAGGTCCCAACATTCGAGCAAATAAATCGGTGAATGTGGACTTGCCGCCCGATGTGGGTCCGAGCAGCAAATACAACCGTTCCGCTCGAATGCCGAAAATCGCCACGCCACCGAGCGCTTGTAAACAAAATGCAAGCTTTGCAAATGAACCTGTCTGGCTTTGAAAACATTACCCAATACCATGCAGTTCGAGATTCGCATATTATTCGTTGGTCTATTCAGAGCCTGCCGGCTTTACAACACGCTTCATCACAACGCCGAAAACGGTGGAAATGATGCCGAGAACTGCAGCGCCCCACAAGCAGGCAGAAAACGAGGCCGTGCGCGCCGTCCAATCGAATTCAGGCCCGAGCGTATAGTTCCCTGACGCCGACAGGACGAGTTGCGAGTCCCCGACATCGTAGAAAGAGTACAACACTCCGCCGAGAAGCGTGCCAAGCAGCCGACCTGCGGCATTAGCCATGTAGTAAAAGCCGACGTCCATCGCCACCTTGTCATGGTCGGAAAGCAAAACGACCAGATACGAGTGGGTGGATGAATTGACGGCAAACAAAATTGCATAAAGGGCGAGCCCAGTAATAATGACGCCGGTCGCTGCATCGCTGGAGCCAGAATAGCGAACACCCGTCATGCCAGCTGCAACAAGCGTGGCCAGCGCAGAAAGCACGCTGGCCCAGGGCCAGGCATGGCGTGGTTCCGGTGGAAATTGCTTGAGCGGCTGGAGCGCCAACTCCTTGGAGTAAGACTGCACGAGACCATAAACGACCGTCCAACCGGCAAGGAAGCAGCCCACCAAAAGTGTGTCCCAGCCAAGGATGTTTTTCATGTAGATTGGGAGGGCAACCTCAAACCAAATGTCGCGCGAACCGAAAAGAAAGAGTCTCGCGGCACACAGCAGGTTGAAATCAGCTCCCTTGTGGAAGACCCGGTGCCAGTTGATGCGAGGTCCTCGGGAGCGACCAACAGTGGGCGACAAAAAAGCGGTGGATGGCACAATTGCGAGCAACACAACCACCCCAAGCACACTGAGGGCGACAATGAAACCACCAAGGCGTTGGAGCGCAGTGCCAACGAAAAACCCCAGGCCCTTGACCTCGTTCTTGAACCCAGTCAGCCGGGAGACGAGATAAAACAGTCGGCTGTTGTCACCCTGTGGGCTGGCCAGTTTGGTGACAGACTTGCCACTCAGCTTGACGAGATCTTTGGCCATGCCGGCAAACGACTGAGTGAACATGATGTAGGCGATCTGAGCTGAGCGCGATCCGAGGTGCTGCCAGTCGGCTGGAGTTGAGAAGGGCATCAGAAGACCGCACGCAACGCACTGGAGCACCAAACCGCATAGAAGGGTTGTACGTAATCCAAGCCGCGATGCAAGCACGCCACCCAGGAGGTTGGTGACGACGCCACAGAGCTCGTAAAGGACAAACATGAGGGCGATTTCAAAGGCAGAGAAGCCAATGTCGTTTGCTTGCATGAGGACGATCATCCGGAGAGCGCCATCGGTCAGCGTGAAGAGCAAGTAAGACAACGAAATGACATAGAATGGACGCAGGCTCGGGGATGGCGAGACAGGCGAGTCCAGTGCTTGGTCGAAGGAGGGCACTGTTTGTTCCAGCAACTGTGAGTGGCTTGTTCGTGAGGCCACCCATATAACAATGCGGAGCCTTACTGTTGTCCGTTGAAGGCATTGCAGACATCGAAGGAGTCGCAGACATCATGAATGACAGCGGGCGGTGAAGGAGTGAACTGCAAAGGGTAAAATCGCCGCGTTTCAAATCGGTAAATCCCCGCGTTTCAAATCAGTAATTCGCCGCATGTAGAGAGGGCCTCCCTAAAAAGACTCAGTCCAAAAACCATTGCGCCCCCACCCTAAAAAGACTCAAACCCGATTATCTCGGCTTGTATTCCTCCCACCCCGCCGCCGTCTTCGAATATCAATGAACACTCATTCCAGCTACAAGGAAGACATGGTCAGACGGGCGCAGGAGCAACTTGAGGTCGGCCTCGCCCAGATTGCGACCGCGTCTCCCTTCCGCCAGAGGCTCCTGACGAAGGCCACCGCCCTCAAACTATACTATTTTGACCCGTTCCTATCCACTACGGATGTCGGCGGAGCTCCGGGAGCCTCCGCCGAGCGAATCTGGACGACCCGCCAAATCGCCCATGCGCTGGGTCGATCGCAGTCCATGATCGCCCGCTGCATCAAGGCCCACGCCAACCTCGCTCCTGACATTCCTGGAATGACCTTAGATGAGTTGGCTGACGTTCTGCGCGAGGATCCCATCCAGGGACAAGGCTACGTGTTCACCGTCCCCGAGGAGCAAGAGCTCGTCGAGTTTGTCAAGCGGTGCTGCTTAGGAGCTGTCTCTCTGAGCAAAACGGAATTCACTCGATATGTGCTTGCAGCCTCGAAGGTGCCGAGGCCGGACGGCGTGGAAAGACGTCAATTTGAGCACGACAAAGTTTCCGACAAGTGGGTCAATGATTTTGTCGCCCGTCACAGCTCACAGATTGGCTGGCGCAGTAGCAGCGTGTTGGAAACACTTCGAGTGGCTGCTTTGAGTGAAAAGAAGCTCGGCAGTTTGTTCGCGCTACTGGCGGAGTACAGCAATCTTTACCCGACTCTTTTCGCTACGCCGGCCAATATTTTCAACATGGACGAGTCGGATTGCTCTGTGGGTCGTAAAAAGAAGCGTGCCCTGGCTGCTGTTGGTGTCAAGCGTGTCAGTCCGTGATCTGGCCGAACCATTACGATGGGACCGCATGTTACTGGTCTGTTTACTGTTTGTGCTGATGGCACCGCTCCTGTTGCGCCCCACTTCATTGTCGCGCATCCACGGCCCACTCTACCTCACAGGTGCACCGAGGGCCTGGACGAGGAGTTGATTCACCAGTCCGAGTCCGGCTTCATCAACGAGGAAATCTTCGACAAGTGGTTTCGAGATTTCGTCGAGGTCGTCAAGGAGCGAGCTACCACCACCCCCGTTCTATTGGTGATGGATGGCAGCTCGTGTCACAAGTTCACTGTCGGGTTGATTGACCTCGCGGTGAGCAACAACATCCTGGTTGCGATCCTTCCATCGCACACGTCGACTCACTTGCAGCCGCTCGACGTCACCGTCTTTGCCTGGTACAAGAACTTGCTCGAGACTCACGTGCAGTCGATTTTGGATGAAGACTCGCCACTCATCGACGTGAACATCAAGCTTCACGGGGCCATTCGGGCGTGGAACGAAATTGACGACCGATCCAACTTGATCCGATCTGGGTTTCGCCAAACTGGTATCTATCCGCTGGACACGGAAAAGCACAAGACCCTAGCGTTGCCTTCCGTCGCTGACGTTGCCGTGTCTACGACCCCCCTCGCTGCACATTCCCGAGCCACCCCCGACCCCGGATGCTCGGTATTCGGCGTTGTACCGTGTCCGTCAGATTGCCGATGCCGCCCTGGTAACCATTGGTTGCACTCCGAGAGCTCTACAGCAAAAGAGGGTGCACGATGCAGCGGTAGCTGATTTGCGTCGAAATCTCGAGGTCGAACTTTCGGTGCAAGAAGTCCTTCGGGCCCCACCCAGGCCCCTGCGGTCCAGGAGCATTGGCAACAGCTCCATGCGCGTTTCTATGAACTCGACCGCTCGATCCCCGCTTACGCCGGAGAATAGGGATGCCCAGCTTAAGCGGCAGGAGTTGCAAGAGAAGAGGAAGCAGCTCGAACCTCTGAAAGAAGAGTACAATCGGCAACGGCCCATCTTCCTCCGCACGCTAAAAGACCTTGACTCACGCATCTTGACACTTGCGGAGACAATTCTTGCTCTGGAGACTCAGCTGGCTGCTCTGGGAGAAGAGGTCGAGCAGGACATCGAATCGGCAACTGCCGCGGAGACCCGAAACAAGCTAGCTGCTGCTCGCCTGCAGCATACCAAGCTCGTACGTGACCGCGCGACATTTTTCAAGAACCGTCTCAAGCGACCCACTCTTCTAAGTCTTGAGCCAGCGGCGACCGCTTCCACACCTCTCGTTCCTCGGCGCGTCAGCAGGCCTAGGCCCATTCTCGCTTCGCAATCGATGGCGAACGACACTGTCGACTTGGATCAATCAGCCAGCGAGGAGGAAAGCGAGTCTGACGACGATGACGACGAGAATCAAGCGTCGTCCGAAATGGCTTCCGCTGCCATCGGCCACAACGACAACCAGGAGGACCCCAGCGATGTCCAGCGTCAACCTCAAGCCGCCCGCAAGCGTCGCCAGGAAGATGACGATGAAAACGTCGCGCCCGTCTTCACCACGGTCACATCAGACTCGAGCGATGTTGTTCAAGTCGATTATCAGCTGAGCTCCACCGAACTCCAAGAAATCCGACGCTATCGCATGCCAACGCGTAGTACTACGAAGCAAGATGGACATAATGTCAAATTGGCGCGTGTAGACCTCCAACCTGCGTCGTCAAGGCCGGCGCTCAGCGACCTGACAAACCTTTCTCGAAGCAACACGCTACCACTGTAATTTTCCGTGTTTTGTGTTCAATTCTATGTGCATCCCATGTCATTCAATGTAGTTATGTGTTTTTTCCGGTCAAAAAGGGTGAAATCATGTCTAGGCAGGGGAAGATTGGACCATGCCCGTCCGGCGCGGGCGGTCTGGCACCTGCCGGGTTCTGTGGTCACATACAGTAACCGTCGCACCAACTGCAATACATAGATACCAGTTGGTATTACATGTCCCAGTTGAAGATGGGCCGACAGATCCTCGACACGGGCGACACGGGACTGGCAAAGTCAGTTTCTCCCTAAAAAGACTCAGCCCTAATGCACGCCCAGCCAAATCGAAGCGAAAATTTTCCCCTCCGATTCGCACCAAAATTACCAAATCAACTATATAATTTATGCTCTTTCCAATGATATAGGTGGCAGGGCGAAGAAATGAACAGGGGGGACTGAGTCTTTTTAGGGAGGCCCTCTCTACAAACTGTGTGATGGAAGGGAATAAAAAGTAACAATGAAACCTATACTGAGGGAGCGAGGAACCGCTCCCGAAAAAAGACCACCATGAATATGATGGACAGGGAGGGTAGGGAGAGGAGGAGGGCCAAAATAAAAACTTGTTTTTTTTTTCTGTTATTTCTCATTTTACTTTTTTCTACTTTAGAAAAACGTCTTCCTCTTCCCTTGCCTCCCGGAAAATGTTTCATCACAATTTATCGATGAAACATTGAATGAAATAAAAACTCATAATGAATATTATGGACGGGAGGGTAGGGAGAGGAGGAGGGCCCCCCAAAAAACTTTTGTATTCCTTGTACCTTTATAATTTCTTTTTTCTACTGTAGAAAAAAGACTTCCTCCCTTCCCTGTCTCCCTGAAAATGTTTCATAATAAACCAAGGTCAAACCAGACAAGAAGGAACACCAGGAAAATAGTACTCGACAAAACAAAACCAACACAAATCAAGACAAGAGACCGAGAAAACCGAGGCCAAACACAGCGGAGCTGTGCAGTTAAGTCGCGCCAGTGACTCACTATTCTCTATATGGGGCCGTTTTTTTAAAAAGGTAGAGTGAACCCCCCAAAATATGTCGTTCATATCCACCACCGTGTCCTACGTCGCTTTCCGCCGCTGGTGCTCTGATTGTGTGGTTTACACCATGCCATCAGTGTGCTCGAGGGTCGGGGGCGCAGCGGAAGTGCGTTGGGCGGCGGGGCGGAGCGAGAAAAGGAGCGGTTTGTGTCGCGGTGTGATTTCTCAGCCAAGCTTTTCCCAGCCCTCAATCTGTGCCACTGCTACATTCTGTTGCGGGTTCATCTTGTCCAACAATAATCGGGCCGCAATAGAGGGCGATTAGCCCCAGCACACTTGGGTACAAAAAAAAAACCAAAAAAAAACAACTCTTGCATGTCCAAACCGAGTGCTGAACTGTTTTATGCACTCTCTCAGCTTCCGGCTCCTCCTGCCCAGCCATTGTCCCGATCTCCGATCTAAAGAATTATTTGATGTGGTGTGGCAGCCCGCTGACACTGATTTGCTGCGACGAGGTTGCGTTGACCGTCACACCTTCTCGCGGCCGTACGGTCGCCGGCGGGACAGCGGCGTGTGGTCTGATGCACCGAGTGGCATGGACACATGGTCTACTCTCTCGGGAGGGGGTTGCAGGGCAGGGGAAAACAATTGCAGAGCTCAGCGACGCGATGGGAGTGAAAGACATGGCGATTCTACCTTTTTACAAAAACAGCCCCATATACTACTTTTGAAGCCTAAGAGAGCCGAAAAACAGCTTTATTGAAAGTTCACTCGATCATAGTGTATCGTGTTAGAGCAACGACGACGACGGTTGCAGGGGGCCGTTTGGGTTGTTGCTTGAGAGAGAAGGCTGGAGTTCCTCAAAGTTTCTTGGGAAGCTCGAGGTTCAAGGGAAGTCGGTTTTCAACATAGCGATTGCGGGCAGTCACAATCTTTCCAACAGTATCGCACTCTGCAAAGGCAGCGTCAGCTTCTTCATCGGTCATATATTCCAAGTTGACATCGTGGTTTCGATACTGATTCACTACAGCTTGAAGCTCCTCTTTCGTCCAGGCGAAGTCCTTGAGACTTTCGAGTGCAACAATTTTCTCGTTGTTGTTCCAAGACTCCATTTTCTACCAGGAAATCAAATCGAGCAGAAAGCAACGGTTGAGATGAAGTAATGATCTTCCCGATTAGCATTTCTTCAAGCAATCCAAACCTTGGCAAACTCGCTGTCGGCCACGTTGATCAGAACGGTGTGCACATTCGCCTGCACTGCATCCAGTGCCATGCCCTTCACCATGACATGGAGCTCGTCTTCCGTGGCAACCTTGCGCAACAACTCGAACTGGTCCAACATCAGGACAACACGCCGGCCTGATTCGTTGGCTGCCTTCTTGAACAGAGCTGACAATTGGGGCGCCATTCGACTATCGCGAGGAATAGACATATCGCGGAACAGCTGATAGCGGAGTGCCAACGAAAGGCTGGTGACTTTCTCTTCCGACATGACTTGTGCAATGTTTGCGCAGTCAACCACGCAAGCACCCGCGATTTGGCGCATTTCTTGCAATCGACGAAGAGTGTAACGAGTCGCTGTCGACTTGCCGCTTCCCGGTTGGGAAATCAGCAACCAAACTCCAGCAGTGCTGTGCACAAGTGGGGAGGAAAGCGCGGTCCCAAAGCGTTGGTTGGGCCACAGGACTTGACCGATCGGAGATTCACAGGCAGTTTGACAAAGCGGCTCGCGCGCCAAGAAGCGAAACGTTTGGATTTCCAGGCGAGCGTTGCAATGCCACCGAGAGCCGACACGCAAACAGGACCGAGGGTTAATACAGGATAGTCCCGAACCTCTTGAAGAACCTCGGTAATCATGGCGGAACCAAAAAAAAAAAAAAAAAAAAAAAAAAAACCGGAAAAAAAAAAAGAAGTGATCTCTTGGGAATTCGTTTTATTTTGGTTTTATTTTGGTGGTGTGTTTTGTCAAACGAACGCAATGTGCTACCATTGGCACGCCAGCGAGCGAAAAGTGTTGGCGAGGTTCGACAACGAGTGCCCGCATCTAACTCAACATGAAGTGATGCACTGCAGCCCATGTTCGGGTGTAGCACCACAAAGCCACTAAAAACCAGCCCTTAAGAGAGCTTTATTGAAACTCAGTCGATCATGCTCACCTGCATTCATTTTGATTCTTGTTCATTCATTTTTCATTCTGCTCTTTTCATGATGCAAGGGCGACTTCTCTCGTTGGCGCTTGCTGTGGCGCTGCTGGCGATCGCCGCGACGACGACGACAGCGTTGCCCGTTGCTGTTGTTGTGGATCCGCTGCGCCCGCACGTCCACCTGCACACGCCTGGGGACGCCTCGAATGCAGCACCCGAGCAGCTGCACATTGCGCTGACCGAGAACAGCGGCGAGATGCGCTTCATCTGGGTGGTGCAGGTGCCGTTCAACACGACGGGCGCGCTGCTCCAGGGCCAGTGCCGCGTCGGGCTCGCTGCCGGCCAGTACGTCGCCTCGTTCAACGCCACCAGCGACTCGTACTTTGTGCAGGGCTTCAACGGCACCATCTTTGACGCGGTCGCCTCGGGCCTCCAGCCAGACACCCGCTACCACTACCAGTGCGGCGACGCCAGCTCGGGCTTCACTGCCGACACGGCCTTCCTCAACGCGCCCGTCCCCGGCACATCCCGCACCGTCAACATTATCAACTGGGGCGACATGTGAGTTTTTGGTACTTGTCCGCCGGCGGTCGTCGCAGTCTCACCATTTGCATTGCTCAATGGAAGGGAAGGGGGGATGGATTGATTGGCTTGAATCAGATGACCCGTCGGGCCATTGTGAGCTATTTGTGCGCAATGCAATGCAATGCAATGCATCTGTGTGTGTGTGGCGACGGCCAGTTGATGATTGTTGCACTTTCAATTGAGGGATGGGGTTGGGGGTTGATGAAATTGGGATGAAAATGGGACGAAATGGGATGGCGAACGATAATGCTCGTAGATCACAAACCATGATCAAGTTAGTCATGGATGGATGTTGCAAAGTGGATGGGGTTGGACCGCACTCATGAAAATCGCAAAAGATGGCAATCTCAACATCTTTCTTTCACTTGACATTGTTCTTGACCGGAAAAAAAAAAACTCAATTCTCTTCCTTGCACTGGAAAACAGGGGCGTCAAGGACTCTGCGCACAGCGTGGCAGCCATCACCGAGGATGTCAACACGGGTCTGTACGAGCTCATCATCAACGCCGGCGACTCGAGCTACCAGGACGACTTCCCGACCCCGAACGCCTACATTTGCGACAACTTTTACAACCAAATCCAGCCGTTCGCGTCCAAGATGCCCATGATGCTCGTCGACGGCAACCACGACACGGCTCAAGACTACGTCCAGTGGCTGCACCGTGTGCGCATGCCCAAGCCGTGGACTGGCGACGGCCCGCTCTCGCGCTTCTACTGGTCGTTCGACTACGGCCCAATCCACTTCCTCGTCTTCTCGACCGAGAGTGGTCACGACACTGCGCCTGGCTCTGAGCAGCACAACTTTATGGTGGCCGACCTCCAGCGTGTCAACACCCGCCGTAACATCACCCCGTGGGTCGTCGTCCTCACCCACCACCCTGCCTACTGCAGCGATCTCCTCCACTACGAGCGTTGCCATCCCGAGGCCCAGCAATTCCGCGAGAACTACGAGGAGCTGCTCTTCCAGAACAAGGTTGATCTCTACGTGACTGGCCACAACCACGTAAGGCCGCAATTTTTCGTTGTCGTCAACTTTTCTTTTTTGATTGTGACCTTTGCGCAAATGCTCACCCCGCCCCCTGGCAATGGCAATGATTGTAGGACTACGAGCGCTCATACCCTGTTCACAATGGCACCGTCGTCAGCAAGAGCTACCACAACAGCGGCGCTCCCGTTTACATTGTGAACGGCGCAGGTATGTTTTTGTCAAAGTCACAGCTGTTTGTTTTTGCACAACCTCCAACTTGCCCCTCTTTTTTTCTCGAACAGCTGGCAACGTCGAGGGCAGCGAGAGCTTTTTCGAGCCCGGCATTGAATTCCGCGCTGCTCACGGCATCACCACCAACAAGGGCTACGCTCGCTGGCACGTCAACATGACCCACTTTGACTGGGAGTACTTTGATGCCTCGCACAAGGTTGTTCTCGACCGTGTCACCCTGTCCAAGTACTGAAAACAGCCCCCCTCGACTTCTATTCCCATGACGGTGGTGGTTTGTTCTTCAGTGACACATTTGTTGATAACAAAAACTCTCCCTTTTGAAAGAATGACAAAGAATTTGGTTTTTATATTTTTTTTTCTTTTAACAAGCGTCGGATGCAACATTGTGACGAAAAAGCGAACTGGACACAGAGCGACGGAAAGCCTCATCGCGATTGGACTATTCCATGTTCAAAACAGTCGAGTCGGCTCTACCACAACCAAAAGACAGGAACGAAATAAAGCAACAAAAAGTGAGTCACATTAAAATCCACATCTCGACTGCAAAGAGTTTGCATGCAGGCCTTACGTTGCTTCGGCCGCCTTGTCCAACGACCCAAGATTCTCAATGTATTGGTTTGCGGTCGTAAAGTGCGTGCCACCTTGTTGTGGGTAAGGAAGCAGAACGTCAGCAGATGTGGAATGCGCCAAACTGCCAAAATCACCATTCTAGATACTTACCAACAATGATCTCGCGCTTGCTCTTGTCGTTGACTTCGTATGCAGCGCGAAGCTCAGAGTAGGTGATGCCGCCCATGAAGAAGACGATGAGGCGAGGGCCGGTCTTGGTTTCGCTCGTCTGACCAAAGCAGAAAAAAAAAATGGTGCATCGTGAGTGCGCGCGCAACCAGATGAAACACTATCAACAGCACCGGTTTGCTTACCTTGCGAGAAGAGGAAGCAGCGTCTTTGCCCTCTCGCTTGTCCTTGTTGGTCTTGGCCCAGCCGCTCTTTGTGCTGTTGAATTACGTTTGATACAATGAGCTTCAACATCACACTGGTGCAATGGAGCAAAATCTGCAGCACACTACTACACACCTGCGAACGGAAGCTGCAGCACCAGCGTCTGCGGACGAGTCAACATTTTCATCGCGAACCGAGGCAAAGAAGTTCTTGTCGACCTTGTCTTCGAGAATATCCTGCATTCCCCCAATGAATCAGCAGAAACGAGTGCCCTCCAAAATTGAGAGACGGCTCAAGCCAAAAAACAGACAAAGAGAAGCACGACAACCAGAAGCGGCACATACCTCGAGCATGTCCTTCAGCACGGGAACCCATCGCGACAGCGCGTACGAGGTTTCCTCGGAGCGCTCGCGGCGTTTGTACTTGCGGAGGGTGCGCTTGTCGTTCTATAGTTGTAGTTGAAACACACAAACAAAAAAAAAATGAGTGATTTGCAAACACGAGACTGTTTCGCCGTTTGATCGCAACGCCAGCGCAAACTCCTCACAGTCGACACGGCGGCGCCGAGATAGATCAAATTCTCCATGGCCTTGCGGAGCTTTGGCGGGAGATTCGAGTGCTCCATGAACTTTTGTAGCTCGCTGTCGAGCAGACCCTCACGCGTGAGGGTGTACACGGTCAGCAAGCGAAGCTTGTTTTCGGGACTGTATGCAGAAAGTAGCCGGAAGCCGGAAACAAACAAAAAAATCACAAATTCAGAACGGCGAGATCGCTGCCATACAAAGTAAAAAAACCGCCCTTACGAAATCTTCGAGTCCTGCATTAGAGGAACCAGCTCGGGGATGATGTTCTTGATGGGTTCGCCGTGTTCATCCTCGCCCATAACCATGTTCTGAAAGTTGGAAACAACAACACAGCGGAATGGTTAGATGTCCAAAAGTCGGGGTAATCGCAAATACTAAGTTTCCGCCCAGAGACTCACCTGCTCAACACGCGCAATGGATTCGAGTTGGAGCTCCTTGAAGAATTCCATGCAGCGCTCGGCAATGTGCACATGCAGCGAGTACTAAAGCAAAAGAGACGTGAGTCACAAAGTTCAAGACACATACCCCCACCATCTCGGCAGGCAAGTTAGCTCGAGCTTTACACGTTGCATTTGGTCTTGGTGCTGGGGCATTTCCTTGAGCGCCTCGCTGAGCTCGCCGAGCGACACCTTTTCAGTCTTGCTCAACGCACCAGCTTTCGACTGCGACAGGAACTTTTTGAAACCGTCCGACACATCGCGGATGGCGTCAGCAATGTGGCGGTGACGCAGGTCAGGCCAGAGGCGGTCGGATTCGCCAATGATGACTGGCTTGGTTTCTGTACGGCCGTTTCCAGTGGAGAATTTGAAACTGGTAAAGTCCAGTAAAAAGCAAAGCAGCGGTGAGAACAAACAAAAGATGGAGTGCGACGGGACACCAAAGTTTCGTTCAGAGCCAAATGGCTTACTCGTAGACATCGTTCACGATGGGCAGCAAATCATATGCCATCGCCTGGTAGGTCAGCTCATGCAGCATCGGCGAGACGAGGTCCACGCTGCGGTCCACAAGGAAGAGCTGGGATCGCTTCGAGGAGGTCTGTGCGAGCAAACAGTTTGTGGTTCAAAGGTCAGTTGACGGGTAAAAAGTATCGCCTGATGCGCCCACGAGCAGAAACATACCGGAACGATGGAGCCGGCGGCAAGGTACTGATCAATGCGAGCCTGGACATAGGTGGCCAAAGTCATGTTCTGCTCGTTGGTGGTGCTGTAGCGAATGACGGGGTTTTCGCCAAGGGTTGCACAAAGTGTCGCGATTTGGTCGGCAATGCGGCGCTGAGCGGGATCAACGTTCGCAGAATGGGGGCTGTAGAACGAATGGAAGCTCTGGGGAGAGTCCAAGCTGAAGGCCTGAGACTCGGCGGCTGATGAATCAGAAGAAACAAAATGTAACAAACATGAAACATGGGCGAATTGAGTTGGGTTGGCAACCATCCTTCTTGTTTTGTTCCCCATCCTTTGGCGGAAAAAAAAAAGCAAAAAAAAAAAAAAAGCACGTACGCAAGAACTCGACGTAAATCTCCTCCAATGTGCCGAGGAATTGCACGAGCGCCTTGCAGCTAGAGAGCTTCTTGAACAGCGCGTCGGGACACACTACGGAGCAAACACAAGACACACAAAAAACAGAAAAAACAAAAAAAAAAAAAACAACTTGGTACCAAGGACGCTGGCAGACACCAAAGAAACTCAAAACTAATCGTCGTACTGGATGTAAAGAAGATGTGCGCCTTCTTGTACTGGACTTCAGAGACGTGCTGCTTGTCAAAGTCGGCAATGATGGCATTCACCGACTGCTCAGTCGGCGAGACGAGGTAGATGGCCTCGTACTGGCGGAATGCACGGCGCTTCTTGGCAATGTTCTCCACAACTGTACGTCCATGTTCATGCCAACATTGAGCCATGGCAGGCACACCAATAGACGCCAATCGACGTTTTGGTAGAGCGACGGAAACACACAAAAAAAACTTACGGGTGACACCTTCGTCCATGATGTCGTACATCCTGCAGACGGACGAGATGACGCGCGTGGAGAGATGGTCCAGCACGAGGATCTTGAAGTTGTTTTCCGGCTTGATGCGGCGGATGACGCCGTCCATGATGCCTGTGAAAGGGGGAGAAAGCATTACAGAAAAAAACAAGGAAACACAAAATGAGGACAGCGAACGACCGGTTTGGCAGGGTGACCAGATGCGGGGTTCTCAGATGCATGATGAGCAACGGAGCTGCAGACGGTACGACGAGGAAGAGAAGGGAAGGAATGGAAGGGAATGGAGAGGACGAGCGGAGTGAACGGGTACTCTCGCCGTCTCGCTCTGCTGTTACAACAGATTCGATTGAGCGCGTTGGTGCACAGTTGCGTTTGAGCGGCTCCAGTCGAATGGAGATACACTGAAAGCAGGCTTCGACGAGACCGAGTGCTGAGGTTGAAGTAATGACGGCAAATAAAAGAAAAAAAAAAAGAAATAAAAAAAAAAGGCCAAAATAAAATGGTCGAAATGTTATGGAACGCTTCGAGCGCTGCAAACACAAATGTGATCAGCGAGATGGTCAACGAGGACAAGAAGAGAGTTGGCTGATATGACGAGCGGGGGCAAAACGCGGGACGAGGAGGCCAGCAGGGAGCAGGCAAGCGAGGGAAGAAGGGAAGACAAAGAAGAACGTTTTTTTTTTTTTCAAAGTTTTGGTCGGTGTTTGACGTACGTTCGTGTGTCAAATCGCGCATCGACATGGTTGATCAGATGAGAAACAAGACTGAAGAATGATGGGGGAAAAACAAAAAAAGAAAATGAAACAATAGCAATCAATCAATGCGCAAAAATGGACGGAGAGTGGAGAAAAAAAAAATTCACAATGGTTTTGAAACAGCGGACAAGGTACACGAGCAGAATGAACATCGCAACACGTCGAATCAACAACATGATTACGAGACACAAATAAACAGACACGAGTCAGGCTTCAAGGAGTATTTTTTGGGGGAGAGAGAGATGAGTAAAACAGGGGTTCTTAAGGAGCGTTACGGCCGTCGAGCGACTTGTTGAGGAAACGACGCTTCTGGAAGCACATCCACCACTGGAGCATTGGTAAGCAGATGGGGGGGGGAAGAAAAAGACCGTCGTGAGCGCATGCACATTCAGCCCAAAAACCAAAACGCAACGTAAATTGCAACAAACCTTGTCAGCGGGGCCGTTCTTGTAGACACGTTCGCACAGACGGATGCCAATCTCCTGTCGGAGCTGGGTAATGTACTGGCGCATAGTGTCTAATCGGAGAGAGGGCCGAAGAAAGGGGTGAGACATTTCTCTTAAAACCACAACGACAATAAGAAAAAAAAAAACCATACCAGCGTCAGCACGAGCCTCAGGGAGCTGGTAAAGACCGTTGAGGGGGAAGTTGCCGTTCTTGTCTCCGGGAAGAGAGAAAGTCTCGAGCGACATGGTGTTCATGGCCTTGAGACCGTCGTTCTTGGTGGGGCACTGTGAAATTTGGGTAAAAGAAATGTTGAGCAAACAAACTTTCCACGATCGCCTGCTTTCTGAAAAGGAAAGCCTTCAAAACAGCACAAATGCCTCACCTTGGCCAACTTCTGGAGGCAGTCGGTAATGTACAAAGTGAGGTAGATGAGGACGCGGTCAGCGTTGCCCTTAATGTCAAAGTTCTTGAAGAAGACGTTCGCCTTGAAGTACTTCAGGGCCTCCTCGACAATGTCCTCAGAGCCGTCTGCGAGTGTGCATGCATCGGTGAGCGGCAAAGCCCTTCCCCCTGACAAGCAGGGTGGTTCAGCAATGCGAGCCGAGCTTACCGCCACGGGGAGCGGGGCCCTTGACGGACGAGTTCAGGGGCAGGAAGGCAAAGTTGCCGAGGCTGCGGAGACCGGGCAGCTCGTTGAAGTTGGAGTGATAGGCCTGATGAGCAGATCGCAGATAGCAAAAAGCAAAGCGAGAGAGAAGTGAGAATGACTGGAGACAAGATTGACAAAAAAAAAAAAAAAAAAAAAAAAAAAAAAAAAGACAAATTTTTTCAAACAAATCCCGCAAAGTAGAAAAGCGATTTGTGGGGGTTGGCACGCTCGCTGTTCCGCACCGCACGACCCGCGATGCAGGTTCAAAGCGCAGTGATCTCAACGGGGGATTGTTGCGCGGCGATGGCTGCGCGGACGGCAACGACTACAACCCTCAAACAAAATGCTGGAGATCTGCATTTTTAATATTATTTCTTTAAGGCAAGTTTTTTTTTTTTTTTTTTTTGTGTTGTTTTTGTTTGATTTTGATTCTTCTTTCTTCCTTGTTGATGACCGCTGCAGGAAGATCGCCGAGCGACGCAGCTGCGATGTGCGTGCGAGAAACACGGCGGGAGTGCAGCTGAAGCGAAAACGAGCAGCTACGGAAGCAGAGGGATGGAGAAGAAGAACAACAAACAAAAAGAAAAAAAAAAGAAACAAAAAACATTTCAATCCGTGCTGGTTGTGGATTGTTGTTGCGTTGCGTTGCGCTGGGGGGCGCGAAGAACAGGCAGATGAACATGCGCTGGTAGAGGCGTAGTGGGGAGGCGTGCGTGGCGGGAGAGCGGGAAGACGAGCGGAACAAAAAAAAACCAAACGGGAACGCAAAGAAGAAGAAAAGCAAAAAAAAAAAAAAAAAAAAAAAAAAAAAAAATCTGTTCTTCTTTACAGGCATTGAATTAATCCACACAAAAAAGACTGGAAAGCGACGACGACTTGAATGCAATGTCAAGGCAATGGAACTGTTGATCCGAGCAAAGAAGAAGAGTTTGGGTATGTGAGCGAGAGAGAGACGTACTTGGAAACGCAGCGAAAAATAGAGCCAAAGTAAACGGACTGACGTTTCCGCCCCTCGATCGGACCGCGCGTCTGAGGCTGGCAGTGCTGCTTTTGGAGAACAACGTTAGTACGATTTTAACGCGATTGGGACCGCAGAGAGAAATACAAAAAAAGCGACGAGGGACGACGAACGAAAGGGATTTCCGTGCGTTGAACTTGTACTGATTCCTTCGACCGCTGCTGCTTGGAGCAGGAGCACGAAGGCCAAGGTTTAGTGAATAGATTTCAATTGAGAATTCTCAGTCGTGATTTTGCAACTGTGCTCGCAGATCATGGCCGACGAAGAAGACTCTGACCAAGAATCGCCGCTCAATCCGAGCAATCCGGCTGCTGCTGCCCAGCAACGGAAATCCAAAAAGCGAAGGGGCCACCGTGGGCGAGGAGGCAGAGCTACCGTCAAGCGCGAACGTCTGGACGAGGATTCCCCGCATGCGGCGGGCGAGATCGAGCCCAGTAGCGGAGGACGAGAAGTGGCTTCAGCTGATGACGATCGCCGCCACGAGGACCAGGAGGCAACGGCGAACGAGACACCCGATACTCCAAGCCTGGCATGCGGTGAATCTACTGCTACGAAGTCGACCATCAGCGACGTCACGCAATCGAACGCGACAACCATGCGCGTCGCTGTCGTCGGGAAGGCAATCCAAGCAAAAGCTTCTTCTGAAGCAGCTGCGAATCATCGCTCACTACCACCCGCAACCTCAATGCCAGCAAGCGCAAGTGGCTACAATCAAGGCTCTGAAAGTCACTCTCACGCTCGCGAGGTGTTTCCCTATGGCAATTACCGCGAGTACTATGGATACCGCACGCCGCACCACACGCAAGATCCAAGGCTGCAAGCCATTCCGACAGACTGTCTTGCTGGCAAAGCAGTCCTGGATATCGGATGCAACTCTGGCCTGCTGTCTCTGGAGCTTGGTACGATTTGGGGGTGGATGTGGGGAGGGGAGTGTTGCGTGTCAGTTTCTTTCATCTTTGCTCACTCAACAACTGTTCGCAGTGCGTCGGACCCGACCAAGTCGCTTCGTCGGGGTGGACATTGACGAAAAGCTTATTGCTGCTGCCATCCGACACCGCGAGTGGCTCAAATCAACCGCAGCTCTCTCTGTCGTGCCCAGCACACAAACGGCGCAAACTTCGGCTCGACGACCCGTCAATTTTCCCATTTCGTTGGCCATGAGCCATGGAGCACTGACTGGAAAACTGCACGACATGCTGCAGACTCTGAAACACAAGCAGCAACATAGTACAGGGAGACACCGCAAGTCGGCCGCCCATGAGCAAGAGACAAACCCGCTTGCTGCTGTCGAGCTGGATCCCATCTTTGATTCGGTCGAGTTTTACCCGGGCAATGTCGTGGACGATCAGGGCCAGCTGCCGATGCTTGCCGCCAACCGTTTCGATACAGTTTTATGGTAACCCGACAATTGGATTGCTTTTTTTTGGCTCTCTCAACCTACATCGACCTGACTTGAAGATTCTAACTTTTGCACGATTAGTCTAAGCGTCACCAAATGGATTCACCTCAATTGGGGTGATGAAGGCCTGCGAGACCTGTTTGCCCGCATCTGTACATGGCTGCGGCCTCAAGGCGTTCTGATTCTTGAGCCGCAACCTTGGAAGAGCTACCACAAAGCCAGCAAGACGAGCGACGCGGCAAAGAACCACTATCAAACAATCCAACTCCGCCCAGAAGACTTCCCATCGCTGCTGGAACAAGCTGGATTCACCGTTACCGTTCTGGCTCAACCAGACTCACCAGCAGGTCAAGGTAAAAACCCCAAAAAACGTTCGTTTGATGGTGTCAAAAAGCACAACGCACGCTGCCAACAACGATACTGACCTCTCACATTGCCAATACGATGCTGCCGTTGGACAACTCAGGTTTTGCAAGAACATTATATTCGTGCCGCAAAAAGCAACCAACGTGACGTTCACCAACAATAAAGACATGTTCAAGCACGGAAGAATTCCTCGAGCGAGCCAAGGTAGTCGCGGTAGAGCTTGCCTTCATGTTGTTGGGCGACGCGGAAGGTGTACTCGACAAAGTCCTTGGTGTCGCGGGCGAGAATGTTACGGAGGGGCTCGGAGACAGTCTGCCACAGTCGAAGAGAGCGATTAGAGAAAAACAACAACAACAACAACAACAAAAAAAAAACCCCAAGAAAAACCAAGAGGACTGAGCGAACGCGTTCCGAAAGATACAAGCATAATTATGCCACAACAACATCACAAAAACCATACCTCAGGGAGAGTATCAAAGTTGCTCTCGCCAAAGTTCTCGTAAGTGGGAGTAGTGCAGGCCTCCTTGACTCGGTCGTTGGGGACGACGCGAAGGGACGAGTCATGAAGCTCAACGTTGTACACGAGCGAGTGGCCGACCTGTTGGCGAAGCAAAACAAACAACAAACAAACAAACAAACAAACAAACGTTCGTCAAAACATGGTTCAACAAGGAGCTTTTCTGCCAAGGCATCTCACTGGCAAAGCATGCCCAAAGCAACCCCCCCCCCCCGCCCTCCCAACAAGCGAACGTAGAATACGATACGTACATCCTTCTTGGAAATGGCGACGGAAACGACGTACGAGTCGGAGGCAATCTCGGGCTCGTCATCTTCCTCTTCCTGCTCGTTCTCCTCCTCATCCTCTTCCAGCTCGTCGTTGATGGACTGGTTGAGCTGCGCAGTGTGGAAGTACGCGGTCATGACGCGGTCGCCGACGGTGGCGCGCAGAATGACGACTTCCGAGTTCGGAGCGTTCTCGACCTAAACAGACATACAGGATGGTGAGAGGTGTTGATCAGTGTGCAATCTCTGTCTCGCTTGTGCTGTGCTGCCTTACAGTGACGTTGGCATTCTTGAGGCTGGCGGGGATCTTGGGCTCTGCCTCAACGTTGTTCTTCTCGTACTCGAGCTCGGAGGCAAGCTCAGTGCGGAGGGCGTTCAGTTCCTCTGTGTGTTCCAAGTTCCCGTTCACAAGATGAGCAAGAATCGCAACAATGAGTGCAGGTCAAACAGTGGACAGCGGTGCATCCGATGTGTGTATGTGTGTGCATGTGTGGACTGTGGAGAGTGGTGGCACATGGTCGAGGTCCCTCAACGCGAACGAGATCAACGTTGCTTGGCTCCTTCACAACGACGATCGTCTTTGTGAATGTGACCAGGCGTCAGAGTGATTGTAAACAGAGCAAAGAGAAGAGAGGGAAGAGAGGGAAGAGAGGGAAGAGGGAAAGGCTTTGTGCTTGTAAGCCAAGACATTTAGAACAAGCGAGACAGTGAAGATGAAGAAGAGAAAGGGATCTTGTCGATGGACGTGAGGCGATCAGAATCATCAAGAATGGAGAAGATGAGTAGATAGACAGAGGAGAGAGATGGAGATGGATGATGGGGTGAGGAGTACTGGGGGGGGGGCTGCGAAGGGGAAAGGGAAAAAGCCACGAGGAACGCACGCTGGTTGGCCTTGGAGCTGTATGCGCGGGCAGCGACGGCAGCAGGGGTGACTGCAGCAACACGGGCAGAGGCAGTGGCAGAGACGGTGGAGGCGACAGGGAGCGTGGCGGCGGCGGCGATCGAGACGGCGGCGGCGGCTTGGCGGGAAGCGGCAGAGGCGAGCGACTTGGCAGCGAGACCAGAGACAGTGCGCAGCATGATGATGATGATGGTTAGATGTGTAGATTCACGACTGAGCCAGAATAAAATACAATAAACAAACAATAGGGGCATGTCTGAGACGCTCAACATCCAATGCAAAGGGTGTCTGTTGTGAGGTTTGCTTTGAGCTTTCCATTCAGAACACAAAGCGCGTTCAAACCTCAGATTGCGCTCAAAAGTGTGCATTCGATCTACTTGAGCTGGACACACTTGAACCATCCATGGTCGGCTTCACGATTGTTGCGGAAGGCAGAAGGTTGACGCAAAAACGACAAGTCCCGCTTCTGAGCTGTCCAGTTCGACTGCACGTACTCAGATCGTTGACCACACATTCATGTAATAGTACGCTGACTAAAGACCTCACATCCAGCCCAGTCCCATTTGCTTTTTGGTTGCGCTTGCTTGCTGTTGGTGTTTGGTTTTCGGAATGGCTCAGATTGCTGCGATCGCGGGTGCACGCCAGCAGCGTGAACAGTACCGCGCAACCGGACTCGCCCAGACACTGCCAACGAGCGCACAGTCCAGTGCTGCTGCCATTGCTGCGAGCGCCGGCCGAGGAGGAGGGCTCCCGTCTGCGACCGAGATCGAGGCTGCCCAGCAGTCGCACGCGCTCGAGCGGCAGTCGCACGCAGTCAGCGAAACCGATCGCGCCACGCTGCACCACGTCCTCGAGCCGTTCTCGCAGCACATCGGTGGCAATGGTAAGCCGAAGGGAGTCTGAGTGGAGGACGGAGCGATCAGTGCCTCACTGTTGCGTTTCGTTGCTCAGAGTCTAAGCACTTGAATGCTTCGTCGTCGTCACATCGATCGGATTTAGCAAGTAAATGGTACGCCGAGCTGTCGCGTCTGGCGCGCATTGAAGAACGCTCCGACAGCAACCACAACGAGCTCGGTATTCCCAGCCAGCGATTGTGCTGCAACGTTCGTTGGTCGAATTCCAGTTCAAGTTCGCTGGAATGGTGCACTCGCCACTGCAACATGAGTCTTCAACTCCGACTCGTGGATGGGCCCGATCAGTAAGACCACGAAGGGATGGAGTTTATTGCTTGTTTCGTTTATGCCAACGTTTTTCCCTCGAACTCACTCTTGCTTGCCTCCTCCTAGAACACTCATCCCATCCACGTCATTCTCTTGCGAACTGGAAACAATCACCGCCGAAACAATTCCAATGGATTACATTCAAACCAAGATTTGGCCAGTCATTCAGTCAACCGCTGCTTCGACTACACGCCGGACAACGAAACATACTTGACCTCGAGGTACTCCTCGAGACCGTGGTGTGAACCCTCGCGACCCAGGCCGGACTCCTTGATGCCACCAAACGGCGCCACCTCGGTTGAAATGGTGCCATCGTTGACACCGACCATACCCGTTTCGAGACCCTCGGCGACACGCCACACGCGGCCCATGTTCTGCGCGTAAAAGTAGGCAGCCAAGCCGACAGACGTGTTGTTGGCCAGGCGGATGACTTCTTCTTCTGTCTTGAATCGGAATAAAGGAGCCAGGGGACCAAAGGTCTCTTCGTGCGCACAAAGCATCTGGTCGTTCGCGTTTCCGATGAGCGTTGGCTCGAAAAAGAGTTTGCCCGCAGAATGACGCTTGCCACCGCGAAGCAGCACGCCGCCTTTCGACAGCGCGTCCTGGACATGCTTTTCAACCTTCTCGACCGCCTTCTCATTGATCAGCGGGCCCTGAGTAACGCCAGAGGTAAAGCCGTCGCCCACAATCAACTGCTTGGCCATGGCATCGCCGAGAGCCGCAGCAAACTTGTCATAAATGCTGTCCTGAACGTAGATACGGTTGGCGCAGACACAGGTCTGTCCGGCATTGCGGAACTTGGATGCAATCACACCCGCCACGGCTTGCTCAATGTTGGCGTCGTCAAACACAATGAAGGGCGCGTTGCCACCGAGCTCCATCGTCACCTTCTTGACAGTGCTCGCGCCTTGCCGCATGAGCAGCTTGCCGACGTTGGTCGAGCCGGTGAAGGAGAGCTTGCGGACCAACGGGCTCTCGGCCAGCTCACGGCCCACAGCAGCAACGTGCGTGTGCGTGGTGACCATGTTGAGCACGCCCGGGGGAAGGCCCGCGCGGGTTGCCAGCTCACACAGCGCCAGGGCAGACAGCGGGGTTTCCGATGCCGGTTTGACGACCGCCGTGCAGCCTGCAGCGAGCGCCGCTCCCACCTTGCGCGTGATCATTGCGTTTGGAAAGTTCCACTAGATGGATGTGATAGTGTGGTAGTTGACGAGAAAGAGCAAGAGGGGCCAAAAATCAATAAAGGCAAAGTCAACCGAAAGTGAACAACAAAACAATAGCCTTTCGTCTGACACCAGGGTTTACTGTACCGGAGTGATCATGGCGGCAACACCAACGGGCTGCTTGAGAACAAGAATCCGCTTGTTCGGGCTGGCTGCCGGAATGGTCTCGCCGTAAACGCGCTTGGCTTCCTCGGCAAACCATTCAATGAAGGACGATCCGTAGGCAACCTCGCCACGCGCTTCCGCCAGCGGCTTGCCTTGCTCCGCTGTGAGGATGATTGCCAGATCGTTTTCGTGTTGCTTCATGAGGTCGAACCAGCGACGCAAGATTTGCGAACGATCCTGCGTTTCAACAAAAACCAAATCCAGAATGTGAGTCCGACGACCTTTTTGTTTTTCTGAGGCGTTTTTCATTGACAAAAGTTGACTTTGTCAAATGCAAACAAATGCACTTGTTCAATGTGATTGAGGAGTCTCAGAAGTAGGGAACGAAGCGTTTTTCATCCACAACCTGACCTTGGCAGTGCGGCGGGCCCATGGGTGCCACGCGTCGTGCGCTGCAGTGATGGCTGCAGTCGTGTCCTGCACGGTGAGCTCTGCCACGGATGCCAGATGGGCGCCCGTCGACTTGCTCGCCACGTCAAAGCGAGCGCCGTCCGCAGCGCCCGTCCACTTGCCGTTGACGAACGCGTCCGACCGGAGCAGCTGCGGGTCTTTGACGGCGTCCAGCAGGCTCTGTGCGATCAGTGCCTTGCTGCCACGGCTGAGCTGCACTGCGGACGACGAGAACTGCCGCACAAGCAGAAGCGACCCGCGATGCGCTGCGAATTGCATTGGTTGAGACGTTCTAAGAATTGACAGGCAGCAACGGAACGAAAAGAGGATTGCGTAGACTGGTAAAGCAGCTCGATCAGACAATAATACCAACGCCATGCTATTGACAGCAACCCCTTCGACTGCATGTCAATACTCGGAAACTCAGACCAGTCCTCAGTTGAAACCCGAAATGCCGCTCCTGCGAGTAAGACGCGACCACGGCTCGGACGACCATCCGACCGATGCGAGTCCAATAGCAAGAAGTTCGAGTGAAGCCATGACTGATGCAGGTCGGCTGAGCAAGAAGCCGCGATGGACGTCCAGCAGCGACGCGATCGGAGATACCACTGTCAAACCGGCGATGCATGATGACCTGAGAGCGCCCGTGCAAATCCCGGCTCCTGCAACGCGGGGAATGGCTGCACAGTCTCCAAGCAATGCATCGAGCCCAGGGAGAGCGTCATCGCGGCGGCGCGCGCCCGTTACTGTCGCCTATGACGACCTCGACGAGGACGATGACGACGACCCCGAGGAGGACTCTGACTCTGACTCGGAAGCACAATCAACGAAGGGAATCACGTCTAGCAGGTCTCCCTCAAAGTCAAGCAAATTAAAGGTGGAAGCGACGCCGCATGGTAAAGCTTCGCTTTGCGCCGATTTGGAGTTGACAAAGTGCAATTCTGGACATTTTTTCCTGAGCGTGGTTGAAAAAGACTTACATCGTGACAATGGCCCTTGAACAACAGGCGCGCGAATCCCAAGCCACTTCCTTGAACAATTGACAAACATCCAGGAAATGCGGGCAGCGAGGAACGCGCCAGTCGACGTGATGGGTTGCGAGCGACTGGCAGACACGACGTCCTCTCCCGAAACGTACCGGTATCAGGTGCTGCTGTCGCTCATGCTTTCGGCGCAAACCAAGGACGAGATCACTGCAGGTGCGATGAAGCGCTTGATTGCCCACGGCTGCACGCTGGACAATATTTTGGCGACACCTGTCGACAAGATTCAGGAGCTCATCTACCCGGTCGGCTTCCACCGTCGCAAAGCCGAGTACATTCTCGAGACGTCCCAAATGCTCAAAGACAGCTTTCACGGCGACATCCCTTCCACCATCGAAGGCCTAGTGTCCCTGAAAGGGGTTGGCCCAAAAATGGCCCACATTACGATGGACGTTGCCTGGCAGCAGATGGTTGGTCTGGGCGTCGATACGCATGTTCATCGCATCGCAAATCGCCTCAAATGGGTGTCCAAGGAAACTAAAACTCCCGAGGACACGCGCAAGGCGTTGCAAGAGTGGATGCCGCGCGAGTACTGGCCCGGGCTGAATGTGCTCCTCGTTGGCTTTGGCCAGACAATTTGCCGCCCCGTCAACCCTCGATGCTGGGATTGCTTGAACCTGCATACATGCGCCTTCGCCCGACGGCCGGAAACACGAGCACGCATTAAAAAGCATCGCCAAGAGCAGGCAAACATGCCGCCCGAGCCGTCCCAAGATCACAAGCCAGTTCTCGTCAAGAGCGAGGAGCACGGCTTGTGATTGCCCCCCCCCCAAGCATGTAATACACATTTCAACATAGCGTACTTTTACCAAGCTTGTCACAATCAAATCGATAAAAAATGTACTTGTACCAATCTTCAATAACAACACAACATGGAATCGAAACAGAAAACAAAAAAAAAAAAAAAAAAAAACAGCATCGACCTTTTAGCGGGACAGGGCATGCATCAAACGACTCATCAGCAGCTTGATCTCGTCGTTGGAGGGCGCTGCGGTGAGTTGGAGCAGGGTAGATTCAAACGGCATGAACAGGTGCTTGGGCTCGCTCTCTGCCAGCAAGCCAAGCAGAGAAATCGCGCGGGTGACGATGGCCACCATTTGAGCCCGCTGCTCCTCTGGTTTGATGCCTGCTTGTTGCGTGGCAGGCGACCGCAGCAGCCGGATGAGCGTGGGGATGCAGCCGTTGACCTGGCCAACGCAGGTTCGGAGCCGACCACGGTGTGTTGCCAGCTGGGAGAGAATCAGCAACGTGACGTGGGCCAAGGCAGGCTCGAGGCGGAGGCCATGCTCAACGAGGTATTGGGACAAATTCGTCAGGAGGGCCGGCGAGAGTTCCGACAGCACGCCAAGATTCGCATCAGAGGCAGAGCAGTGCAACAGGACTGACAGCAAAATGTCAGTGGTGTCGGATGGCCGGGGATCCTGGCCGCCATCCTGAGGCGGAATGGAGGCACGAAGGTTGGCCACCACACCGCTGATGAGTCGCGCTGTGACTTCTGCGCCGTATTGGCACAAGTCGGCAGACACGGCCAAATTGCCCAGAGACACAATGCTGTTCATAGCCAACGCCGTGTCGGTGCTGTGCAGCTGCTCAGCGAGCAAGCCCATGAGACGAGCATTGCTTGCGACGACCACTCGCTCAACCGCCGAAAGGAAGGTCAAGCCGCGGACAATGTTGGAGATGCTTTGGCAACGTTCGTGCAGCAGCAAAATAGACGGTGGGACGGGACAGAAGGCAGTCAGTTCATCGCCAAGGATGGATTGCGTGCCTTCGGATGAAATAGTATCCGCGAAATCCAACGAATCCAGGCCCGACACTCGCTTGGAAGGGCGGTCAGTGTCAAGACTGGCGGCCGCCGGACGCTTGCCTGGCGCACGATGCTGGCGAAAGTCCAGGTAGGCGCTTGACGAGGTGTCCAGAGGCGCACCCGCCGCCAAATCCAGCGGCGTTTGAATGTGCGCGAGGTGCACGGAAAGTGCTGCAATGGTCCCGGCGTTCCCATCAAAGTGTCCTCCAAGGGTTTCTCCAAGTGCCATCCTGTTCTTGAGCCAGTGGTCGACCAGAATGTCAACCAATCCAGGGAATTCGGCGAGCGCAAACGTGTCCTGATCGGTGAATAGCCAGACTGTGAGCGCGTTGAGAGCCCAAGTCGAGTCTGCAAGCATGCCCGAGCTCAACGAGTTTAAGAGCTTTTGGGGAGCGATCGGATCTGGGAGAGCAAAAAAGAGACGAATAGCACAAAAGGCAAAAGTCTGTCAGCAAACAATCACACACAAAAGGAGCAACCACAATTGAATCCTACCTCGAATTTGCTTGCGATGCAGGCGGTGCTTGGTGATGTCTGGTTGGTAAAACTCGATGCCAGGTACGCTTGGCGGCGTGAGGGATTTGTTCCCGAGTGCAGCAGCCGACGCTTGGGAGATAAAATCGTTAATGTTGAGCCTTCGGGGACTGGGCAACGCCTCGAGTTGAGTCAACGGTGGAGGGGGTGTGTTGACTAGACTGGCAACTGGGCTCTGCACCATGGGTTGCTTGCCCTGGAGAGTTGCGACAAGCTGAGCGGGTGTCATGCGCTTGTCGGTTTCTGCCTGCATTCGTTGGAGCTGGGCGAGCTGCTGCGACTGTGTTATCAGCGCCTGTGCCTGTTGCGATGTTTGGGCTTGAGCTTGAGCTTGAGCTTGAGCTTGAGCTTGAGCTTGGGCCAATGCTTGCCGCTGCTGCAAAAGTTGGAGCAACTGCTGCTGTTGTTGCTGCTGTTGTTGCTGCTGTTGTTGCAATTGTTGCAGCTGTTGCTGGTGTTGCTGTAGTTGTTGCTGGTGTTGCTGTTGTTGCTGCTGCTGTTGCTGTTGTTGTTGTTGCTGTTGTTGTTGCTGCTGTTGCTGCTGAATCAACAACTGCTGCTGTTGCAATTGCTGAATTTGCTGGAGCGCCGACGATGGGGTGGCAGTTGATGCAGCCTGACGTTGCTGCAAAAGCTGTTGTAGCTGAGCTGCCGTGATTTGGGACGCGGATGCTGGTTCAGCGGGCTGCGGAGGTTGTTGTTGTTGTTGTTGTTGTTGTTGCTGCTGCTGTTGTTGTTGTTGTTGTTGTTGTTGCTGCTGCTGCTGCTGCTGGAGCACCAGCTGCCGCACTTGCAGCAAGAGCTGCGGATTGGATTGGGTTCGAGCAAACCGAATTAACGCTTCTAACGACGTGGCATTCCCTTGGTTTGGAGCACCCAACAAAGCGGCAAGAGCTGCAGCAGTAGCAGCGCTATTGTTCGCGCTGCTAGCGGTAGCAGCGGCAGGGCTTGGCTGATGAGTCGCCTGTTGTTGCGGCAACCCTTTGACAGGGACGGGCGCAGCGCGAGGCGGGGGCATGTGCCCTTCGGCTGCAGGGCCAGGCGTGGAGACAGGGCCGGGCGTGGACACTGAATTGAACGCGACAATCGATCCCGCCGGAGAAGGGGCCGAGAGCGACGAGATCATGGGGCTTTGGCCAGGACCGGGGCTGGCCATGGTCGAAGCCGGATGCGGACTTGGCGCCGTGAACGATCCGGCACGCGGACTGGGCCCGTCAAAGTTGATCGAGGCCGATCGAGCGGACGATGGAGTAAGGCGCGCGGAAGCGGCAGGAGGCGTCATCGCGGCGTCGCCAGAGGCCGATGCGCCATTGACGGGTGTCGCAGGCGCGGATTGCATCGGCAGCACCCGCTGCTTGGCGCTCACATAAGGTTGCAAGCCAGCCGGCCCAAGATGGTCGCAAAAGCGCTCAAGGCATTTCTTGTAGTGGGTCCGCAAGGTGCTGGCGACGCCCGTTTGCGACAGGACGTCCAACCCAGCCGCCACATCACGCCATAGTTTACGTTCCCCGACCGCCTGTAACCCGCCACGCTCCACAACAAGCATGGCCAGCAAGTACAGATCGACGTCGCGCCCACACATGGTAGGGATGCGTTGCAGTGGCTCCGCTGTGGAAAACAAACAAAAACAAACAAGCGAAAACCAAAGGTGAGGTGAATCGCGCATTCGACAAACAGCGACAAAATAACAAAAACAAATGTGCAACTGTTGGAAACATACACGTGGTTCGAGAATATGCAACCAGGGCTTCGAAGAACGCTGCGCGTTCGTTGTCAAGGCCATCGCGAAGCGGGGTGATGGTCAGCGGACCTGCCTTACGAGGCGCGCTGTTCCCAGGCATGCTAAAGACATCATCGTTAACAGGAGTTGTGGCGTTGAACGGGGTGCCCACGCTTGCTGGTGAGGCCGCCATCGAAGGCGGTTTTTGCTGTTTCCGTTTGGCCTTGCTTTCGGCAGAGGAGGAGGCTGTTACTGGAGCAGCAGCGCTCGATCCCGGTGTTGAAGCAAACGGGTGTGCACCGGATGTTGGCATGTCGCCGAGTGAGTTCTGCGCCAGGAAAGAGCAGTATTTAGATTGAGCCAGTGCGCACACCAAAAACCAAAACCAACGCAACAAACATCTCGCAGCAGATCGCATACCATCGACAGCAGACTGGACCCAAACATGTCGTCCAGCTCCAAGTCTACGCTATCCATGATGAGCGCTTCCTTGATGTCGTAGAATTCAGAGCACTCTTGAGAGCAGAATTTGCCACCCGACGTCTGTTGTTGTCAACGATTGGTTCATCAATGTCAGAAACCCATTCATGAGCAACAGCCTTCCTCCCTCCCCTCGATTCCATCGAATGCGTTGATCAGATCCAGCAACATGCACAAACCACCCCTCTTGGCTACGAAACATGGACGTGGAACACCGGGGGAAACGAGCGAAAAGTTCAAGTACGATGAGTCAAGCGGCTGCCTTACCAATCGACCGCAGTGGCTGCACTTTGCGCCACCCGCCATGCCCGGGCTTGCGTGGTTGAACTCTGAGGACAGGGATGATGAGGACGCGCCTGCACGACCGAGGCCCGCGAGCGCTGGGTGTAGTTGCTGCTGCTGTTGCTGCGGTTTGATTGGAGCTGCTGCCGCCGCTCCACCACCTGCTCCACCCGTTGCTGCTGCTGCTGCTGCTGCTGACCAGCCTTGGAGCAGCGGATTGCTAGAACTCGCAGGTGAGCCCGTGCCACCTTGCAAGCCGTGCAGGATGCTGCTGCTGCTGCTCTGGGATGCGCCGGGGCTGTTATGGTTTGACGCCGCCGCCGCACGTCGCTGGCCCGAGTTGCCCCAGATCTGCTGGAAGTCGTCCATGCGCAGCGACTGCATGATGACGTCTGCCTGCTCGCGCGCGTTGACTGGCGGTGGGATGTTGGTCGACACTGGCGCAATGGCCGGCCTGCTCATGAGCTGCTGGAGCTGCTGGTGCTGGGCGTCGGCGAGCTGGGCGGCCTGCTCTGCCGCGACTTTTGCGTTGCCGGCCTCGGTGATCATCGACAGCCGCTGCGACTGCAGCTCGAGTGCCTGCATCGATGCGCTGCCAATCAGCTGCTGCTGCGTCGACACTGCCGGTCGCGACTGGAGTGCCTGCTGCAGTGCGTTGGCTTGGCGCATCTGTTCATTTAGCGTCTGCTCGAGTGTCAGCGTCGCCTGCTCAAACCCACTCTGCTGCTGCTGCTGTTGCTGCTGCTGTTGTTGCAGTTGCTGCAGTTGCTGTAGTTGCTGCAGTTGTTGCAGTTGATGTTGTTGTTGTTGCTGCTGTTGCTGCTGCTGTTGTTGTGGTGGCTGGGGCTGTTGGAGGCGTTGCTGATGCTGAGTGTGAAGCTCCTTCATCTGCCGCTGCACCTCCTCGACGTCCGCCTGCAGCTTGCGCTCGAGGGCCTGCAGCGCGGTCGTCTCGGCCTGGCTCACGCTGTGCTCGAGGCGCGATCGCACCATCCCAATCTGCTGTCGGAGCAGCTCCATTGCGTGAAGGCCAACCATGAACGGGTCTTCCCGTTTGAGTGGCATTGGTCGCGAAAAGAAAGAAAAAAAAAAGTGTAAGAAAAAGAACGAGACTGAGATTCCGAGTCTGAGAAAAGGCTGAGCTTTGGCTGAAGACTGGGATGAATAGTAAACCTGCTGCGTCAAGGGCAAGATGAATGGACGGATGGATGGAGGTCTTGTTGCATCTGGATCACAACAACAAGAAGACAACAATTTCTCGCTAAACCAATTCTTGCTCGGGTGAGGCACAACGCCCCTCCCCCCGAATGCGCATTCGATTCTCACGAACAAAACCCCCATTCGTAGACCTTGGAATCTGCTTCCCGTTGGATGGGAGCGTGGGGTAAGCAGCCGAAAAAAGAAAAAAAAAGAAAAAAAAAAGAAACAAATCCAGTCATTTTCTCAGAACCACAATCCTCAGCCAAATGTCAGGCCGAGATTACCGACAAAGCCGAGGCCGCAGCCGCAGCCGCAGCCCACCGGCATCGAGTCGAAGCCACAACAATCACCATCGCAACAGAAGCAGGAGCAGGAGCAGGAGCAGGAGTCCGCCGCCTACACACGCGCGACGTGGTGGAAACGACCGCTCTGGCGCCTCGAGGCAGCCGGTGGGAGGACGACTCGGGCCCAAGGAAGCATGGTTCGTCAAGATCATCCCGGTTTGACGACCGAGAGGACGCGGGCTCGTCCTGGGGCTCAAGCAGGGGCGGCGATTCGCGTCGAGGAGGTCGCGACCATGGCGATGATGCCAATGCCAATCCCAACACGACCGCGGTGCTACACACTGCGTCTGCCGACAAGTTTGTGTTTGACGCTTCGCAGATTGCCCCGGCCGACGGCACTGGCGCGTCCGGAGAGGCGGAAAAGAGCGTCGTGCAGCCCAATTTCGCGCTTTCTGGGGCACTTGCAGCCGAGACCAATACCTTCAACGGAGTGGTGCTCAAGTACGCCGAGCCGCTCGAGGCACGCAAGCCAAAGAAGCAGTGGCGCTTGTATCCGTTCAAGGGCGAGCAGTCGCTTGGTGAGTGTTGTGGATTGTGGCGTTGTTTTCCTGTGCTTTTGCTCGTCTTTGTCCTGCCGATATGACGACGACGCACAGGAGAGGGATAAGAAGGTTGGGTGTTGGGTGTTCCTTGATACTGCAGAGCAGAGATCATGTGTCTAACGATCGTTCTGTTTCTCGCCCCTACTTTTGCGTAGATGTGATTCCGCTTCATACCCAAAGCGCATACATGTTTGGCCGTGATCGCCAGGTATGGATACACTGAAGTGACAAGCTGCCTTGGCGATCGCCGTTCTGTTGACCTTTCTCTTCTTCACTCACTTCTTTTTGTTTTTGTTTTTTTTTTTCGCTCCCTCAGGTCGCAGACATCCCGCTCGATCACCCAAGCTGCTCCAAGCAGCATGCTGTTATCCAGTACAGACAGATGCCGCACGAGCGACCAGACGGGACCCAAGTCCTGCGCGTCAAACCGTACCTGATTGACTTGGACAGCGCGAACGGCACAACGCTCAATGGCAAGCGCATCGACCCGCGCCGATACTACGAGCTCCTTCTCAAAGACAGCATCTGCTTTGGGCTCAGCTCGCGCGAGTATGTCTTGCTGCACGACCAGGCGACCGAGGACGCCGATTAAAAGACGGAAACTGAACTGCCTGCTCCCGCTTTTGCTTTTCAATGATGGATTTTAATTAGTTTATTGGTTGGCATGGTGTTTCGGTGTTCGTTTCGGTTGCAAATCAGGTTGATTTGTCGTTTCTCAGATCGGACTTTTGCCGAGCCCCGTCCTTGGTTCGTATTGTCAAAAGCCCAACCGCATGGATTGCGTTGGTGGAGTGGTCAACACGCAGAACTTAAGATTCTGTCCTTCTCAAAGGTCGCGGGTTCGAACCCCGCACGCGGCTGTCTTTTTTTTTTTTTTTTTCGTGAGGATTGTTTTTTTTTTTTTGGAACCTCGCAGCTCTTTCCATGCCCACACTATGAATGTTTGCGGCTGAAAAGCAACATGTTGAGTTGTACTTGGGACGAGTGCCTCGTGTGTTTGTGGCTGCAAAAGGGAGCCGAACGCGGTCATTCTGATTGGCGGTTTTCACGTCGTTTGTTTCAACCAGCGCGCATACCGTCCGAAGCGATTCGAATTTTGTTTACCTTGCGAAATGGATGAACAAGGTATTTGATGACACACGGGGTCCGGGTGAGGCACGAATCAGTGGAGCGGGGAAACCGCATTTTCGCCGAGATGAGATTTTCAGCCACTGTTCCAGTCTCCTACAAGTCAAGTAACTGACATGCTGCTCTCTCAAGCCACTCGAGCATTTGCGGTTTGTTTTTTGTCGGTGTGGGCGATGCTGTCATTTCCAGCCACCTCTGTGTTGTTTGGTTTTTTTGTTTTTCTACCTCTCTCGCATTATGTCAATCCCACCTCCGCCCGGCCCTTCGATTCCCTTTCTCCGGTTGATCCCTTGTTCACCCTGACTCCCTTTCTCTCTCTCTCTCTCTCTCGCTCTCTCTCTCTACGAATACTTTTCCTTCGTTCTCCTTTCGCCAAAGCCAAAATCAGAATCGTTCTCAGCTCAGTTCATTTTTTTTTTTTCCCTATTACTATTGCTTTTGGCGCCAACTTTTGTAATTTTCATTTCTCTGACTCCTTTTTTTTTTTTTTTTTTCTTTTCAAAACCTCCATCAATTCGTCCCATTTCTCTGCCTTTGCTTTGCTTTTGATCGCTTGGAGAGGGAGGCAAGGGGGTCGTGGTTGGTCCAGATTTCCCCTAATTGCGGGGCTTGGATTGTGGCTAATCGCGACCGAGCGCACAGTGCCACGTTCGTCATTGTGCTTGTCGTTGATTGGCAGCATCTGTTGCCTCCCGTCCTCAGATGACTTTTCATCCTGCTCACTCGTTGATCCGCCCGTCACCGTAGCAGCAGCAGCAGCAGAGTGTGATATGATTTCGCTCGAGAGTGTTGTGGCACTCGTTCGCTTGGCTGCGCTCGACGATGCGTTGCAGTGCGATCGTTGTTGGACGTTGACACACAGTGTTGGATTTTTTGGGTTTTTTTCAATATTCCGCTTTTTTTTTTTTTGTTTCCTTCTTTGCCATCTTTTCGCGACTGTTTCGTTCCTCCACTCTGGTCCATCCCACGAGCAGTCGATTTTGCATGTCCTTCTCGCTCCCACACGGACGCGGACTGCGACAAGGACGACGAGATATGCGACCATCTTTGCATTACATTTTGGATGTCTTTTTTTTTTTCCCTTTCGCCTCTTTTTTTTTTTTTTTTGTTTTTTCGCCTTTCGCCACCCTTGGCCAGCGGTGGTTGGATCTGCCGCTCGATCACGTTGAGCAGGACAAAGTGTTTGCTCGCGTGCTGCTGCGATGCTTGGCGACGATGCGTTGAAGCACTGCGCGTTTTGTCGCCCCGACCGTGGCGCGCGTGTGGCTGCGCTTTTCCCTTTTCAGCGTTTTCCAGTGTCTTTTTGCATGGCTCGGTTTGACTGCCTTCCGCTGCGCTTGTCCATCCAACTCCGACGCCATTGCATTCCTCATGCTTTCATTACCCGGAATTGCTCGTCTGCACACTCGCAGCTCCACTCTATGGCGTGCTACCGCGGGGTGATTGGCCCCCAACACGGCAAATGGCTCAAAAAAACCATCACTTTTTTTTTTCCCTCCTTGTCATGCGTTTTTTTTTTTTAGTTTTTTTTGCCTCTGACTTTCCCCGATTCGTTCATTTCTCGCACTCTGCGGTCTTTCTTGTTCCTGGACTTGTTCTTCTTCAAACGCTTTTTTTGTATTCGTTTCAGTGGGTTGATGGGGGGGGGGGCGCAAACCTCGGTGTTCATTTGTGTTCAAATCCGCTTCATTCCGCTGTTTTCCCCCCGCCTCTCTTGCTTCTCGTTCCCTTCCTCTTTCTTGTTGTTGTTGCATATTTTCAACTCCCTTTTCCCCCCGTGTCACTCACTTTTTTTTCCAACATTCTGACATTTTCATTTTTGTACCTTTTTTTTTTCTTTTTTTTTTTTTCAGGAACCCACACTTTACACTTTGCAAAATTAGGCTGAAAAAAGAGACGCACACACACACGTTCGGCTTTTTTATCGGCTGCTCATCTGCATCCCAAACACGCGACCACTGAGCACCAAGTGACAACAACAACAACAACACACACAAATATCACAGAAATGACAACCACGGCGAGCGAGGTCGGTGACAGCTGGCCAAGAGCAGCTTCTCAGTCCCATCATGGCCACCACCACCATCACCACGAGCACCATCACGACGAGCACCACGAGCACGACCACGAGCACGACTATGCTCACGACCACCACCACTACGACGACGACCACGCATCCCACGACGACGACGCAGACCACCACCACCACAGCCACAACGCGCACCGCTCCGACCCAGGCCGAGCAAGCGAGGAAGACATTGCAGAGCACTTTTTGGGCGGCCTTCGAACGCGCGACTCTGCACAGCGCGCTCGTGAGCTCGACCGCATTGTCGCCTCCATTCTGCGATGGGCTGCACAGGCGACTGGCGCGGCGACGCCTTCGTCGCTCATTGCCTCGTCGCCGTCGCAGACCAACCTCCTCTTGTCGGGCGACTCGGCGGGCGGCAACGTCTTTGTCGTCAACCCTGCCGACGGCAACCTGCTCCTTGCCGACTCGGTCACCACGTCCAACGCCACATCACCGCACGACTCGACGTGCGCGTCTCCGGACGACTCGCCGTCCGCGGGCAACTCGCCGCCGCTCACTCCGCGTGGATCCGGCAGCCACAAGAGCGGCGATTTTGACGCATCCTTGAGCGCGCACCGACACAGCAGCAGCAGCAGCAGCAGCAGCAGCAGCCACCACGCTCATCACAGTCACGACCAGCACGGGCGCACCCACGGGCTGACGGGCCCCGAGCGCGCACGCCGATTGCTCAACATCCACCTCCCCTCGATTCTCCGCCTGACCACCGAGTGCCCGTTCGCGGATGTGCGCGACCGCTTCCAGCGTCTGCTCACGAGTCTGCGGGACAAGGCCATCTCGCTTCCGTACCGGCGGTACAACGCCCCGTCGCGCTTCATCCCCACGCCCAAGCTCATGCCGATGAACGAGGAGCCTGGCGCGGAAGCCTCGTACCAGGTGATGGTCGACAGCTTTTTGCACGACTGCCGCGTTTCGCACTTTGTGCGGGCGCTCAGCTACCACCCCACTTACCTTGCGGCCTTCCTTCACACCCACCACTTTATTCTTCGTGGCGACGGCCCGCTGCCAGCGCACTGGCGCAACTACATTGCCATCATGGCTGCCGCGCGCTGCGGCGTCAAGTACGTCGTGTCCGTGCAGCAGTCCACCTTCCTTGTCAACGGGGGCGACACCACTTGGCTGAAAGGCTTGGAGTTTGCGCCCGTCAAGCTGCAGAACTTGGACGAGCTCAACATGCTGCTCGCCTACCAGCCATGGCGCGTCACTGCCGAGCACATTCGCACGTTGCTTCGGGGCCAGGACAGCTGGTCGTTGGCCGAGCTTGTGCAAGCCATTGTTGTGCTGACGCACTTCCACTCTGTTTCAGCCATCGCTGCTGGTGCTGGCCTCACCCCCGAAGTTGATCTTGAGGGAGGCCATCTTTTCGCGACCGAGTCCGAGCGTGCAGAGCGTATGTAGTAGAATGCGGGTAGTTGGTTGATGAGGAGGTTGCTTTTTGGAAACATCGATGGCTCAGTTTTTTTTTTTTTTTTTGTTAAATCGTCGTCTTCCTCTGAATCGGACAGTCGCCGAGCAATTGAACTCATCGCAGGATGCTGTCGGCGACGCCACTGACAGCTCGTGGACTGCCGCAATGCTCCAGCGACTGAATGCTGTTGCTGGGGAGGCTGACGTGACTGAAGAAGAGAATGTCAAGAACTTTGAAAAGTCCGAAACCGAATGTAAGATCTGCGGGATTCTGTTTTTGTTTTTTTCGTTTCGCTGAAGCGTGCTGCTGGCAACGATGCAAGTCCATTCCAAAGAGCACTTGCTAACAACACTCTCTGCATCGCTCCTTTGTACAGTCAACACTGGCCACATCCACCACGCAGCCTCGGCCAGCGACATCAACCGCTTTATTCGCCGTCCAGACTTTGCCCACGAAGATTTCGACATCAAGTCGCGCGAGTACTCTGTCTTCCGGTACCAGGATTACTCGTGGGAGGATCACGGCTTCTCGCTGGTTGATCGATTCTACGAAAGCTGTGCCCAGTTGCTGGATCAGCAGTTTTCCATCGCCAAAACCATGACCTACGCCACGTAAGTGTTTTTTGTTTTCTTGTTGATTGTTTGGTGTTGCTGATATCCGAGTCGATGGCCTGTTCTTGTGTCGACTTGATTTCTCAATTTTTTCTTTCTGTGATTGATCGTTTTGTGCAGAATGGGTGGTCAGGGCGGCATCGATACCCAAAAGCTCCGTTATGCGGTGTGGTACTACATCACCCGTGTGAATGGCATTTTGCACGATGATTTCAACTACGGCACAGTATGTCTTGGTGATTTCGGTTGCTCTGTTTTGTGCTTTCTTCCGCCAATGCTTCGACTCATCCTATTTCCTCTCCTTTTCCCTTCTTCTTTGCCGCATTGTTCAGGTGAACGAGCTCCTGGAACGAGAGGTCAAGCTGTACATTAAGCGCCTTGCCTGCTCGCCCGCGGAAATCACTCAAGCAGAGTATGTGGCTGCCAGTCGAGGCTTGTTGCCCTCGGAAAAGATCCACATTGCTATTCTGGCCACTGAAGCGAACAAGCAAGCTGGTCTCATGTATGCTCTTCATGCGGTCATGAAGTACATGGCATAGTACCATCTATTTGCGCTTTTTCGGCTGCCGTTATTCTGTATCTCGTTATTTGCCCCTCCCCCTCCCCCTCGTCCATTTGTTCTGTTTCTCGATTGTGTTGTTATTTTTCGTGATATCTCCATATTATACGACATTTTTTCTTCATCGGCTGTTCGGCATAAGCAAGAAGAATGAGAAAACAAAATTTTAAAAGGCAATCATTGTGACTTTTTGGATTCCGCATTCGTGGCTATACTTTGTGAGCCAGATCCTGCTGATGATGCACCTGCAGCTGTTTGTGCACCGTCCGAACGTGCAGCGCGTGCCCGCGTTCGGAGCTCTGCTCGCTTGACTTTGACGAGCAAGTCAGCCGCCGTCTTCATCCAGACAACCTAGCACAGAAAGTAGAGCGAGATTCAAGTGAGACAATGGCACAATGCTCAGCTCAGGGAAAGTAATCACAGCTCTGTTGAGCGAACGGAGTGGGTGGGCGAGTTTGAAAATCAACTTACCACAAACAGAAGACTCGTCAGAAGCAACGGTCCAGCAAACACTGTCGAAATGAACAAACCATGGACATCAAAATACGCCTTTGCAGAGAACTGCTGCCAGTTGTCCACCGCCCACTTGTTCAAGTGCTCCGTCGAGTATGCAAGCACCACTGTGAGGAGCGAGGTTGAGTTGTCAGTTGAGGTGTTTTTCCCGTCAGTGCAAATCACCTCATCTTGCAGAGCTCAAACAATGGACAACCTCCCAATTTGTGTTTCGACAGACTTACTCAGAACGCAAAAGTACGTGGCTTGGAACGTCGAATGGCGGCGCGCGAACAGCGCAACAATAACGTTGAAGACGTGGAACGAGAGCAAGCCAACCAGCCACGGCTCCGTCCAGTCAGTCTGCGCTTATGATGAAAAACGGCATTCAACAAGAGAATCGAGGTCAGGGCTCCAATCCGAGCATCAGGGAGGCGGGCAGGGGCAATCGCGAAACGAGCAAGACGCAAAGCACTTGAAACCAACACTCGCATCGACGCACCTCGCGCAGGATGGCTGCAACGACAGAGTAAAACTCGTTATCTGGAACGTAGTGGGACGCAGCGTCGCCTGCATCGAGCACACTAGCGAATCGCCCACCAGCGTGTCGCACCGACTCAGATTCCCGCGCCATTGCTCGATTGTTCTCAAAAAAGCGACGACTGAGCTCGCGTCAGTTATTCACCATTACCAAATCAAAGTGATGCGATGAAACTTGGACGTCAGAAATAGAGAGCGAACGATGGCGGTCAACACATTAGTTTTCAATGCAAAGTCTCATAGAATAATAAAATCATTTGTTTATTCTTTTTTTTTTTTTTTTTTTTTTTTTTTTTTTTTTCCCTGCTTCGTTTGTTTGCTGCGCCACTGCTCGGATGAAGAGCCGCCTGTTGAACACACTGTTCAGCGGCGGCGGCGGCGGCGGCGGCAGTAATAACAACACTGCAGCCCAACATACGCGGCAGAACCAGCAGCAGCACTCGCGGCGGCAGCAGCAGCACGAGTCGGCGGGCGACGACTTTGACGAGCAGCTCGATGACGAACTCGACGAAGGCCTGATGTCCGACGACGACCTGGATGCAATGGAGCGCGACTATGCCTCAGCCCATGCTGCTGCCGCGCCGGGTGGTCCAGGACACGCCGGCAGTGCTGCGTCGGGCGGCAGTGCAGCGCCACAATCCAGCCATCAGCCTCTGGCCGCATCACCAAAATCCACCACCACCCCCGAACACCACCACCACCTTCCT